>NC_059157.1:199456038-199756038 GCF_019923935.1 Bubalus bubalis
CTTTGCATAAAATGCTCCCTTGGTATCTCCAATTTTCTTGAAGAGAACTTTAGTCTTTCCTGCTCTATTGTTTTCCTCTATTTCTTTGCACTGATCACTGAGGAAGCTTTCTCTCTCCTTGCTATTCTTTGGAACTCACTCAGATGGATACATGTTTCCTATTCTCCTTTGCCTTTCACGTCTCTTCTTTTCTCAGTATTTGTAAGGCCTCCTCAGACAACCATCTTGCCTTTTTGCATTTCTTCTTCTTGGGGATGGTTTTGGTCACCTTCTCCTGAACAGTGTTATGAACCTCCATCCCTCAGACCCTCTTCAGACCCTCTATCAGAACTAATTCATGGGATCTATTTGTCACTTTCACTGTATAATCGTAAAGGATATGCTTTAGGTCATACCTGAATGGTCTAGTGATTTTCCCTACTTTCTTCAATTTAAGTCTGAATTTTGCAATAAGGAGTTTATGATCTGGGCCACAGTTAGCTCCTGGTCTTGTTTTTGCTGATGGTGTAGAGCTTCTCCATCTTTGGCTGCAAAGAATATAATCAATGTGATTTTGGTGTTGACCATCTGGTGATGTCCCTGTGTAGAGCCCTCTCCTGTGCTGTGGGAAGAGGGTGCGTACCATGACCAGCGCCTCACTGCCTGGCCAGCAGCACCACCTCTCCAGTCCGTGGCCGCCGGACCAGGTCCTCCACGCAGTTCCCCGGCATAGACGTTCTTATCACCACCACACTGCGCCCCTGTGGAGACGGTCCTCATGAACCATGAGGTGACCACCGTCAAGCACCTGCTGGCCGAGGGAAGTGGCGCAGCAGCCGGAGCCTGTCTGCCTCACCCCTGGCCAGCGTGCGCCAGAGGAGCCGCAAAGTGCTGAACAGGGGGTGGTAATTTCTGTGGCTCTAGGCCAGGTGTTATCCCTCCTTATCTGTGGGATTAGCTTGACCAGCAAATATCTGTCAGAAGAGTTCCATGCCAGTACACCAGTCTTCCAGAGTTTCCTCTATTACATCCTTCTCTTCTTGGTCTATACCACCACTCTAGCTGTCAGACAAGTCAGAGCTACCAAGACGGTGGAAGGGGCGTGGGCTCATCTTCTCCTGTGAGAATTCCAAAATTGTAACTGACCACTGAACAACCATCAACAAGAGAATGTTGGATCCCACCAAAAAAAGATACCCCATGTCCAAGGACAAAGGAGAAGCCCCAACAAGATGGTAGGAGGGGCAAAATCACATTTACTAATAAAATGAAAATGCTGCCTAATGAATAGGAGATATTTCTAAATCATATATCTGATACAGGATGTAATACCCAAAACTTAAAAAGAGCCCATACAATTCAGTATCTAAAAGCAAACAACCTGATCGAAACATGTACACAGGATCTCAACAGATATTTTTTCCAAAGATGATACAGCCAACAGGGAAGTAAAAACCTGTTCAACATCACTAAACATTAAAGAAACGCAAATCGGAACTGCACTGCAATATCACCTCACATCTGTCAGAACGGCTATGATCAAAAAGACAACAAACAACAAGTGTCAATGAGGGTGTGGGGAAAAAGGAACCCTTGAGGAATCCAAAAAATTAAAGGTACCAAAGATCCAGCAAGTCCACTCCAGGATATTTATCTGAAGAAAACAAAAACACTAATGGAATATTACTGAGCCATGAAAAGGAATCTTACCATTCAAAATAACCTGAAAAGTATTATACTAAGTGAAATAAGTCAGAGAGAGAAAGACAAATACTGCATGATTTCACTTATAATGTGAAATCCAAAAACAAAACAAATGAGCAAACCTAACAAAATCAAATGAGCAAACATTTGATTTTTAACAAAATAAAAACAGAGGTATATACATACAGAAAACAAATAGGTGGTTGCAAGGGAGATGGGAAGAGGAATGAAACAGGGAGAGAGATTAAGAGTTTCCAGCTGCAAAATCATTTAAATGAACAGTGTGAGCAATATAATTAATAACTATGTAATATGTTTGTAGGGTGACATATTGCAACTAGATGTTGTATAATAGGTAATAACAGGGTTGTGGGTCAATTATACTTCAAAAATAAATTTACAGAAAAAGAGATCAAGCTTTGTGGTTAACAGAGCCAGGAGGGATGGGGGAATTGGATGAAGACAGACAAAGGTACAAACATCCAGTTATAAGATAAATAAGTACTAGGGCTATAACGTACAACATGATAAATATAGTTAACACTGTTTTACGTTATACAGGAAAGCTGTTGAGAATAAATCCCAAGAGGTCTCATCACAAGGAAAAATTTTTTTTTCTGTTTCTTTAATATCTATATGAGATGATGTATGTTCACTAAACTTATTGTAATCATCACTTCATGATGTAAGTCAAATCATTATGCACTACACCTTAAATTTATATAATGTGTTAGTCACTCAGTCATGTCTGACTCTTTGTAACACCATGGACTGTAACCCACCAGGCTTCTCTGTCCATGGGATTCTCCAGGAAGGAAGAATGCCATGCCCTCCTCCAGGGGATGTTCCCAACCCAGGGATGGAACCAATGTGGATGCCTCCCACATTGCAGGCATATTCTTTACCGAGCTGTTTATCAATTATGTCAATAAAACTGGAAGGAAAAAAAGTACTGTCATAATATTTAGCAAGAAAAGAAACAACGGTAAAGTAAGGATGAGAATGAAAACTGTAAAAATTACAGTGCTAAAAATAGTTGATGTTATACTTCCATAAACTTTCTAAACTTAAGAACCATTTTTATGTACATGAACTATATGAAGTTACCTGTGACAACTATGACTTTTCAATTACTTTTTTTAACGTAAACTTTTCAATTTCATTTTTTAATATTTAGGGAAAATCAAGAGGTGGAGACTCCAAATTTTTCACAAGTTTGCTTCCAAGGCTCAGGCATGTGCTACTCAGCTAAGGTTGCATTTGAATAAGTGACAGAAGGAGCACACACTCAATTAGTTCACCAATAAAAGAAACTTTCATCCCAGAGAGTATGAAGCAGTGTTTTATGTTGATTAAAAATCCAACCACCCACTGCTGAGCAAGTGGACTTCTTCAGGGAGAAGTACACAAAGCTTCCAGGGAGTATGCACAGGCCTGGTGATGCAGGCAGCACAGAGGTTACCTGCGCTCTTCCTAGTTGAGGGAGTTCTCCCAGTTCTGCTATCCCCTCCCCTGGGACCTGGACGTGGCTTCTTCTGCAAAGGGATTTCCCAAAGCAAGCTCTCTCGGTTCATCCTACCATTTGTCTCTTACCTCAAGCCACCTCTACACCAAAAGTGAATTATTAAAAGGCACTTATTCGTTGATATATTTCATTTCTTAGCAAACAAGTAATATACATCCTTGCTACTCAAGAATGGTTCCTCCTCCAGCTGCAAGTAGTTTATAAGAAACACAAAATATCAAGCTGCAACACAGATCTACTGAATCAGAATTTGCATTTTCAAACAGGAGCCTCAAGGGATTCCCAGGCACATTAAAGTTTGAGAAGAACTGCTCTACAGGACTCTATAGCAAACAGCTGTAGAAAAATGCTCCAGTTTACAACTGAATTTAGAGATAAAATATGGAAACCAGGAAGACATGGAATCAGAAAAGTTCCTTAAGACAATTAATACATAAATTAAATTCTTTATCACTGTATCAAAGCTGCTCAAAAGTTTACTCTCAACAATGCCTACAGTTAATGCTAAGTCAGAATCTGTACAAACAGCGGCATGTTCATATTATTATATATAGTGACTACATGATAATATATTGGGGCTGTATACTGTGGGACAAAGAATAAAAAAGAATGACTAGGTCTAGAAATACAACCACCGTCCGGCCCAAAGTTGTGCAACCCGCATTCTAAAATTTCGGTACTTAGAATGTGGAGTTGGCTAGTTAAACTTTCCAGAAAATTATTCCCCCCCAAAAATCTAAAAGATGTGAACTTTCAACATATATCCTATAACCGAAACTATTTAATAGCTAGTACTGAACAAATTTTAGATCACCTGTAGAACCAAGAAATTGTTGTAGAGGTTTGAGCTCCTTTCTCCAGGAAAAAGGAGGGGGGTGGGATGGGGTGTTACCAAAAAAAAAAAAATCAGTGTTCACCCTCTGCAGTTTTTCTCACATCCTGAGAGGCCTCACCTTGCATGTTCCTACAGGTGAAGGAAACAAGTCGTACTCAAACAAGCTCACGTTTCCCTCCTGGGGAGGGGGGAGGGGGGGGTGTTCCCTCTCTTCTAGAGAATGCATTTTACAAGGTTTGGGGGCTCCGAGCCCGTCTGGCTTCCGGCCCGCGAAGGCACCGAAAGGTACCCGGAAATCGACCAAGGAGGAAGCGGAGCCCGGCTCGGCCGCGGCGCTCAGCCTGGTCTCACCCGAGACCCCACCGGGCGGGGAGGCGGGCGGCAAGCCGGGGGGCAGCGCCTCAGCCCCGCCGCCCCGGGGCGAGGGAGCCCAGTCTCCCGCCCCCCGCCCGGGACGCGCAACGCGGGGGGCGCTGCGAGCCCCCGTCGCGGCGGCGACACCTCAGGCCCGCCCGGGGGAAAGCGGTGGCGGCGGCGCGAGGTGGGGCGGGACGCGTCCGGAGACGCTGAGGGGAGGCCGGGGGGAACGACTGCCCGCGGGGGCTGCACTGGAGGAGGGCGGAGGCGCTCGGGGCGCCCGAGCTGCTTTACGGCCGTCAGCGCCGTAGTCCTTTGGCGTTACCTGTGGCGCGGGAGGGCTCCCCGGCTCCTACGCCCTGAGTCCTCCTCCCCTCTCTCTCTCTCTCTCTCTCCCTCAGCCTGTGCCGGGAGCTCGCAGGGCCGGCCGCGCCTGACCCGACCAGAGAGGGAACAGGGCGGGGGGGGAGGGGGGCGCGGCGGGGGCCGGCGGCCACGTGACCACGCCCGCGCCGTAACGGCGGCCGCCCCCCGCCGCGCGCCCTGGGCGCGCTCCACCTTTAAGCACCCCGCGGCGCGGGCGCCCGCGCTCTAGTGCGCATGCGCCCGCCGGGCCCGCGCAGTGCGCGCGCGCGACACGCTGGGGGCCTGTGGGGCCCGCGAGGCGCGAGGCTGAGAGGGATCCGCGGGCCGGGCGGTCCGCCGCGGCAGCCGGCGCGCATGCGCGGGAGGTCTCGTTTCGTTTGTTTCTCCCCTTTCCCTTCCTTCCCTTTACCATCTTTACCTTCCACGTCTCCGGCCCAGCTCTCTTGGCGCGCAGCTGGAGGCTGAGAATCCGCCCCCGGGATGTCAGACCCTCATGCTCACCACCACCTTCCCAGGGTGAGGCCGTCTGAAAGGCTGGCCCTCCTGCCTGAGAATTTGCATTTCCTGTGGCCTGTGACAGGACCTTGTTGTAGCTGAGTGGACTCCTATTCATGCTTCAATACCCAGCCACTCTGTCACTTCCTCTCTGAGATGTACCCTACTCTGCTTTGGGAGTCATTAGTAGTTTGTGCGGAGAAGGCAATGGCACCCCACTCCAGCACTCTTGCCTGGAAAATCCCATGGACGGAGGAGCCTGGTGGGCTGCAGTCCATGGGGTCGCGAAGAGTTGGACACGACTGAGCGACTTCACTTTCACTTTTCACTTTCCTGCATTGGAGAAGGAAATGGCAGCCCACTCCAGTGTTCTTGCCTGGAGAATCCCAGGGACGGCGGGGCCTGGTGGGCTGCCGTCTATGGGGTCGCACAGAGTCGGACACGACTGAGGGGACTTAGCAGCAGCAGCAGTAGTTTGTACATACCTACTTTAGTATAGGGCTTCCCTGGTGGCTCAGCTGGTCAAGAATCCGCCTGCAGTGCCCGAGACCTGGGTACCATCCCTGGGTCAGCAAGATCCCCTGAAGAAGGGGAAGTGTTCTGGCCTGGAGAATCCCATGGACACAGGAGCCTAGCGGGCTGCAGTCCTTCGGGTCGCAAGAGTCGGACACGACTGAGCGACTTTCACTTCACTGCTCACTTTAGAATAACCCTTAGAGAAATAATACACGATGTTTTTTTTAACAAACCACAGTACTAGGCTTGGATTTTATGTTACCTCATAACTTAGGGCAGTATGTGTCTTTAACATTGTGATCTCTCCACAAAGGCTTGAGGACTGGCTGTGTAAATCCTGTGCTTTGTTGTCCTCCACTTGCTTTTAGTCAAGATTTAAACAGCAGGATGCTGTTTGCTTGTTTCCCCAATTTGAAAGCCTTTGAATGAAAAGGCTTGGAATGGTATTGCTAATTAGGGTGGTAAATGCTTCACCTAGTTACAGAGATTTATGGGCTTTTATTACATATCTTCACAAAGAGCCTAGGGGAAATTGATAGTGTTGAGTCCTGAAAACCAAGGCACAAAAAGGTCAGATTTCCAAAGGTTAGCTGGCTTCAGAGGAAGGTCCCTGGTGGAAGACCTTTGTTGGGGAACTGACAGACCCTCCCCTTAAGGGGAGTCCCCTCACTGTCAGCGCATTTGGTTGTCAAAGCAGGACAGGTTAAGTGAGTTCCTTGTGCCAGATTTAATCAGGAAAAACTAAATAAAATGTAAAAACTAACTGGTAGCTCTGGCTAGATGAGTCATCATTACTGTTAAACCAGTGAATATTGAGGTGATGTTCAGCAACAGAACCCCTGTTAGGATAAATGTTGATCAAATAAGATATGGCAACCACTCCAGTATTCTTGCCTGGAAAATTCCATGGGCAGAGAAGCCTGGAGGGCTTCATGGAGTTGCAAGGAGTCAGACACGACTGAGCAGCTGAACACGTACACGCACACCTGCACACGCATGTAACCGTGTTAACAAGGGCTTCTGAGAAGCAGGAAAATCACGGCCTGCTCTCGTGTGTCTGCAGTGTTGATGGGCTCTTCTCTGCACCTGCCCGTGCATACACCTGTGGACGGTCCCACCCAACAACTGCAGCTGCCACCTCAGATATGCCAGGAACATTTCACTGTATCCACTCCCAGGTTCAGAACCTGAGGAACACTGTTATCTTGGTGGCCTACACAGAACCGTGCCTCCCTAGGAGTCATGCTCTTGTGTAATCTCCTCTTGGATCTGGGCTGGACTTGTCACTGCTTTCAACAATTAAAAAAAAAAAAGTCTGTTCCAAGTCTAGGCCTTAAAAACAGGCTTTGCAGTGACAACATTGAAATTTACCAGAACCTGTACTCAGGGAAAACAGAGACTATTAGGAAATCCCCCCACCTGTTTGTATTCTGGGAAATGGCTTATGGCAAAGAACAATCCTTCCCCTATATGACTTAGATAAGACTCTCTCTGCCCTCGGACCCCTCATCGTGTTTATGAGACCACACTCCCCCTGTCAGCCACTGACGGCACAGCAGGGCAACTCAGGCAGGTGTCCTCTAATGGGCGGCTTTGGCTCAAGGCTTCCCCACGGGTCTGGCCAAACTGTCTCAGAACTGCCTGCAGTCTTGGGGCTTTCTTAATTAAGCTTCCCTTCCTTCCCTTTGAACTTTCACAGGTGTTATACCTGCATCATCGTGGTCTCTCCCCCTGCCCCTGCTTCCTTCCTTTTATCCTTAACTGGTATCCTCTCAAATTTTTGTACATCCACTCCCATCTTGGTGTCTCCCTCCCTGAGGGCCTGAACGGAAACCTACACCCATTCTAGGATTTCACCCGGCCCACCCTCAGGCTATAGCTACAGGTCAGAGATATGAATCATCTAAAAAAAATCTAACTTCTCTCATTCTCTGGTATTTTACATTTTTTTTTGAAAACCTTTCCATCTCCCAGACCCATTGTTAAAAGGCAGCTAACCCCAGGTTAACAGGACTGGAAAAGGTCAGTTTTCATTCCAATCCCAAAGAAAGGCAATTCCAAAGAATGCTCAAACTACCGCACAATTGCACTCATCTCATATGCTAGTAAAGTAATGCTCAAAATTCTCCAAGCCAGGCTTCAGCAATACGTGAACCGTGAACCTCCAGATTTTCAAGCTGGTTTTAGAAAAGGCAGAGGAACCAGAGACCAAATTGCCAACATCTGCTGGATCATGGAAAAAGCAAGAGAGTTCCAGAAAAACATCTATTTCTGCTTTATTGACTATGCCAAAGCCTTTGACTGTGTGCATCACAATAAACTGTGGAAAATTCTGAAAGAGATGGGAATACCAGATCACCTGACCTGCTTCTTGAGAAATCTGTATGCAGGTCAGGAAGCAACAGTTAGAACTGGACATGGAACAACAGACTGGTTCCAAATAGGAAAAGGAGTATGTCAAGGCTGTATATTGTCACCCTGCTTATTAAACTTGTATGCAGAGTACATCATGACAAATGCTGGGCTGGAAGAAACAGAAGCTGGAATCAAGATTGCCAGGAGAAATATCAGTAACCTGAGATATGCAGATGATACCACCCTTATGGCAGAAAGTGAAGAAGAACTAAAAAGCCTTTTGATAAAAGTGAAAGAAGAGAGTGAAAAAGTTGGCTTAAAGTTCAACATTCAGAAAACGAAGATCATGGCATCCGGTCCCATCACTTCATGGGAAATAGATGGGGAAACAGTGGAAACAGTGTCAGACTTTATTTTTTTGGGCTCCAAAATCACTGCAGGTGGTGACTGCAGCCATGAAATTAAAAGACGCTTACTCCTTGGAAGAAAAGTTATGACCAACCTAGATAGCATATTGAAAAGCAGAGACATTACTTTGCCAACTAGTCAAGGCTATGGTTTTTCCTGTGGTCATGTATGGATGTGAGAGTTGGACTGTGAAGAAAGCTGAGTGCTGGAGAATTGATGCTTTTGAACTGTGGTGTTGGAGAAGACTCTTGAGAGTCCCTTGGACACCAAGGAGATCCAACCAGTCCATTCTAAAGGAGATCAGCCCTCAGACTCAATGGACACAAGTCTGAGTGAACTCTGGGAGTTGGTGATGGACAAGGAGGCCTGGCGTGCTGTGATTCATGGGGTCGCAAAGAGTCGAACACGACTGAGCGACAACTGACCTGAACTGAACCCCAGGTAGGGATAACAACATGCTTAAAGCCTTTTGCTGCTAAGAAAATAAGAAAGATTAACAGTAATTTTGACTACAAAGATAATTGAGAATATAATAAAGATTGTTATGTTAATAATAAAAATTATTAAACATGGGCCATTTGAGTCTCCCCCTCCCCATATGTTCCTATAGCAGATACTATGGGGGCTGTTCATGTAGTTCATAATAAATATTTCCAACCTACCTTCAGTCACCTCTCCCTTCTCCCCACCTCAAATCCCCATCAAGAACCTGAAATGAACAAGGCCAATCAGTTTCTCTTTTCTGAGAGAATTGAGAATTGGGATTAAAAGGCAGCTAGTTAGTCTTTGTGCATAGCTAAAATTGTAAAAACCCAATGGTGTAGGCCATCTCATCAGTCAGGGTCTGATCAGGCTAGAAACCATTTCTAGTCTCTGAGGACAAACAGGAAGACACACGTCATGCTGTTGCAGCAAAAATAGAAATGAGACTTTTTCTAAACTAGAAATGAGACTTTTCTGATAAACAAGGAAAATAAGGAAACAATGAACAGGCTGGAGAAACAGCATCAGCAGGCCTGAAAGAGTTAAGCAAGCCTAGTTTTATGTTAACTACTACCAATTCACTGTGCACTAGTTATCTTTCACAAAATTCCTTAATCATGCTCTGACTCTACGTGAGTTATACCCCGCACCTGGTGTTCACATTCCCCCACACTCCCTTGTAACAATCTCCTATAGAATTCTTCCTTTCAGAAGGAAGGTCACGGGCCAATAACCCCAGAGACAACAGACCAAGTCACCAAGTTGCCTGATGTCAATAGTGGCCGTTTCAAAACTCTGCAGCAAGAGGAGTAAAGTAAGACCTTCATTACTTTCATCATTATCACCTACCCCAGACCATGCTGCTGCTAAGTCACTTCAGTCGTGTCCGACTCTGTGCGACCCCAGAGACGGAGCCCCCAGGCTCCCCGGTCCCTGGGCTTCTCCAGGCAAGAACACTGGAGTGGGTTGCCATTTCCTTCTCCAACGCATGAAAGTGAAAAGTGAAAATGAAGTCGCTCAGCCGTGTCCGACTCTTAGCGACCCCTTGGACTGCAGCCCATCAGGCTCCTCCATCCATGGGATTTTTCCAGGCAAGAGCACTGGAGTGGGGTGCCATTGCCTTCTCCATCCCAGACCATGAGCCCCAACTATAAAACCTCTCTTAATTCCCCAGGGAAGGGTGTGGGACACAGCTCTTGAGGTGCTAGTAGGCTTGTTCCTTCTTTACCAGGCAAAGAAATAAAGCTTCTCTTTTTCTCTCCCAAAACTCTGTATCCATATTTCTATTCAGCATTAGTGCACAGACAGCCAAGATTATGGCAACAACGTTACTGGGGCCCCAGGGCTGAGAGCATCACATGGAATCTACACTGTGGTAATACCAAGCCTGAGTAGTTGCATGCAGAGAGAACTACTTAAGGTTGCTTTCCTTAGAAGGCACTTGTGGAGTATCCCCCTCACTCATGGACAACCACAAGGGGTGGAACAGGGAAGCTCATGGCTATTTGTCGGATTAGGGCTTCCCAGGTGGCACAGTGGAAAAGAATCTGACAATGCAGGTGATGCTAAAGACACACTTTCGGTCCCTGGGTCGGTAAGATCCTCTGGAGTGGGAAATGGCAACCCATTCCAGTATTCTTGTCTGGAAAATCCCATGGACAAAGGAGCTTGGTGGGCTATAGTCCATGGGGTCGAAAAGAGTGGGACGCGACTGAGCACACACATACACACACATTTGTCAGATTGGGAGAGGGATACTTGGCGACAGAACAATCCATGCTCACAGCATTCTTTCCATTACTCAACAAATCTTATACATAATTTCAGAATGTTCTTACCTAATATAAAGCAACTATCCATTTACTAACCCTATTATTAAAGAGGCAGTGTTATCAGTACGCACAAAAATAATTGATCAGATATCAAGCTTTAAAGTCATTTTAACTTGCATTCTAATCATAGATATTATTCAAAAAAGACCCTACACACACACACCCCAATGCAGAAACCAGAAATTGATTTATATGTAGGGTCTACATATTTATGTATGGTAAGCGGCTGGTTCCTCTTTCCTTCCAAATTTATTTTCAGCTTCTTTCACTGGAGTTGAGTTTTAGCTGGGCTCATGGCCACTTGTCTGAAGACTACATTTCCCATTCTGCCTTGTGGCTGGGTTTGGCCATGTGACTTTGTTTTCATCATGGAGCCTACAGGTGACAATGTGTGCAATTTGCACAATACTTGCTTAAAGGAAGTACCTTGCCCTGAACTGCCTCTTCTCCATTCATGCCAGCTGGCACACAGATGGGGTGCTGACCCAACCTTCAAGGGGCAGAGCAGCAAGATGGAAGGAAATTGCATCCCTGAGTTGTCTCACAGAGCACTGCCTGCCCAGCCTTGACTAACCCTTGACCTTTAAATCAGAGGTAAAGATATTTCTACCTTATTGAAGCCACTGAATTTTTTAAAATCTCTTTTTGAAAGCTGCATACCTGATATAATATGTAACATTATATTCTGTTAACTAAATTGTTACAGGGATAATCTCATGAAAGACTGTCTGGATAAAATGTTAGAACACAAATAGATCAATGCACACGCCCTTGGAAATGATGTCAACATTATGGATCTATTAAGAACTTCAACTACTTAGACTGCAAGACCTATGTTTGCAGCATTACGCTTTTTATTATCACCCATGCTCAAAGTCCTGAGTGTTCACTGGAAGGACTGATGTTGAAGCTGAAGCTCCAATACTTTGGCCACCTGATGCAAAGGGCTGACTCAGTGGAAAAGACCCTGATGCTGGGAAAGATTGAGGGCAGGAGGAGAAGGGGACGACAGAGGATGAGATGGTTGGATGGCATCATCAACTTAATGGACATGAGTTTGAGTAAACTCTGGGACTTGGCAATGGACAGGGAGGCCTGGTGTGCTGCAGTCCATGGCGTCACAAAGAGTCGGACTTGACTGACTGACTGAACTGAACTGATCCTCAAAGTTGCTCTTAAAAATCTCAGAGCAGTCAGAGGCATTAGGAAGCACTATAGACAGGAGGTTAAGTGCACAGAACCAGGAGTAGAATAGTTCAAGTTCAAACCCAGTTGTCCTTACCTGATAATAATGGAATCTCAACCAAGTTGCTTAAACCACTCCATCTCTGTGACTCCAGTTCCATCTGTGAGATGAGGTAATAATAGTTTTTAATTTATCAGGGTGTGTGAGCATTAACTGAGATAATCCACTGTTAAGTAAGCTATTTAATGATTCAAATAAAAATAGGTATTATTTTTTATTTTATATTTGGAGTCTTCATCAGAAAGAAAATCTGCAGTCTGTAGGAAAAGCTAATTATTCTAGATAAAACCATAATGATTGGGATTCATTGTTTGCATGCACAAAACAGAAAATTCTGGACTTCGGACATCAAAAATCAAAGATATTTTTGTTATACTGCCCCAATATCTATGACATATCCACTGATATGCCTAAATGGCATAGCACTAAAAGTAACAGAGACATTAGTTTGCCAACAAAGGTCCGTCTATTCAAGGCTGTGGTTTTTCCAGTGGTCATGTGTGGATGTGAGAGTTGGACTGTGAAGAAGGCTGAGCGCTGAAGAATTGATGCTTTTGAACTGTGGTGTTGGAGAAGACTCCTGAGAGTCCCTTGGACTGCAAGGAGATCCAACCAGTCCATTCTGAAGGAGGTCAGCCCTGGGATTTCTTTGGAAGGAATGATGCTAAAGCTGAAACTCCAGTACTTTGGCCACCTCATGCGAAGAGTTGACTCATTGGAAAAGACTCTGATGCTGGGAGGGATTGGGGGCAGGAGGAATAGGGGACAACAGAGGATGAGATGGCTCGATGGCATCACTGACTCGATGGACGTGAGTCTGAGTGAACTCTGGGAGTTGGTGATGGACAGGGAGGCCTGGCGTGCTGCGATTCGTGGGGTCGCAAAGAGTCGGACACGACTGAGCGACTGAACTGACTGAACTGAAAAGTAAGGTCTTAACTTTGTTACTTTGAAAGGACCATATCCCAACATATTATCCTATAAGGATAAAGAACATATAGGAGGGAGATAATCAGTGCTGATTTTCAATTGTTTTGTGGAAGGAATCATGATCACAATCATATAGGGCTATTTCTTTGAAGCCTCTGTTCTCTGTGGTAGCAATGATGCCCATTGGGTAGTTGGGCAGGTGCATGCAGAGGGTTCCATGGTAACACCTTTCAACATGAGCTTATGGTATCTGTGTTCCATACAGGACCCTTTCATTTTTTTTCCAGGTGCAGGCTTAGAATATGCCAAGAAAAGCATCGATAAGCAACATGACTTATATCATTTGGTTCATATCCCTGCTATACTGTTTGTGCCTTGTGTGATGACCAGATGCTTGGATGCCTGACCTTGCCTCAACAGTGAGCTCCTCACGGGTGAACAATATGTCTTACTCATCTCTGTATTGGCAGTGTTTTAGGTGCTTCGCATCTGGCAGGTATTCAATAAATGTTTGCTGTGAATAAAAGTAAATCTGTATCACATTATGGAAATCATCATCTTGCTACATGGTTGAACAGTGTTCTATTCATCTTATTGCAGTGTAACAAATTACCACAAACATAGCTGCTTAGAACAACAAACATTCATAATCTCACAGCTTCTGTAGGTCCTGAGTCTGTAAGTGGTTTTCCTAGGCTCTCTGGGATCTCTCACCCACTTGCAAATCAAGGTGTTGGCAGAGGCTTTGGTCTCACCTCAAGGCTTCATTGGGGAAAGATCTGTTTCTGGGCTCACGTGTTTGCTGCCAGAGTTCAGTTCCTTGCCAGGTGTAAGACCAGGGCTTTGGTTCCCTGCCAGGTAGGCCTCTTCAAAGGGCTGCTCATCATATAACAGCTTGATTTATCAGAGTCAGCAAGAGAGGCTGTCCTAACAAGCAGATGTCACAAACCTATGCAACAATCATGGAAGTGATATTCCATCATCTTTACCATATGTCTTTTGTTAGAAACATGAGACAAGTCCCTTCTACACTTAAAGGGAGGATTTTACACAGGACACATGTGTCAGGAGGCAGGGATAACTGGGGTTCTCCTAAAGTCTGCTCACCACCAGCAGGCCTTGCTGTATATACGATATGAGCACTTGGTTCACTCAAATGAAGATGCTTGGTTAGGTTCACATGCTAATCCAATGAGAAAGTCCAGATACTTGCTCAAATATGTAAATGCTCCAGATACATGTTTGAAAAGGAAGAGTATTTCACCGAAGTCCTTACAATCTGAGTGGGTGACTTATAACTCATCAACAGAGAATGCTGCTGCTGCTCCTGCTAAGTTGCTTCAGTCGTGTCCGACTCTGTGCGACCCCATAGACAGCAGCCCACCAGGCTCCCCCGTCCCTGGGATTCTCCAGGCAAGAACACTGGAGTGGGTTGCCATTTCCTTCTCCAATGCATGAAAGTGAAAAGTGCAAGTGAAGTCGCTCAGTCGTGTCCAACTCTTCGCAACCCCATGGACTGCAGCCTACCAGGCTCCTCCATCCATGGGGTTTTCCAGGCAAGAGTGCTGGAGTGGGGTGCCATAGCCTTCTCCATCAACAGAGAATAGTTGAATGCCAAATCACCATCTTTTTAGGCTGAATGCCCCTCTAGAAGCCCTTCAAAATGATGACTGAAATATGAACATTAAAGGTATGCGACATCTCTTTCTAGCTTGGGAATTCCCAGCAAAAATGTTTCATGTAGTCCTTGGCATGCTCCAGTTGATTCCATCCATTTGGACAGCCAGCCAAAAGCCCTAAGCACACACACAGGGAGACAAATGATGAGGACCATCAACAATGGAAGAGGCATTAATTAGCCATCGTTGCAACAATGCTACTTATCAAACAACTCCAATATCTCAGTGATTTACAAAAGCATTTCTTTTTCTCATGTAGGAATTGCAGATTGGTTGTGGTTCACATGCTCTCGCTTGGGCTGAGCTTGGCCAAGCTTGGGTAGGCTGGACTCCAAACTTTGGGCTGGATTCAGGCTATTCACACATCTTCATTCTGAGGCCAGCAGCTACACAGGGGCACACAGTTCATGTTCTGGTCATGTGGGTGGCAAAATTACAAGAAGAACAAGTAGAAACATTCAATAATTCCTAAGGCTTTAGCTCAAAACTGGCACACCAGCACTCCTTTCCATGTTATATTGACTAAGGAAGTCATAGGGCTGAGTCCAGTATCAACACTGTGTGGAAATACACTCTGCTTACTCTAGTGGGAGGTAATTCTAATATAAGGAAAGAGTAAAACATGGAGAGTCATGAATGAAGGTAAGCACAAGGAAGCCAACCTCAGAAGCTGGTCAATTGCCTGTGACACGCTTGAGCTCCCCAACTGTTGCTTTAACAAGCCACAATGTCGTGTAACTAACAGTTCAGACCATTCACTGGTACAACGCTGTGCTCCCTCAATATGCGATCCTCTATAAAATCCAAAATCTACATTACAGTAATATAATAAAGGTAAAGATTTTACAAGCACAGGGGCCTTAAAAATTATAGTTCCCATGGCAAATATAACATAGCTTTTTGTGCCCATATACTGCAAAGACAGAAGTCCTAACTATAAACAGTAATGGGAAGTCATGCATATTCAGGGATGAGGGTGATGAAAGAGTTATAGACTCAGTTAGAAAAATTACTTTGGGAATTTTATCTTACGGATGAAGCCTCAAGTAATGTACAGCATAATACGACCGAATGCTTAATAGGTGACTGAATGGAGTAATTTTCATTCCGAATTGCCACAATGTTGTATTCCAATGAAAAGAAACATTTCTTAGATATATTAGGGATAGTGCCAATATTTCATTCCTGTGTTTTTGTTTCAAATTTCAGTAGTTATCTTTAACTGATGGGTCTTCATTGGAATCTAATTCCTTAGAAATGAGTTGGCCTCATGAAGCTGGCAAATTGACATATTATGCTTCTATTTATTTTCTAACTCACAGATCTTTCAAAGATCACCTGTTTTCAACTATTGTTTAGTTGTTAAAAATGATTAATATGGAATAACATGCAGCTTGCCATTTAACTTGGCTCATCTGAAGGATGTTAGATGTTATACTATTTAATCAATTAACTAGACATTAAATTGAATTTAAAATTCACATCAAAACACCATAAGTGGAAATACTATTCTATCAAAGATACTTAAAGGACATAATCCTATTCCTTCAAATATAATGCTATCCCTTCCAAATTCTGTAGTGTCATAAAAAGTGTCACATTTTTAGACAACTACTGACATCCAATTATCAATATTTTTATATATGCGTTAAGACAAGAAAAATTGCATATCTAAATTCCTTATATAAGACTGTTCTCTCATTTAATTTCTATATCTTATGTTAAAATATTGCCTTTAAAAGCAGTCTACAATTTGGGTTCACAAAGGCACTGTCCAGAGATGTGTGATAGGCTGACTTAAAAATCCCTGTTAAAAGGCTCATAAAGACAGAGAAAAGGAGAAAGAATTCAAGGGCCCCGTAGACTTAAACTGAGAGGAACAGTGGCTAAAGCCCAGGTGAAATTTCAACTGTTTTATTGATGATGATGGACTGAATCTTTTTAAAATTTTATTGAAGCATATTTGATTTACAATGTTTTGTTAATTTCTGTTGAACAGCAAAATGTGTGTGTGTGTGTGTGTGTGTGTGTGTGTGTGTCTGGGCCCTCAGTCATGCCCGACTCTTTGTGACCCCATGGACAGCAGCCTGCCAAGCCTATATATAGACATAGTTGTTGTTGTAGTCCAGTCGCTATGTCTTGTCTGACTCTCTGCCACCCCATGGATTGCAGCACGCCAGGGGAGTTTGGGCCTTGTGAGCATTGGCTCCCCATAGTCCTTGCTTTTGTTGTTGTTCACTTGCTAAGTCGTGTTAAACTTTAAGCAACCACATGGACTGCAGCATTGCCCGGCTTCCTTGTCCTCCACAACCTCCCGGAGTTAGATCAAACTCATGTCCTTTGAGTCCGTGGTGCCATCCAACCATCTCACCCTCTGTTGTCCCCTTCTCCTCCTGCCCTCAGTTTTTCCCAGCAACAGTGTCTTTTCCAATGAGTCAGCACTTTGCATCAGGTGGCCAAAGTATCAGGCTTCAATTTCACCCACAGCAACAGTCCTTCCAATGAATACTCAGAGTTGATCTCCTTAAGGGTTGACTGTTAGATCTCCTTGCAGTCCAAGGGACCCTCAAGAGTCTTCTCTAGCACAGTTTGAAAGCATCAATTCTTCAGCACTCAGCCTTCTCTATGGTCCAACTCTCATACCCATACATGACTACTGGGAAAAACTATAGCTTTGACTATATGGACTTTGTAGGCAGTGATGTCTCTGCTTTCTAATATGCTGTCTAGGTTAGTCATAGCTTTCCTTCCACGGAGCAGTCAGTAACAACAGGTTGAGCCCTTGCTGTGTAAATCCCTCTGGTCCCTCAATCATCATTTCCCTCTTTGACTATTGCTTGGAGAGATGGAAGGATTCTCTGCTTTTAAACATAACCCCCGATAATCTCTGCATTTCAAGGACCCTTACCTTCATCGTATCTGTTCTTTTTGCCATTTAATGTAATAAATTCATAAATCCCAAGGATTAGGGCATGGGCGTCTTTGGAAGGGACATTCTTCTGCCTGCCTGCCTGCCAGACTGAGCTCCCTCCCTGCATTTTCCTTCTGGAATGGTACCTGGTCAGCAGGCACTATTTTAGAGGATAGTCAAGGACATTCGTTCAGTCTATTGGAAAATCCACGGTTCAAACAATACTATTCTACAAATCCCAACAGGGTCAGACAGAAAAAATTCTGGGTACATGAAAAAGTGCTGTAGCATATGGCAAAGGGACACCACTTTTCAATATTCAAAGGAAGTTCCTAATATGAGAAAAAGTTGTTGCTAAGACCTACATTAAAATTTTGTAACATATTTGCTGGAAATATTCAAAAAGATACCCAAGGACATGATTTCTTTGTGAAGAAAACTGAAATAACATGACATAAAGATACAAACGGGAGAAAACTGATTGAAATTAGAAAAAAAAGAGTGTACAAAAACCCAAACACATACACGGAATTAAAATCCACACAGAAGTGAGTAAAGGGCAAAGTTGGCAAAAAAAAAAAAAAAAATACACCAGTAACATGGAAGACAGATTCAGAAATCTTCCCAGAATGCCTTATAGTGAATTTAGAAATTTTTGGTTGCCAGCAAAGGAATTCCATTCAGTATAGCCAATGAATCCACCTTTCTTCTAAGAATGTTCATGTGGAATTTCTCACTTGCAACCAAAATAGTTCTAAAATAATTAGAAGAATATATACAAATATATTTTGAAATGCATAATCATTAAGATTAATTTAACGTATATACATCAGAATTTCTGCTCCACAAACAGAAATTGTGCCTTCTCAACTATCCATAGAACAATGTTCAATTTTACTATTATTTTCTTCTTACAAGAGGCAAATGGAATTGACTTGGATGATCATACTCGAGCTTTATACATATATTTGTACATTCTGTGTGAGTGTATTATAGTTCACTTAGAAAA
The DNA here is from genome assembly GCF_019923935.1 of Bubalus bubalis. Lineage (NCBI taxonomy): Eukaryota > Metazoa > Chordata > Mammalia > Artiodactyla > Bovidae > Bubalus > Bubalus bubalis. Next base: position 199,474,669 of record NC_059157.1, read on the forward strand.
TCCCCAAAAGAAAAAGAAAAAATTCAAGCAGAGAAACTGGAGAAAGACTGAACCATGGAACTGATAAAGGTAAAAGGAGAGATTAATAAACAAAAAGAAGAATTGGTAAATTCATGACATGCTTCTTTGCAAAAAGAGACAAAGGTAAAGAAATATTAGTTTTTATAAAAAGTGGATGTAAATAAGATAGAAAATTTATTGGAAAACTTTCCAAACAATTTTATGAAACCAATGTAACTTTGATAACAAAACTTAAGAAAGATTAACACACAATTTTGCTTATGCAATAGCATCAAGGTCTCCCCAAGCGGCACTAGTGGTAAAGAGCCCGCTTGCCAATTCAGGAGACATAAGAGACTCAGGTTTGATACCTGGGTTGGGAAGGTCCTCTGGAGGAGGGCATGGGAACCCACTCCAGTATTCTTGTTTGGAGAACTCCATAGACAGAGGATCCTGGTGGGGTGCAGTGTATAGAGTCGCAGAGTCGGACATGACTGAAGTGACTTAGCATGCACACATGCCATAGGATCAAAAGCCAAAGCTAACATAAGATGTTTCTTAATAAAGTGAATTCAGATATATCAAAATAACAATCTGCCATGATTTAGTTGCATTTAGGCTTGTAATGCCGGAGAAGGCAATGGCACCCCACTCCAGTACTCTTGCCTGGCAAATCCCATGGATGGAGGAGCCTGGTGGGCTGCAGTCCATGGGGTCACTAAGAGTTGGACACAGCTGAGCGACTTCACTTGCACTTTCATGCATTGGAGAAGGAAATGGCAACCCACTCCAGTGTTCTTGCCTGGAGAAACCCAGGGACGGGGGAGCCTGGTGGGCTGCCATCTCTGGGGTCACATAGAGTCAGACACGACTGAAGCAACTCAGCAGCAGCAGGCTTGTAATGCAATTTAGAAAAGGCAGAGGAACCAGAGATCAAATTGTCAACATCTGTTGGATCATAGAAAAAGCAAAAGGAATTCCAGAAAAACGTCTACTTCTTTATTGACTACACTAAAGCCTTTGACTGTGTGGATCACAACAAACAGTGGAAAATTCTTAAAGGAATGGAAATACCAAATTACCTTACCTGTCTCCTGAGAAACCTGTATGCAGGTCAAGAAGCAACAGTTAGAACTGGACGTGGAACAACAGACTGGTTCCAAATTGGGAAAGGAGTACGTCAAGGCTGTATATTGTCACCCTGCTTATTTAACTTCTATGCAGAGTACATTATGAGAAATGCTGGGAGGGATGAAGCACAAGCTGGAATCAAGATTGCCGGGAGAAATATCAATAACCTGAGATATGTAGATGACACCACCCTTATGGCAGAAAGCAAAGTAGAGCTGAAGAGCCTCTTGATGCAGATGAAAGAGGAGAGTGAAAAAGCGGGGTTAAAACTCAGTATTCAAAAAACTGAGATCATGGCATCTGGTCTCATCACTTAGTGGCAAATAGATGGGAAAACAATGGAAATAGTGACAGACTTTATTTTCTTGGGCTTCAAAATCACTGTGGATGGTGACTGCAGCCATGAACTCAAGAAGCTTGCTCCTCGGAAGAAAAACTATGACCAACCTAGACAGTGTATTAAAAAGCAGAGACATCACTTTGCTGACAAAGGTCCATATAGTCAAAGCTATGGTTTTTCCAGTAGTCATGTATGGATGTGAGAGTTGGACCATAAAGAAGGCTGAATGCTGAAGAATTGATGCTTTCGAACCATGGTGCTGGAGAGTATTCTTGAGAGTTCAGTCAATTTTAAATGAAATCAACCCTGAATATTCACTGGAAGGACTGATGGTGAAGCTGAAACTCCAATACTTTGGCCACCTGAGGCGAAGAACTGACTTCATAGGAAAAGACCCTGATGCTGGGAAAGATTGAGGGCAGGGAGCAAAGGGGACAACAGAGGATGAGGTTTTTGGATGGCGTCACCAACTCAATGGACGTGAGTTTGAGCAAGCTCTGGGAAATAGTGAAGGACACGGACACTGGTGTGCTGCAGTCCATGGGGTTGCAAAGAGTCAGATACTATTGAGCAACTGAACAGCACATACTTCAGTCAAAAACAAACAAAAAACTAGGGAAATTATTTGTGATGATATATCCATGAAATGGAATTTTATATACACATTTCAAAGAATTTTAGTAACTTGAGAAAACACTAACAATTCAATATGGTATTGTAAAGGAAAAGGGATACAAAATTATATGCATTATGATTCTAGTTGGTTTTTAAAAATTGCATATGGCTATGTATATACTACATGGCTTCTATATAAATTTATATAATATTGCAGGCAAAACTAGAAGAAAACCACTATATTGAATATAGTGGATATTTGTTGTCTGACTGTTTATGGACAATTTTAATAGTCTTCTATATCCCTTTTGTGGTTTCAAAATTTTCTGCAGTGAACATATATTATTTTCATAATCAGATATTATTATTTTAGTCAGAAAAAAAGAGAGACACTTTAAAATCAGCTCTTCTCTGTGAGAACAGAGCATTCTGCCCTCAAATTATTGTGTGGCAAGATAAACCTGAGGCTTACACTTCTTTTCATTCTTGATGATAGCTGACAGAAAGTGCTTTCTTTCATTTTAGGATTACTCCAAACTCCCAAACGCAGGTTCTTCCTGGCTCCTCTCTGGGGTGAACTTTACAACAAACTTTTAAAAGATTAAAGCAGCAGCATTGTTCACAGTGGCGAAGAGGTGGAGGCAATCCCAGTGTGCATCTACAGATGAACAGATTAATAAAACGTGGTATAGATTTAAAATGAATGATCAGCCTGAAAGAGGAAGGAACTTTTGACATATGTACAAGACAGATGAACTTTGAGGATATTATGCTAAGTGAAATAAGCCAGTCACAAAAAAACAAATATTGTATGATTCTACTTATATGAGGTACCGAGAGTCATTAAATTCTAGACAGAAGGTGGAAAAGATAGAAGTTAGAATTGTGGTTGTCAGAGGCTGAGGGATGGGACGTTCTTAATATGGAGTTTTAGTTTTACAGGATGAAAGAGTTGTGGAGATTTCACAATGAAACAATGAGGATGTCCTTAGCACTATTGAACTGGACGTTGAGAAGAGTGTAAATTTCATGCTAAATGATGAATTTTATGTTAAAATATATTTTACCACAGGCTTCCTGGGTAGCCCAGCTTGTAAAGAATCTGCATGTAATGCAGGAGACCTGGGTTCAATTTCTGGGCCAGGAAGTTCCCCTGGAGAAGGGATAGGCTACCTACTTCAGTATTCTTGGGCTTCCCTGGTGGCTCAGATGGTAAAGAATGTGCCTGCAATGCAGGAGATCTGGATTCAATCCCTGGGTTGGGAAGATCCCTTGGAGTAGGGCACAGCAACCAGCTTCAGTATTCTTGCCTGGAGAATTCCATGGACAGAGGAACTTGGCAGGCTACAGTCCATTGGGTAACAAAGAGTTGGACACGACTGAGTGACTAAGCATAGCACAGCATATTTTACCACAATAAAAATAAATAAATAAAGAGTAAAACAGGAAGAGAAAAAGAGGACAGAAAGGAAGATTTCTTCAAGAGATGGGAATACCAGACCACCTGACCTGTCTCCTGAGAAATCTGTATGCAGGTCAAGAAGCAACAGTTAGAACTGGACACAGAACAATGGACTGGTTCCAAACTGGGAAAGGAGTACGTCAAGGCTATATATTGTCACCCTGCTTATTTAACTTCTATGCAGAGTACATCATGAGAAATGCTGGGCTGGATGAAGCACATGCTGAAATCAAGATTGCCAGGAGAAATATCAATAACCTCAGATATGCAGATGACAACACCCTTATGGCAGAAAGTGAAGAAGAACTAAAGAGCCTCTTGATGAAAGTGAAAGTGGAGAGTGAAAAAGCTGGCTTAAAACTCAACATTCCAAAAACTAAGATCATGGCATCTGGTCCCATCACTTCATGGCAAATAGATAGGGAAACAGTGGAAACAGTGTCAGACTTTATTTTTTGGGGCTCCAAAATCACTGCAGATGGTGACTGCAGCCATGAAATTAAAAGACATTTGCTCCTTGGAAGAAAAGCTATGACCAACCTAGACAGCATATTAAGAAGCAGAGACATTACTTTGCTGACAAAGGTCCCTTTAGTCAAAGCTATAGTTTTTCCAGTAGTCATGTATGGATGTGACAGTTGGACTATAAAGAAAACTGAGTGCTGAAGAATTGATGCTTTTGAACTGTGGTATTGGAGAAGACTCTTGAGATTCCCTCGGACTGCCAGGAGATCCAACCAGTCCATCCTAAAGGAAACCAGTCCTGAATATTCATTTGAAAGCCTGGTGCTGAAGCTGAAACTCCAATACTTTGGCCACCTGATGTGAAGAACTGACACTCTGGAAAAGACCCTGATGCTGGGAAAGATTGAAGGTGGGAGGAGAAGGGGCCAACAGAGGATGAGATGGTTGGATGTCATCACCGACCCAATGGACATGAGTTTGAGCAAGCTCCGGGAGTTGGTGATGGACAGGGAGGCCTGGCGTGCTGCAGTCCATGGGGTCACAAAGAGTCAGACATGACTGAGTGTCTGAACTGAACTGAACTGATGCAGCACAAGCAAGGTGAACTGCATCACTAGCAGAACCTTAGAACTGGGCCCTAGGGACCTCACCTTTGATTACTGCAAGTCTTCATATGCTAAATCTGTTCCCTGCTTTATTAATTCTGTGAAATGAAACCTCTGCATATCAAGTTGTCATCAATTAATGGATACTTGAATAATTTTTAGCACACCCACAGAATAAGCTTTCTTAAAACACATTCTTTTAGGGACTCTTAATTGGGAGATCAACACTGTGAAAAAGTGGTCTTTTCATGGGTTTAGGCTTTATTTTCATGCAAAATTCTACGTGTAGCTGAATCTGTGTATTTTTATGAAAGAAGTCTCTTTGTTCTTAACACACTTTCAAGAGGGACCCAGATTTGAGAACCATTGTTACAAGGAGTGTTCTCTTTGTGGTTTAGTCTCCTAAATTTCGCTGCCTGCATGCTTCAAATAGCTCTCTAACAGTATGTGGAAATGATTTTATGCATATAAGCTATGATGTGAGAGTGATTTTTCACTGTTGGAAGTTCACAGTGTATATTTCCCTCCACATTTAGAGAGAGCGTGAGTGCCTAGAACAGCCAAGGATGGTCTGTGTGCAGTGCGCTCCAGACTCCTCTGTTTCCCGTCTAGCCAAGGTCTGCAGGTAACTCCTGTGTCCCAACCTGTTTATTTGTTTCTTTTTGGCTGCACTGAGTCTGCGTTGCTTCAGTTGTTCAGTTCAGTCGCTGACTGCAGCACGCTAGGCCTCCCTGTCCATCACCAACTTCCGGAGCTTGCTCAAACTCACGTCTGTCTAGTCGGTTGTGGGATTTTTCTAGGTGTGGGAAGTGGGAGCTACTCTTCGTTTCAGAGCATGGGTTCTAGGGAGTGTGGACTTCAACAGTTGTGGTGCATGGGCTTACTTGACCTGTGGCATGTCAAATCTTCCCAGACCAGGGATGGAACTCATCACCCCTGCATTGGTAGGTGGATTCTTAACCACTGGACCACCAGGGAAGTCTCTAACCTCTGTTTACTTTGCCTGCATATGCGCCAGGATGTAACTTTTTTAAAAAAATGAAGACATTTGTTTGTGAATGTTTCTCCAAGCTTATGTATTTATTTAATGTTCACTTTGAAACAGTAGTTTAAAAAATGTCTTGGTAGTGACTCTCAGAAATGTATTTTATAGTATAATCCATTTCACATATAGTCTCGCACATATATACACGGAACAAAAATGACTCTGAATGATACCCTGACTGTATGTGAAACGCTGGCATTTTCTTTCCTATTCCACTCCATTCTGTCCTATTCCATGTCACTCTTCTATGTTCGTTATGAGAAGGACTGCTGCTTGGAACCTGCTTTATCAGTGTTTCTCAAAGCAAAGTTCTCTAATTTAGCTGTGCATTAAGGTCACTGTGTACATATGTCCTAAGTCGTTTCAATTATGTCCGACTCTTTGTGACCCCATGGGCTGTATCCCATCAGGCTCCTCTGTTCATACGATTCTCCAGGCAAGAATACTGGAGCGGGTTGCCATGTCTCCCTCCAAGGATCTTCCCAACCCAGGGACAGAACCCGTGCCTCTTTATGTCTCCTGCATTGGCAGCTGGGTTCTTTCCTACTAGTGGCCACCTGGGAAGCAGCCCTAAGATCACTTAGGGAGCTTTAAAATCCTGATGCCTGGGTGTACCCCTTATTCCCTCTCCCTTCCCATTCCCGCTGCTGAAGATTGTGATTTAATTGGTCTGGGGAAGAACCTGGGTCTGGGGACTCTTAAAAAGCAACTTCTGTGATTCTAACCTGCAGCCAGAGTTAAGAAACATAGATTTAAATTGATTTCAGAATCCTTTGGGAGGTCTCATCTCTCAGTTTGAAAAAATGTTTGAACTAGCCTCTTTCAGTTTTGTTTGATGGTATATCAAATATACAATGTTTTTCTTACTTTTGTTTTTTGAAATAATATTTATCTTCTCTTCATTACATATTCAAATACACTCCATAAAAGACCAAGGCTTACGTTTGCCACTGCATCTTTGTACTGGAATAAACTCCCTCGCAATCATTTGCTTCTCAAACTTTAATGTACATAAGAATCACCCGGGATCCTTGTTTTAATGAAGATTCTGATTCAGCATGTCTGGGGTGGGACTTGAAATCTACACTTATAATGAGTTCCTAGGCACAGCTGATACTGCCGGTCCTCAGACTACACATTGAGTAGCAAGGTGCTAGACAAAGATGCCTAGCTCTCTTTTCTAATTGAACCATTCTGTATTCTCTGGCCAGCTGGTTCTGTGCCCTTTCGTTGGGGGTAAACACTGACTGAAACCAGCCACCCAGGCCAGGCACCATAGTAACCATCTGCATGAGTTATCTTATGACAGGGGATACTGGTAAGAAACACGGAACTAGCAAGTCAATCCCCAACTGGAGGAATTTGGGAAAAGTCAGAAGGAGACACCCCATATCCTACCGACTCCCAGAACCCTCCTTGCTGGAATCCATGTTGGTTGAGCGGTGCGTGCACCACCAGGAAGGACCCTGAGTCAGAATGATCACCCACAGACAACCTGGAATCCCCTCACCGTAAACCCAGGACCGCGAGCCGCGTGCAGAGCCGTCCTCCTGGGGTCCCTCACCCTGCTGCTGTCACCTGGGCCCCCTTCCCAGTGACGTCTCCTGCTATGTCAGCACGTGTCTCCTTGGATAATTCATTCCTAGTGTTAGACAAGAGCCCGCTCTCGGGCCCTGGAAGGGGTCCCCCGTCCTGCAACACTTTCTCTTTGTTATTTACAGTTTCACACAAACCTTGACGAAGTGAGTGGTATTTTACTTCCTTCCGGTGATATGACAAGTAACTTCCCGACAGGGGACACAGGATGCCAGGGAGTCCACTCCCCTGCACCAAGTGGGCAGAGCCATGAAACTTATGAACCCTAGGCATCAAACCAGGAAACACCCATTTCACTACACAAGTCCGAGTATGTACCTCTGATTCTATGTCCCTTACTGTGCGTGAGAATGTATACATGTGTGTTCACTTGTAATAAATTTTCATGTTGTAAGCCTTCTTTCTCATCGTTGAAACTGAGTAATGCTTTCACAGTAAGATCTATGTGCTTGTATTTAGCATTATTTCCCTCATGGCTCAGAGGTTAAAGCATCTGCCTGCAATGCGGGAGACCAGAGTTCGATCCCTGGGTTGAGAAGATCCTCTGGAGAAGGAAATTGCAACCCACTCCAGTATTCTTGCCTAGAGAATCCCATGGATGGAGGAGCCTTGTACTCTACAGTCCACAGGATCACAAAGAGTTGGACATGACTGAGCAACTTCACACACACACACACATGCTTACATGAATGTTTACATGAAGATTTACAAAGTCTGTCTCTTACTAGTGTAGAAGCACTTGAAGGACTAGGCCTTACTCAACTTTACATCACCAAAGAGCCTACTAGGCTCTCAATGAACGGCTGTTGCTTTGAAGAGTGGTAGTATTAGTTATCAATTACCATGGTAATGCTCAGTGGCACCACCTCAAATAGAAGTGGCTTAAATTAACTGACATTTATTTAGCTCTTTAGGCCGTGGTTCAGCCGTTTGGATTGGGCTTGGTGTGTAGTTGGCCTGGTCCAGGCTGGACTCGTCAGATGGTAGGTTCACTATTGCCAGGTGACAGGGGCTGTTGCCGAACTAAACTTGGGTTTGTTTGCCCACATGCTGCTGCTGCTGCTGCTGCTGCTAAGTCGCTTCAGTTGTGTCCAACTCTGTGCGACCCCATAGATGGCAGCCCACCAGGCTCCCCCGTCCCTGGGATTCTCCAGGCAAGAGCACTGAGTGGGTGCCATCTCCTTGTCCGACATGCAGTAAAGCCAAATCTGTTGGCACTGGGTTGTGATGAAAGAAAGTGTGGCATTTGTCGTGGTGCCAAGCAAGGCTGGGTGAGTCACAAACTTTATCAAGATTGCCGGGAGAGATAACCACCTCAGATATGCAGGAAGTGAAGAGGAACTAAAGAGCCTCTTGAGGAGGGTGAAAGAGGAGAGTGAAAAAGCTGGCTTAAGCTCAACATTCAGAAAACGAAGGTCTTGGCATCTGGTCCCATCACTTCATGGCAAATAGATGGGGAAACAGTGGAAATAGTGGCATAGTTTATTTTCCTGGGCTCCAAAATCACTGCAGATGCTGACTGCAACCATTAAATTAAAAGACGTTTGCTTCTTAGAAGAAAAGCCCTGACAAACCTAGATGGCTTATTAAAAAGCAAGACATCACTTTGCTGACAAAGGTGTGTATAGTCAAAGCAATGGTTTTTCCAGCAGCCATGTACAGATGTGAGAGTTGGACCATAAAGAAGGCTGAGTGCCAAAGAATTGATGCTTTTAAACTGTGGTGTTGGAGGAGACGCTTGAGAGTCCCTTGGACTGCAAGGAGATCCAACAAGTCCATCCTAAAGGAAATCAACCCTGAATCAGTGGAAGGACTGATGCTGAAGCTGGAGCTTCAATACTTTGGCCATGTGATGCAAAGAGCTGACTCACTGGAAAAGACCCTGATGCTGGGAAAGATTGAAGGCAGGAGGAGACGGGGACGACAGAGGATGAAGTGGGTAGATGGCATCACTGACTCAATGGACATGACTTTGAGCAAACTCGGGGAGATAGTGGAGGACAGGGAAGCCTGGCAGTGCTGCAGTGCATGGCGTCGCTACGAGTTTGACGTGACTTGGTGACTGAACAACAACAAAAGCAAGGAGTTTGGGAAGCTAATGCTCAAAAGGCCCAAACTCCTCAATGGTTTTTAGGGAAAAGTTATTAAAGACAGGGAGAAGGAGAGGGTTGTGTAACCAGTTTGCGTACATTCTTCTGATTGCTTGGTGGTCAGGAGTCAGCATCAACAACCTTCTTGTTCCACTTGGTCTGGGATCTATGTGCTTGTGGTCAGTATGCAATTAACTTCTTCCAGCTGGTGGGGATTTCAGTGTCCTCAAAACAGCTCAAGGATATGTCCTAGAAAATTATCTACAGCCCTTGAGGAGGACCCGAAGATTCTTGACTTTGTTTAGTGACTTAAACTATTATTATTTTGTCTTGCTTGAGTGTTTTCCTTTGTCTCTACATTTTCTCACTTCTCTGATGAAATTTGTTCTTCGGAACTACGAAGGCTTAGGAGGCTACAGTTTTTCTAAAACAAGAAGCAGGTGACATATGCCGTGGCATATCCCAGGAAGGCTCCATAGCCCTGTTCAGTTTCAGGGTGACTGGGCATTTTTCTCTCATCTACCAGCATGATTCCTGTCTCATTTTCATTTGCTGGAGGTGGAGTTATAGGAGTACACGTTAAGACATGTAAGCATTTTTCAAGTATCTGCTTGTACGTATTAGGTAGTATGGCTCGGGCAAGCTGCCTTACCTGGCCAGGGTCAGACTGAAGAGGCACTGCAGAGTGCTGCGGCCAAGGCGAGTAAAAACCTGCAGCCATTGGCTTTTTGCAGTTCATCAACCACAGGAGTTTTCCTTTCCTCCTCCATCTTAACAGTACCATCTCTCTAAAATTCCTTGAATATGTGGGAACAACATAATGACACTGAAGTCCTTCCTGATTTTAATTTTGAAACCATTAGTTAGTTCTGCCATAATAGAGCCTTGATCTGAAGTGATTTCGTCAAAGACTAAGATTTTGATTTTTACTGGAGTGCAGCCTGGGTTTCATTATAGTCCATTCTCATGTCGGGTGTATCAGCCACAATCCTACCCACCTGCTGGTGTGTGATCCTTCCAGGCACCGGGCCAATATGCAGGGAAGCAGACAGCCATGTGTTTTAATCAGCATCTGTATCTTAATTTTTGGGGGGGTTGCTCTTTGAGCCATGTTAAACAAAAACATAAAAATTATCTTGAAAACACCTTGATGAAAAGACGTTTACTGACTTTCTCATCAGATGGGAGGAAATTACTGAACACGGGGATAAGTGGCCAGCAGCACGGATACCACCAAACTCAAAATAGAAAACCTAATAAATGCTTAGTTTAACAGAGCAATCATAAAGAAATCATTGATTGTAATAAAGAGAAAAATAAGTAACCAATGACATTCTCAGTGCCCCCTTACTCTTCTGCCACAAGGACATATATTACATGAAACATATGCCCGTAATTGGGAGGCAAATAGAATCGCTTAAAAAGAGATACTCAACTGCCAGCAATAAAGTTTAGACCAAATATCAGAAAACTATTAAGCCTGGCAGTAACATTGATTAGAGCGCTCTTTTCTTACTTGCTTAGTCCTAGGAGGACCACTGACTTGCTGTTTTGTTTCAGCTGGTGGAAAGGTAAACTAATCTCGTTTAATTGGCAGAAGATGCAGAATCTGTGCTTTGCCTCTTCATTACAAAGATGGCTGAGAGCTAACTGAAGCTTCAGTGAGATGATTGGGTTTAATACATTATTTATTTCCTGGGAAGTTAGAGACTTGTAGAGATGCACACCTCAGCTCAGTGAAAAAACATTCTACTGGCTTGAAGCTAAAGTGTAAAGGAAGTTGGTCATATTTTCAAATCCTAGCTCAAATCCTTTACTCTAGCGGAGACTTCTTTGCAAATCATCACTTAGTATCCTAAATGGAGGCCTCCAGTTTTTCTTCCTATCAGAAAGACCCAAAACCTAGTATTGTATGTCAATATTAATTATGGTTAACAGGTGAAAGCATTTTCCTCTAAAGAGAATAAAGCTACTGAAGATTTTATCAGTGAAGATGTATACACCATTTACACCCCTGAAATGACATCAAAGTAGGTCTCCTTTTACAAGACAGCATCCTGAAGTTTAGAGTTCACTGGCATATATATATACATATAAACAAAAAAGATATCTAGCACATCAGATAGTGAAAGGTTACCAACTGTTGTTTAAATACAGCATGTTGAAGACCTCCGATGGTTTTCCCCTTCTAAAACCCCACCAAAGATACAGCAAAGAGTAAATGCAAATGTCAAAAACAATAAGAAAAGAGCCAATGGCAGATGAAGTCGGTTAGCAATATTTAGGAAGACTGACAGCAGATGGACTCAAGATACTGACTTATATCAGCTTTTCTAGTCTGCTGAGTTTCTGTGGGATAGAGGCTCTGGGGATGGTGATGGTGAAGGTGATGGAGGTGGTGATGGAGGTGGAGGTGTTGCTGGAGAACATCCCCTCCCTTCTACACTATGAACGGCTTGAGGGTTGAGAGTGCTCATCTTGTGTACCTTGGACACGTTTGTGAAAGTTGGTTAAGTAGTAGTATCATAGCAAATGTCTGTACAAATAAATGGAATATTCTCTCAACTGCATAGGATCCACGGTTTTATCCTACTTGTAAGCAATTAGGTTAGCCACCACAGGGACATTGACAGAAGCCATGGGACTCCTGGGTTAGAGACAAAGGGGTTTATGGCCCATGACAATAAACAAGTAAGGTGAGCGTCATATTCAGGGTCCTCATGCTCCTCAAGTTTCACGAGGGTGATACAGAATATATCAGGGTCACGCCTATGCAGCAGGTTTGTGTCACCGCTAAGGAAACCTCAATCTTTTATAATCTCCTTCTTTCCTCATGCAAGCTTTTCCAACCTTTGCCCTGGGGAAAATAGTATCTTTATTGTACTGGACAGCAAACAAGCTTTCCCTCTATTCCAGAGAGACACACCATCTCTATCTTCTGAAGCTATTTGTTACACGAACATTCTTGAAAAAAATAATGGATAACTCATTTTAAATGCTTCTGCTCATGAGATGTGTAGAAACACGAGAATCCTGGGGAGAAATGTCTCCTAATCTGTCTCCCCAGAGGCCATGAGACTTTCCTGATACTTTTGATGACAAAAACATACCTTCACTGTAAAATACTCACAGCTAGCTGGCCAGTTCTTTGCCTATTTTTCTCAGGCCAGACCCCTCTATCTATGGGTTGCACCGTGATATGGTGACCGAGCCTCCATGCCTTCATCTTCCAGATCCCTTCCAGATAGGTTCTACCCATAGGAGGCATGGATGAGACCGTATACACACCAAGGTAGGAGGAGGAAATAATGCACCTGCTCTGGGTCTCCAGCTCAGGTCTGCATCCATCCAGCAGGAGGAACAGCTGCGGCTACATCCCCCAGCTCTCCCCGACCTTCCCAGGGCGGGGAGACAGCTTCCCCTCAGTGAATGCTGCAGCCACGGGGCTGGAGTGGCTGCCGCCCCCGACTCCCACCCACCCGCTGGCCCCTGCCGGCCCCTCGCCAGCACCCCCTCCTCACTACCTTCCAGGCTTCTGCACCTTTTAGTGTCCTACTGGCTGTGCTCCTCCTGAGATACTGGTGCAAAACTCAGCTCCATGAGTGGGTCCCTTCCTATCCCACAGAACCTTTAGGTTCTATAACAGTGACACCACCTCTTCCAACTTGTTTTCCCAGCCTTCAAGGTGGTGGTTTTTCCTGCTGTTTTCTCTAGGTTACCTCAGCATCCCATTTTCAACCTTTCAATGTCTGTGTAAAAACTCTTTGAAAGCATGGGTTTGCTTTCCAGGATGGACTCGGACGGATACACGGACCACAGTTAGAGATGACTTTCTGTTCTAACCCAGAGTTTAAATTTTTACTTCTTTTTAATTTAACTGTTATCTTTATCAAAGGACATAGTTCAAACTATCAAATAGTACAGTAGGCCCTTGCCCAGTTGGCATGCTGGTTAGTGGCGACTGGGTTTTTCTATAAGTGCGATGACCTGTCAGGGGGACAATGCATGGAGCCTACAAGCTCCAGAGAAACTAGTCATTTATGGGCACCAGTGTAAGCTCAGAGGATAAATAACTTATCCAAGAGCAATGATAGTCCTCAGAGAAGGTCTTTCATTTCTCTTTTGGAAATATGTCCCAACTGTTTACCAAGATGATGGCAATAATATTACTCTACACACTAAAATTTGTTGTTTTTTACAAGTTTATAATCTTATGAAAATTATATATGGATACTATTCACTGTCTAATTAATAAAGGAGTCAGTTTGAAAGAAAATTTATGGACCTTTTCTGTGACTTTATTTTTCTAATCATAAAATATTGAGATTCAAATTATATATAAATATATATATATATTTATATATCTGTGTAATATTTCTCAGAGACCAAAACATACTGTTTATGGGTTTTTTAGATGAAAGAAAATTCAAAATAATTTTAGTGGTAAATAATTTTCAGCAATAAAAAATCAGAAGCTTCTTGGGTTCATAATACTTTATTATTTGGCTAAAATATGTACAAAAGCAATTGCTGGCAAATATAGTTACAGAGGCAGATGTTATTCTGGACCACCCCATCCTTAAAATACAGAATGCAGGTTAATGCTGATTAATTTTAACAAATGCCTGCAAAGATACATGCCTTCAGGAAGCATACCAACTGAATTGTAAATGGTTTCTAGAGACCAAATCCTTTAAAATCCTTCCACAGCATGTAGCAATTTTAATACTATCAAAAGCTAGTTTAGTATATTTCACTATCATCAGATTGGGAATGAAATATTTGGGGCGCAACTAATAATAGACCCTGCTCACATTGTTTCATGAAAGTCTACCTTTTATGAAGCGAGTCCTATCTCTATGAATAATTTGTTCCATAACCCAACTCAATCTGTTGGTTAGAATTTGGATATTATTGCATAATCTTGTTGAGAAAAATAGAGTAACATCTTGAACAGTCAAGGAGCTCTTTTATTCATTTTCAATAATAATGTAAAAATGGAACCACAAATTGATTTGTGCATGTGGCACTATTTAAAATAAAAAAGAAGAAATATTCTGTTTCAGAGGGTTCACTTCTTCAAGGAACTGCAGCAACATCCTTTTTTCTGTTCTGCTACCGTTTTGTTGAGTTTTAACCATTTATTCGCTCTTATAAAATTTCCAGTGGGATTTGTCTGCTTGAAAAAGACGTATGCTCATGTGAGCAGGTGTTTTATCTGAAGGAATTCATGAAGGACGAGGAAAATAAATGCATCCAATTGAATGAGTGGATTGATCTTAATGACCAGAATGGATCATTCTGTGATATAGCTGAATCTCACTGCAAAGTGTCCGTTTTAAACATTTCTACCCCATTGCCAGTGAGCTGTCTTAGTTACAGCTTCCTACCTCTCTTGCATCCTTAATCTCTATCTGCCTTGACTTCTGCTGGAAACTTGTCCCCTTCTGCTCTATTCTGCATTGAAACCTTCTCTCTGCTCTGCATCCTCTTCAAGCTATCGTTCCCTTACTCTCCCCCACTTTCCCACCGCATCGTCAAAGAGCCTCCTAGCCCCGCCTCTGTCTTCTACCACCCGCTCACTTAACTCTCCAAAAAGTGGCTTTGAGGACAACATTCTGAATAATCCCTACCTCGTGCAGGAAGGAAGGGAAATGCTATTAGAAGAGAGCACACCGAAAGCGTCACCGTTTTGATGGTGCTTATTTGTTAACTATTTTATGTTTGAATGTGTATATTAAAATATATCTACTGTCACTATTTTACTAAAACCGTTATTGATAAACATCTAGTTGTTAAGACCAATGGCCTCCCCACTTTTTTAACCTTCTATAATATTTGATGCAATTGCCCAAACTTTGAATAAAAGTTGTTTTCTGGAAATGGACTCACACACATTGAAAACAGACCTAGGGTTGACGAGGAGGAAGAGGGGCGGGATAAACTGGAAGTTTTCGGTTAACATATACACAGTGCTGTACATACAACGGGCAGACAACAAGGACCGACTGTGCGGCACAGGGAACTATATGCAGTGTTTTGTAATAAGCTATAATGGAAAAGAATCCGAAAAATATCTCTATAGATGCATCTGAATCACAATATTATACTTCAATTTAAAAAATTGTTTTCTGACTCTAATGTAGTATATGCTCATAAAAAATGGATAATATGGTGAAATGACTTAATTTTATTTAAGTATACATTGTTTAAGAAAAAAACTTGAATCTCTATTATCCCTACTCTCCAGACCTTATATCTCAGGCAAAACCCGTCGTTCCAGCAGATATTAGGTTCACAAACTCCTGTGCTTTTGCTTTTGTTCTTCTCTGTATCGGGAGTATTTTAACCACTCTTTCGGTCCCTCACCTTCCAGCTTACTTGTTCTGAGGATGCCTATGCCGGCATAGCCAATGCCAGGGCAGAGGACACGCATTCACCCTCGATCCCTCCCCTGGGAGGGTCCACATGCTGCGGAGCAACTCAGCCCGAGTGCCTTCAGCCCGCGCCCCGCCCCAGAGAAGCCACCAATGAGAAGCCCGCGCAGCGCAAAGGAAAGCAGCCCGACTAGATGCAAACAGAGAAAGCCCGCGCACGGCAACAAAGGAAAGAGCCCAGCACAGCCAAACGCAAATAACTAAAGAAGTAAAATACTTCTTAAAACAACAACAAGCAGCTAACAAACCAGAGGAAGAGTTTCAGGAACTGGTTTGGTTCTGGGGAATCTTGCAGTTTGAAACTGGGAACTCCCTTACTATAGAAACACTCTTTCCCTCTCATTCTCTGTCTTGCTTCCAGTTACTTCAGTCCTGGCTTGTCCTGGCTTAACTTTATTTTGTCCAACTGAAGATGGATGCTTAAAGATGGTTGGCTTAAAGCTCAACATTCAGAAAACTAAGATCATGGCATCTGGTCCCATCACTTCATGGCAAGTAGATGGGGAAATAGGGGAAACAGTGAGAGAGTTTATTTTTGGGGACTGCGAAATCACTGCAGATGGTGACTGCAGCCATGAAATTAAAAGATGCTTACTCCTTGGAAGGAAAGTTGTGACCAACCTAGACAGCATATTAAAAAGCAGAGACATTACTTTGCCAACAGATGTCCGTCTAGTCAAGGTTATAGTTTTTCCAGTGGTCATGTATGGATGTGAGAGTTGGACTATAAAGAAAGCTGAGCAGTGAAGAATTGATGCTTTTGAACCGTGGTGTTGGAGAAGACTCTTGAGAGTCCCTTGGATTGCAAGGAGATCAAACCAGTCCATCCTAAAAGAGATCAGTCCTGTATGTTCATTGGAAGGACTGATGTTGAAGCTGAAACTCCAGTCCTTTGGCCACCTGATGCAAAGAGCTGACTCATTGGGAAAGACCCTGATGCTGGGAAAGATTGAGGGCAGGAGGAGAAGGGGGCAGCAAAGGATGAGATGGTTGGATGGCATCACCAACTCAATGGACATGGGTTTGGGTGGACTTTGGGAGTTGGTGATGGACAGGGAGGCCTGGTGTGCTATAGTCCATGGGGTCACAAGGAGTCGGACACGACTGAGTGACTGAACTGAACTGAACTGAAGTTGGATGCAGACACTGGAGCCAAACAGAGACTGGACAAAAGTAGAAGGGAACAGAATTCAGGCAGTGGTAAACTCAGACCACCAGTCCTTAAGCTCAGCTCCTGCTTCTCTAACCCTTTATCTTTTTCCAGCTATGCTAACTAACCTAGCCTGCTAGTTGGTTTAAGCCACTGAAGTGAGTTTTTGTCATTTACAATTAAGACAGTTCTGACTAATGCAGGTAAATGTTTTTTCACAGCACCTGTTAATTGATTCAGGAACAATTCAGTAAAATACAGTGACTTCAAAATGGAATAGAGTCCTCCATATCATTGAAATGTGTCAATGGAAACTGTGGGTCCTGTCTTAGACTTCCTCAAATTTGGGGGTGATCCTGAAACAGGAGGAAAGGGGGCAGGGCACAATCCTTGAAAGAATGACACAGCTCGAGGAGACAGCATAAACTGATTAGAACCAAAAAGGTCCAAGGTGGCGGAGAGTCAACTTCCACTAGGCCTCGAGCCTCGTATATGCTCATCACAATGCGTCAGCAAGCTAAGTGACTCATCTACAGGTGACCTGACAGTTCTGAGGCCGATTTCAAAGAGCGAAAAGTGAGTGGTGGCCCAGTTCCTGGAAATCTCCGCCCCTTCTCCCGAAAATAGTTGGAGCAATCCTCCCACTCATTCAGTTCAGTTCAGTTCAGTCACTCAGTCACTCAGTCGTGTCCGAGTCTTTGCGACCCCGTGGACTGCAGCACTCCAGGTCTCCCTGTCCATCACCAACTCTCTCAGCTTGCTCAAACTCATGTCCATCGAGTCGATGATGCCATCCAACCATCTCATCCTCTCTCGTCCCCTTCTCCTCCCGCCTTCAATCTTTCCCAGCATCAGGGAATCTTTCCCGCTCATTAGTCTATAAAATTATCCAGTCCATAAAAACAAACCATGCCGTGTTTCCCTCCTTCTGAGGTGGCCCCATGCTGTGTCTGTAGAGGGTGTTTCTCTCTAAATAAGTCCATTTCTTACCTATCACTTTGTGTCTCACCGAATTCTTCCTGCACCGAGACACAAAGAACTTGGACCTCAGTTCGTCCAGACACAGGTAAGTGCTCCTCATTAAAAGACTGTGGGTTCAAGTCTCAATAAAAAGTGAAAAAGGTGTGAAAGTGTTAGTCACCCAGTGGTGTCTGTCTCTGTGACCCCATGGACTGTAACCCACCAGGCTCCTCTGTCCATGGAATTCTCCACTCAAGAGTCCTGCAGTGGGTTGCCACTCCCTTTTCCAGGGGATCTTCCTGACCCAGGGATTGAACCTGCCTCTCCCACATTGCAGGCAGGCTGTTTACTGTCTGAGCCACCAGGGAAGCTAAGAATCCTGGAGTGGGTTGTTATTCCCTTCTGCAGGGGATCTTCCGACCCAGGGATTGAATCTAAGTCTCCTGCATTGTAGGTGGACTCTACCATCTGAGCTGCCAGGGAAGCCCCCGGTCACTTGCACACTTGTAAGACAAACAGAGCTTTCATCTTTAAAAACCTTTTGATTTAAGGGGCTTCCCTGGTGGCTCAGTGGTGATGAATCTACCTGCCAGTGCAGGGGACATGGGTACAATCCCTTGTCCAGCAAGATCCCTCATGCTGCGGAGCGTCAAAGCCCATGCACCACAAGTATTGAGCCTGTGCTCGGAGCCTGGGAGCCGCAACCACGGAAGCCTGCAAGCCCTAGAGCCTGTGTTCCGCAGCGGAGGCTGCCGCCTTGGGAAGCCTGCAAACCACAGCTAGAAAAAGCCTGCCCAGCAACTAGGGTCCAGCACAGTCACAGATGAAATAACTAGCTAAATAAAATTATTTAAAAACCAACCCAAAACTTTCATTTAAGAAGAAATTTGAGATTTCAATTTCTTTCCCCCAACCTTTCTAAATCTACCACGCTTATCAGGTTCTCAGATTTACATACTATCATAATATGCCTTAAAGATATTCCTTATCTCTTTGCTCATTATCACTTCTTGTTTTTTATAAATTGCTGTTATGTTGAGCTTTCTCTCTCCTTTTTATTAAGGCAGTTATCCATTTACCAGTTTTATCTGAATTATCATAGGAAAATTTATTTTCCCTATAAAAATAATTGGCTTTCTTAACTGCAGTTTTATTCAGTAGTGCCTAAATTCATAACGGTTCTCCATAAGGGTTTTACTATGGGGAATTTATATTCCTTTTATTTAAAATCTTTTTGAAGCAGTCCACATTTCTTTACTTTTGGCATTTCCAAATTCTTAGTGAATGACCAGGAATCCATCTGTTGCTAGCTGCTTCGGAAGCCTCCCATAAGCTGTAATGTGATGCAATGCTATGCTAAATTAAAATTTATATATTCTTTGATTTTCTTTTTAATGGCTATTAGAAAACCTTTATCCTTGAGTAATGGATTATTGAATATCCAACATGGCATTGCTTTATCTTTCTCTGTTCATATTATCTGTATTAATCCACTTCTACACGATCAGATGAAAGGAGAGTCTGCATCTGAATTTCTAATGGGCTCCTAAATATATTGTTTTTTGCATGCTCAAATATATACTTAGCATAAATACTAGTGATTCAAAAAACTGCTACCTGTATTCCCAAAATTTTACTGGAATCTTTGGCAATATCTAAATCATCTGTTTTAAGTAATTCAGAATATAGAAATATGAGAGGGTTAGAATTTATGGGGTTTTCCTGTAAAACACAAGTTCTGAATGATGACAAATTGATTTTCTTACTCAAAGACCACATTACCTTCTGTGTTTATTTTCTTTTTAAAAACTAATCTTGACTATAATAAATCCACACACAATGGGATTATTTTAAGGGATGGTATCACCGACGTGATGAACATGAGTTTGAGTAGGCTCCAGGAGTTGGTGAGGGACAAGGAGGCCTGGCATGCTGCAGTCCATGGGGTTGCAAAGAGTCGGACACGACTGAGTGACTGAACTGAACTGAACTGATGGAGAAACTTAGTTGAATTAGGAGGGAAAGGGAAATCTGTTTTTCTAGAACAAGGGCATACATGTTCTATCATACATTTCCTTCTAGATCAGTGGTCTGGGAAGCCTTGCTCCAGATTCAGCGTGGGCTCCTGAGTGTGCTGTGAACTAAAGCCATGTGGTGGTAATGTCTATGCCACGACAACATCTGTGTCGGATCTCTGGCATAAATGAGTAATCCACCCCTTGTTCTTATGAAAAGGCACTTTACCTTCCCCGTTAATTTCAGTGACGTTTATCTGACCGTATAAATTGAGAGAAGACCATAGATGGCAGAATTGGTTTCACAGATTTTTAAAACGTATTTTAATTGTGGTAAAACATACATAAAATGAACTCTGCCATTTTAACCATTTTTATACTAATCATGTGGCACTAATTATATTTACAGTGTTGAATAACCATCACCACTATTTCCAAAATTTTTTCATAACCCCACCCAGAAATCCTCTACCCATTGAGCAATAACTCTCCAGGCCTCCCTCTCTTCAGCCTCTGATAACCTCTCACTTTCTGTCTCTATGAACTTTGGATATTTTATGTAAGTGGAATCACACCACATTTTCCCTTTTGTGTTTGGCTTATTTTCTTAGCATAATCTTTAGCACATGCCAGAATTCCTTTTTGTGACTGAATCATCTATTGTATGGATGTATCACATTTTGTTTATCCATTTATCTGTCAAGAGACACTTGAGTTGTTTACACATTTTGGCTATTGTAAATAATGCTGCAATGAACACTGGCATGCAAGTATCTGCTTGAGTCCTTGTTTCCAAATCTTTTGGGGCATATACTTAGGAAAATAATTCTTGGGTCTTACAGTAATTCTATATTTAGCTTTTCAAGGAACCATTAAACTACTTTTCACAGTGTGAACAATTTTATATTCCCACCTGCAATGTATAAGGATTCAGTTTCTCTGCATCCTTAACACTTGTTATTTTCTGCTGCTTATTTGCTCATTCACTTATTTATTATTAACAGCCATCTTAACAACGTTGAAGTGATATCTCATAGTGGTTTTGATTTGCATTTCCCTAATGACGAAAGATATCAAGAATCTTCTCATGTACTTATTGGCCATTTGTATCTCTTCTTTGGAAAGATGTTTACTTAAGTTCTTTGCCCATTAAAAAAAAATGAATTGTCTTTTTGTTGCTGAATTGAAGGAGTTCTGTATTAATTCTGGACATTAAACCCTTACCACATTGTGACTTCTGTAAATTTTCTCTTTCTGTAAATTGTCTTTTTATTCTCTTGATAGTGTCCTTTGATGCACAAAAGTTTTTAATTTGAATGAAGTCCAGTTTTCCTATTTTTTATTTTTCTGCCTGTACTTTGGTGTTATATGTAAGAAAATATTCCCAAATATAAAATCATGAAGACTTGTTCCCATGTTTTCTTCTATGGGTTTGTGGTTTCAGTTCTTAAATTTAGGTGTTTGATCCATTTTGAGTTAATTTTTATATATAATGTAAGGGGTTTAATGAAGTTTCTGGAACCAACAAAGAGTAGATTTTTAAAACCTTTTTGAAAAAGAGAACCCTTGTGCACTGTTGGGAGGAATTTAAATTGGTATAGCCCATATGGAAAATGGCATGGTGGCTTCCTGAAAAAATTAAAAATAGAACCAACTACCATACGATCCAGCAATCTCACTTTTGGGTATATATCTGAAGGAAATGAAATCACTATCTCAAAGAGATATCTGCATTCCCATATTTGTTGCAGCATTATTCATGATAGCCACGGCATGGAGACAACACAAGTGTCCATCAACAAACAGATGAATTAAGAATATGTGGTATATTATTTAACCACAAAAAAGAAGGAAATTCTCTCTTTCATGTCCATATGGCTGGACCTTGAGGGCATTATGCTGAGTAAAATAAGTCTTCTCTCATATATGTGGAATCTAAAAAAACCA
Organism: Bubalus bubalis; assembly: GCF_019923935.1. Classification (NCBI taxonomy): domain Eukaryota; kingdom Metazoa; phylum Chordata; class Mammalia; order Artiodactyla; family Bovidae; genus Bubalus; species Bubalus bubalis. The sequence goes on from NC_059157.1 coordinate 199,496,527, forward strand.
GACTCATAGAAACAGAGGAGAACGGTGGTTATCAGGGGTGGGAGGTGGGAGAAATGGGGAGATGTTGATCAAAGGGTTCCAGATTCCAGTTAGAAGGTGAATACATTCTGGGGATATAAGGTATGGCATGGCAATTATAAGTAACAATGGAGAGTTAACTGTGTCATATATTTGAAAGCTGCTAAGACAGTAAATCTCACCAGGCAGAAAAACAAATAAATGGCAACTTTGTGAGCTGATGCAAGTGTTAACTAACCTTTTCACAGTAATTATTTCACAATATATCCATGTATCAAATCATCACATTGTATACTTTAAACTAACACATGACATTGTATGCCAATTATATCTCAATAAAGCTGGAAAAAAATGTTTGTGAGAATCATTGCTACAACGAGATAAATATCACCAAAGTATATAACTTAAAACCTAGTTGATTTGTGGATTCTATCTACAAAACACAACCTTTTAAATGGGTTCTTGAATATATATTATTTATCCATCGACTACCTTCAATGGCAAACAAGAAAACTCTCTCCAAACTATCTCCTCTGATGCTATCACTAGGAAATACTTTTAAACACAAAAAGATTTAAAAACAAAGCAAAAAAACAACTCTCATTACGCCGTAGTCTTCCGTTGCATGAGCTATAGCTAGTGTGAATCTTTCAAGTGAGAACTGCTGCTTATGAATGAGGCACTCAAAGATAAACTATTATTTAGGAGGGAAAGTGCAAGGGAGAAAGCCTGGCTTTATGTAGTTGGGCTCTGGCTGAGATGCTTTGAGGAGGTTTCTGCTCTCCATTCCCTAAATAACATCCTCTAGCTTGTCAGGAAGTCAAACATTAGACACATTTTTTTTTTCTTGTTAAAACACTATCAACTTTAGGTAGAGATAAATTTTAAAAATATATTTCCAGAGTTATTAAAATTGTTTTAACAACTGTCATTTTCAGAGAGTCACTCTAAGAAAAGTTTTGTTTACCTTTTATAAAAACAACTGATACGCTCAGAAACTATCAATATTTGTAAAGAGAGGGGAAACCATATCTCGTACCACAAATCTCCAGCCACTCCGGCTCATTTAACCTTTTCTGGATAAACCACTGTCACGACCGTTTGGGTTTTGTGTATTTGCTTCACACTCTCAGTAGCAAAGGTGAGGCAGAGTGGGGATTTTCAGAGAAACTGTATTAAACAATGATTCTGGAGTCTGGCTGTGCGTTGGAATCACCTGGAGTGTTAAAAACAATACATACACACATATAATCATTTTATTAATCTAGTTAAATATACCTCATGTATACTGATCATGTGTGTGTGCTTGTTAGTTGCTCGGTCATGACCGACTCTGTGACCCTATGGACTGTAGACAAGGCTCCTCTGTCCATGGAGTTCTCCAGGCAAGAATACTGGAGTGGGTTGCTATTCCCTTCTCCAGGGGATCTTCCCAACCCAGGGATCGAACCTAGGTCTCTTGCATTGCATGCAGATTTTTTACCATCTGAGCCATCAGGGAAGCCCATATACTGATCATATGTATATATTAACATATTGATTATATATATACATTTGTATTGTACACTTGGGACTTCCCAGGTGGTGCTAGTGGCAAAAAACCCAGCTGTCAATGCAGGAGGCATAAGAGACACAGGTTCAATCCCTGGGTTGGGAAGATCCCATGAAGGAGGGCATGGCAACCCACTCCAGTATTCTTCCCTGGAGAATCCCATAGACAGAGGAGCCTGGTGGGCTACAGTCCATAGGGTCATAAGGAGTTGGATACAACTGAAGCAACTTAGCACACATATACACTGAGTATATATATATATGGGCTTCCCTGATAGGTCAGATTGTAAAGAATTAGCCTGCAATGCAGGAGACCCTGGTTCGATTTTGGGTGGGGAAAATCAGCTGGAGAAGGGATAGGCTACACATTCGAGTGTACTTGGGCTTTCCTAGTGGCTTATCTGGTAAAGAATCCACCTGCAATGTGGGAGACCTGGATTTGATCCCTGGGTTGGAAAGATCCCCTGGAGAAAAGAAAGAATACCCATTCGAGTATTCTTGCCTGGACAATTCCATGGAATTTATAGTCTATGGGGTCACAAACAGCTGGACATGACTGAGTGACTTTCACTTTCATATATACACACACACACACACACACACACACACAAACATACATATATACATGCAAACACAATGGATATTTAGAGATCATATATATGTATGCATAAATATAAAATCTCCTTTTCTCCTTTGCCTTTTGCTTATGCTAGTGAACAATGCAAAGAAATAGAGGAAAACAATAGAATGGGAAAGACTAGAGATCTCTTCAAGAAAATTAGATATACCAAGGGAACATTTCATGCAAAGATGGGCTCGATAAAGGACAGAAATGGTATGGACCTAACAGAAGCAGAAGATATTAAGAAAAGATGACAAGAATACACAGAAGAACTATACAAAAAAGATCTTCACGACCCAGATAATCACGATGGTGTGATCACTCACCTAGAGCCAGACATGCTGGAATGAGAAGTCAAGTGGGCCTCAGGAAGCATCACTATGAACAAAGCTAGTGGAGGTGATGGAATTCCAGCTGAGCTACTGAAAATCCTAAAAGATAATGCTGTGAAAGTGCTGCACTCAATATGCCAGCAAATTTGGAAAACTCAGCAGTGGCCACAGGACTGGAAAAGGTCAGTTTTCATTCCAATCCCAAAGGAAGGCAATGCCAAATAATGCTCAAACTACCACACAATTGCACTCATTTCACACACTCGTGAAGTAATGCTCAAAATTCTCCAAGTGAGGCTTCAATAGTACGTGAACTGAGAACTTCAGATGTTCAAGCTGGATTTAGAAAAGGCAGAGGAACCAGAAATCAAATTGTCAACATCTGTTGAATCATAGAAAAGGCAAGAGAGTTCCAGAAAAACATCTACTTCTGCTTCATTGACTACTCCAAAGCCTTTGACTGTGTGGATCACCACAAATTGTGGAAAATTCAAAAGATGGGAATACCGGACCACCTTACCTGCCTCTTGAGAAACCTGTATGCAGGTCAGGAAGCAACAGTTAGAACTGGACATGGAACAACAGACTGGTTCCAAATAGGAAAAGGAGTACATCAAGGCTGTATATTGTCACCCTGCTTATTTAACTTCTATGCAGAGTACATCATGAGAAATGCCGGGCTGGAGGAAGCACAAGCTGGAATCAAGATTGCTGGGAGAAATATCAGTAACCTCAGATATACAGATGACACCACCCTTATGGCAGAAAGTGTAGAAGAACTAAAAAGCCTCTTGATGAAAGTGAAAGAGGAGAGTAAAAAAGCTGGCTTAAAACTCAACATTCAGAAAACAAAGATCATGGCATCCAGTCCCATCACTTTATGGCAAATAGATGGGGAAACAATGGAAACAGTGAAAGACTTTATTTTCTTGGGCTCCAAAATCACTGCAGATGGTAACTGCAGCCATGAAATTAAAAGATGCCTGCTCTTTGGAAGAAAAGCTATGGCCAACTTAGGCAGCATATTAAAAAACAAGAGATAGTACTTTGCTGACAAGAGTCCATGTAGTGAAAGCTATGGTTTTTCCAGTAGTCATGTATGAATGTGAGAGTTGAACCATAAAGAAGGCTAAGCACCAAAGAACTGATGCTTTTGAACTATGGTGTTGGAGAAGACTTTTGAGAGTCCCTTGGACTGCAAGGAGATCCAACCAGTCCATCCTAAAAATAATCAGTCCTGAATATCCATTGGAAGGACTGATGCTCAAGCTGAAACTCCAATACTTTGGCCACCTGATGAGAAGAACTGAGTCATTGGAAAAGACCCTGACACTGGGAAAGATTGAAGGGAGAAAGAGAAGGGGATGACTGAGGATGAGATGATTGGATGGCATCACAGACTCAATGAATATGAGTTTGAGCAAACTCCGGGCATTGGTGATGGACAGGGAAGCCTGGCGTGCTGCAGTCCATGGGGTCACAAAGAGTCCGAGGTGACTGAGTGACTTCATTTGCATTTTTCCTGTGCTATTTCTGCTGCTAAGCAGGTACTAAAGTCTTTCAACCTGTAGGCTGTCAGTACGATTCCTCCACAAACCTAATCAACTTAGTGATGTGCCTGGAATCCTGCAATCACCAACGGATAGGGTATAGAGTGAGTCTTCTGACATCTGTTTACCACTCTTTTTTTTTTTTTTAGGTAAATTTAACTTCATTAAAATGTAAAACTTTTGTGCCTCAAAGGACACCATCAAGAAAGTGGACAGACAACCATGGAATGGTAGAAAAGATATGCAAAACATGCATCTGATAAGAGACTTGTATTCAAAACATATTATAACACATAATTTTATAATATATAATATAAAGAACAACTCAATAATAAGGCAAAAAAAATTTTTTTAATGAGCAGTGAATAGACATTGTGCTGTGCAAAATGATGACCCTCCCAAATATGCCCTTGTTCTGATCCTTGGAGCCTGTGAAAGTGCAAAGACGTAACCAGTGGACCTCCAGGGAATTCCCTAAAAAATGTTGAATTGTACACTTTAAAGAGGTAAATTATACGGTATGTGAATTCAGTCTCAATAAAGCTTTTTTTCCTTTTTAAAAAAATGATTCAATTAACTCCCGTCTAGTCTTTGCCCAGTTTCATCAATTGTTTACATTTTGCTCCATTTACTTTTTCATATTCTTTCTATGCATCTTTTCTGAAACCATCTGTAAATCATTTGGGATGATTTGGGGATGATTGTGGAATACTACTCAACAATAAAAAATTAACTACTGATACATATAACACAGATGAATCTCATGCAGAGTGAAAGAAGCTAGGCAAGAAAAAGAGTATATACTGGGTGTTACCGTTTGCATGAAACTATGGAAAATGCAAACCAATCTACACGGGCAGAGAGCAGCTCTGTCGTGTCTGAGGATAGAATGGGAGGCTGAGGAGAACAAGAGAGAGCCATTATAGACCATTGTTTCGACTGTGGTGATCGTTTCCTAAGGGTATGGTGGTGGTTTGTGCACGCTCAGTCGTGTCCGACTCTGACCCCGTGGACCATAGCCCACCAGGCTCCTCTGTCCATGGGATTCTCCAGCCAAGAATACTGGAGTGGATTGCCATTTCCTCCTCCATACCACTCTTCTTTACCTACCAATCTAGGTGCCCTGAAAACCAGTATCAGCAGAAGTGTGGCTTTTTATATAGTGGGATTCAGCTGGTGACCTTCCCAGGTGGTGCTAGTGGTAAAGAACCTGTTTGCCAACGCAGGAGAAGTATGAGATGCAGGTTCGATTCCTGGGTTGGGAAGATCCCCTGGAGGAGGGCACAGCAGTTCTGAATTCTCCAGTATTCTTATCTGGAGAATCCCATGGATAGAATCCCATCCCTCTAGTGTGGCGGGCTGGAGTTCATGGGGTTGCAAAGAGTGGGACACGGCTGAAGCGACTTAGCAGCAGCAGCAGCAGCAGCATTCAGCTGGTGGCCTCCTCGCTGAAGGACCAGTCCTGGAGGCTGGAGCTGGCAGTTTCCACAGCCCTGGCCTGGAACATTCGTTGACTGGATGACCCTCTGTCTTCACTGCTTACCCAGGATAGAGGCACTGGGGTGTCACCACACTGAACCTGACTTGACCATTCTGGTTCTCCAATGGTCCAAATTATTTCACGGGACATCTTACCACGGTGTTTGACTTTCTGCCCCATTAACAAGTGAAAAGGAATTCCCCTGTGGCTCAGACAGTAAAGAGTCTGCCTGCAATGCAGGAGAACCAGGTTCCATCCCTGGATCGGGAAGGTCCCCCCTGGAAAAGGAAATGGCAACCCACTCCAGTGTTCTTGCCTGGAAAATCCCATGGACAGAGGAGCCTGATAGGCTACAGTCCACGGGGTCAAAAAGAGTCGGACATGACTGAGCGACTTCACTTTCAAAGAGTGATAAAAAATACCCCAGGACTGTATCCAGGACACAAATGTCTGCACATATTAGGAAGGGCAGTTTCTTTCTGGAAATAACTGGGTTCCTCTGATTTGGCAGACACATGCCTCCCAGTACTGATGGAAGAGTGGTGGGATGGTTGGGGAATCTGGGGCATATTCACCCTGGGGGTTCCAGCTGTTCGGGAGAAGTGTAAACTCTGATGCTGGCGTTGAATGGTAGGGGGCAGAGCCAGCTGAGGACACTGGGCATTCAGGGAGGGCGAAGGAACAGGAGTTTCCTGACAGTGGAGTACAGTCAGCGCTGAACTTGGGCATCTTGTTTCTAATTGAGGGAACTCGTGCTGGGCATCCCTGTGGCTCAGATGGTAAAGAATCCACCTGCAATGTGGGAGACATGGATTTGATCCCTGGGTTGGGAAGATCCCCTGGAGAAGGGAACAGCTACCCACTCCAGTATTCTGGCCTGGAGAATTCCATGGACTGTATAGTCTGTGGGGTTGTAAAGATTCGGACACAACTGAGTGACGTTCACTTTCCCTTTTTCTTCATGCTGGGAGGTGAGGAAGTGGTTTGCTGAGAATAACGAGAAGCACGTTGCCCTGAGACACAAACCTGGGTGCGGAGAGGGAACTGATGGTGTTTTCTGGGCTTTTGGTGAAATGCTTGGTCCCCTGCCACTGTTTCTGTCCACGTGACTCAGGAGAAAAGTTAAGCAGAAACACCTCTAGGTCATTACCTACTGAGCTCATTAACAGATTCACAGTGAATGCGGGCGGGCTTCCCAGTCACTGCTGAGACTTCCTACGGCTGAATTCACCAGGGCACACCTCTTTCTCTCAAAACGGACTTCCCAGTCACTGCTGAGACTTCCCATGGCTGAATTCACCAGGGCACACCTCTTTCTCTCAAAACGAAGCGTATTCTTTAAAAAGACAGAGAAATCCCCGTGTCTGAAGGCCAAGCGCTGTCCTCACGCGAAAGGCTTGAAGAGGCAGGTTCTGTCAGAATCAGCGGGAGAGACAGAACCACCAGGCCTGCCCCGGGAAGGTGGTGACCCTCAGCCTGCGGCAGCCGGTGGGGCCGTCGAGGAAAGCCAGCTCATTTGGCTGTGAAGTGAGTCTGACTCTTAAACGGAAATTGGAATTATTGAATAAAATTGTATAAAAAGTCAAAAATAGAGAATAGGTATAAAAACCCAGGGGATGGTTAGGGGAAACAGCGGAGCAACATCCAATGACCCAACCAACAGAATTGGTGGGAAATGACCTTGAAGGGGCATGCAGAACCAGATCGCGAGCAATCTCCAGCATCACTCAAAGGCGTTTCGAGTTCCTCCCTCTGCTGAGGTAGGTTTTACGACCCTAGAGGATCTGACAATTGTCAGGACCGAACACTCGACGAGCGTGATATTCATCAGCTCTGGCCCTTCTACCTAAATACCTTCACTCCGGCATCTCAGATGATCGGATTTTTAAAGCAGTCCTCTTCAATTTTTGGCTCATAGCTGACCACGTCCGAGACTTTTCCATAGGCTAGAGGATTTGTTTATTGTCAAGGGGACAGCATATTTTCCCCATCAGGGATGATGTACCCTCTCAAAAGTCACCCTGACAGTCCCAGGCCGTTGAAAGCCGCAGGGAGACTTGACCCCTCTGCCTGCCCGCTGGAAGCCCGTCACAGGGGACTTCATCCCAGACCCTATACTGCCGGGAGCCGGCATATTGCATATTGAGTGCATATTGCATATTGAGTGCAGCACTTTCCACAGCATCATCTTTCAGGATCTGGAATAGCTCAACTGGAATTCTATCACTGCCGGGAGCCAGCGTGACGAACTCCGCCCATGACAAAGGTCATGAGGAAGGAGGCTCGGCATACGCAAAGGCTGGATCGAGCCTCAGGAGTCCCCCTGGAAATTCTCGAGCATCTACCCCCCAAACCTGAGTCTGCCTACTTTCTGCTTTGTGCTTTCACCTACACCTCTGACTTTACGGGGGCTGTCCCCCACTACCTCTCTCTGAAAAAAGAATTAGCTTACAGCTCCAGTTAATAATTCCTGGGTGTGACAGTGTTTAATCTACAAACTCCTTTGGAAATCCTCTAGCCTGCCTGAATAGGTTTTTCCGGCCACATGTGATTGTTCAGAGCCTCCCAACTGTGAGAGGCAGGAGATGTTCTAAACTGTCTAAACACAGATTCCTTTGAGTAGTTAAAAGATTGATTAGAAATTGTATTGGTGAAGGGTTTTTCACTTATTGGGCCAATGTTTGCTAAGTCTCCATACTCTTTACCTACTGTGTCCTTGGCAGTGTATTGATTGATATAATGGGTGTATAGAAATGTAAGTAGTAGCCTCAATGTTTGTAATGTTGGGCCCTTGAGTTAATTCTTTTCTTGATTGAGCCCACCTCACCTTTGCCCTATAGGAATGCAGCTTTGTCCAATGCCTTTTTGGAGGCTGGTGCCTGACTTTGGAATAATCACCTTTAGAGAAAAATAAATTTCTTAAAATGTTAACAGGCCTCCTGGCCAGAAGATGATGTAATTCACCTGAACTTTTGCATATGATAAGTTTGAAAGCCTGGCTTAGATTAGGATCAGGAACTGCTGTCCTTGCATGACTCCACCCCTTCCCCCATTATCCTCTATGCACAACTTTAGGTATAAAAACTACTTTGGAAAATAAAGTGCGGGCCTTGTTCACTGAAACTTGGTCTCCCCATGTCGCTCTCTCTCTCAAATTCTGGCTGAGTCTCCATCTGGAGCGCGGAACCCGCCATGCTTGTTAATTATGCCTGGGCTTCTAAGATCCGACTGGGGAGGCCTCAGTGTCTCCTCTCCTTCGGGAGAATGGAAGGACGCCTGCGGCCTATGTAAGTGGTGCAAACTTCTTGTCTTGAAGTTTTATTGGTCTCCCGCGTAAACCAAGCTACTCAGCCTCTTTTCTCCACTGAATTTTCCTACTGAGCTATCCTCATTCTATTACTCTTTATATCTTTGATAAATATTTATAAATAAATAGGTCGCCGACGCCGTCCCCGCTTCGAATACCCTGGATCAGCTGGGGCTGGACCCCGGCACTATACGGCTTGAACCCGTGTTGTACTTGGTCTCTTATAAGGATGAGCCTTGGCCTTTTCTGGTGAACAAGAGGAAGTTCTTTGAACCAGTTTTACCCTTGACGTGAAAACTGCACGGAATTCAGCATTTCCCCCCTTTATTTCTAGCTGAGGATGCAGAGGCTAAGAGAGAATAGATGACTTTGTCTGGGATCACAGTGCAAGACGGGGGAGAATAAACCCCTCCGGTGGACCTGGCTACTTGCCAGTTACCTAGACCTGGCTACTTGCCAGTTACCTAGCTCCATGATCTCCTTAGCGAGCCTCCTGGCTGGGTCACCTGACTGACTCACCCGGCGTCTGGTGTGCAGGGAAGGGCAGGAGCAATATTTCTCTGCTTGCTTTGACTCTTCCCATGTTCCCCCAGCCCAGGGACAGCTGTGACCACTCGTCAATGACTGTTTCAGTCTTTTTCAGCTTCACTTAATCATTAAGGAGAGTTCCAGTACAACCTCTCATAATGGTTCTTTCAGGTATAAGTTTAGCCTCTTGCACCCTCAAAAATGGCTTCTGAGTGTTTGGGGGAGGGCAGAGAAAAAGGACGTTTGTATCCACATTGGCTTAGCTTGCATTTTCCAAAGGTAGACCCTGAGATGAGGATTCTTTAAAAAAATGCTCCCAAGGAGTATCTGGGAGGGAGTCCTCAGGGGGCTCCCAGAGTGCTGCTAACATCCTGACCTAGACAGCGTTTCACTGGTGCATTCCTCACTAGAACATTTACCAAGTTGTGTGTGTATTCAGTTCAGTTCAGTTCAGTTCAGTCGCTCAGTTGTGTCCGACTCTTTGTGACCCCATGAATTGCAGCACACCAGGCCTCCCTGTCCATCACCAACTCCTGGACTTCACTCAGACTCACGTCCATCGAGTCAGTGATGCCATCCAGCCATCTCATCCTCTGTCGTCTCCTTCTCCTTCTGCCCCCAATCCCTCCCAGCATCAGGGTCTTTTCCAATGAGTCAACTCTTCGCATGAGGTGGCCAAAGTACTGGAGTTTCAGCTTCAACATCATTCCCTCCAAAGAAATCCCAGGGCTGATCTCCTTCAGAATGGACTGGATGGATCTCCTTGCAGTCCAAGGGACTCTCAAGAGTCTTCTCCAGCACCACAGTTCAAAAGCATCAATTATTTGGCACTCAGCCTTCTTCACAGTCCAACTCTCACATCCATACATGACCACTGGAAAAACCATAGCCTTAACTAGACGGACCTTTGTTGGCAAAGTTATGTTTCTGCTTTTGAATATGCTATCTAGGTTGGTCATAACTTTTCTTCTAAGGAGTAAGCGTCTTTTAATTTCATGGCTGCAATCACCATCTGCACTGATTTTGGAGCCCCCCAAAATAAAGTCTGACACTGTTTCCACTGTTTCCCCATCTATTTCCCATGAAGTGATGGGACCAGATGCCATGATCTTCGTTTTCTGAATACTGAGCTTTAAACCAACTTTTTAACTCTCCACTTTCACTTTCATCAAGAGGCTTTTTAGTTCCTCTTCACTTTCTGCCATAAGGGTGGTGTCATCTGCATATCTGAGGTTATTGATATTTCTCCCAGCAATCTTGATTCCAGCTTGTGCTTCTTCCAGTCCAGCATTTCTCATGATGTGCTCTGCATATAAGTTAAATAAGCAGGGTGATAATATACAGCCTTGATGGACTCCTTTCCTATTTGGAACCAGTCTGTTGTTCCATGTCCAGTTCTAACTGTTGCTTCCTGACCTGCATACAGGTTTCTCAAGAGGCAGGTCAGGTGATCTGGTATTCCCATCTCTTTCGGAATTTCCCACAGTTTATTGTGATCCACACAGTCAAAGGCTTTGGCATAGTCAATAAAGCAGAAATAGATGTTTTTCTGGAACTCTGTTGCTTTTTCCATGATCCAGTGGATGTTGGCAATTTGATCTCGGGTTCCTCTGCCTTTTGTAAAACCAGCTTGAGCATCAGGAAGTTCACGGTTCATGTATTGCTGAAGCCTGGCTTGGAGAATTTTGAGCATTCCTTTACTAGTGTGTGAGATGAGTGCAATTGTGTGGTAGTTTGAGCATTCTTTGGCATTGCCTTTCTTTGGGATTGGAATGAAAACTGACCTTTTCCAGTCCCGTGGCCACTGCTGAGTTTTCCAAATTTTCTGGCATATTGAGTGCAGCACTTTCATAGCATCATCTTTCAGGATTTGAAATAGCTCAACTGGAATTCCATCATCTCCACTAGCTTTGTTCCTGGTGATGCTTTCTAAGGCCCACTTGACTTCACATTCCAGGATGTCTGGCTCTAGATGAGTGATCACACCATCATGATTATCTGGGTCATGAAGATCTTTTTAGTACAGTTCTTCTGTGTATTCTTGCCACCTCTTCTTAATATCTTCTGCTTCTGTTAGGTCCATACCATTTCTGTCCTTTATTGAGCCCATCTTTGCATGAAATGTTCCCTTGGTATCTCTAATTTTCTTGAAGAGATCTCTAGTCTTTCCCATTCTGTTGTTTTCCTCTATTTCTTTGCATTGATCGCTGAGGAAGGCTTTCTTATCTTTTCTTGCTATTCTTTGGAACTCTGCATTCAGATGCTTATATCTTTCCTTTTCTCCTTTGCTTTTTGCTTCTCTTCTTTTCACAGCGATTTGTAAGGCCTCCCCAGACAGCCATTTTGCTTTTCTGCATTTCTTTTCCATGGGGATGGTCTTGCTCCCTGTCTCCTGTACAATGTCACGAACCTCAGTCCATAGTTCCTCAGGCACTCTGTCTATCAGATCTAGTCCCTTAAGTCTATTTCTCACTTCCACTGTATAATCATAAGGGATTTGATTAAGGTCATATCTGAATGGTCTGGTGGTTTTCCCTACTTTCTTCAATTTCAGTCTGAATTTGGCAACAAGGAGTTCATGATCTGAGCCACAGTCAGCTCCTGGTCCTGTTTTTGTTGATAATCAATCTGATTTCGGTGTTGACCATCTGGTGATGTCCATGTGTAGAGTCTTCTCTTGTGTTGTTGGAAGAGGGTGTTTGCTATGACCAGTGCATTTTCTTGGCAAAACTCTATTAGTCTTTGCCCTGCTTCTGGCACCCACTCCAGTACTCTTGCCTGGAAAATCCTATGGATGGAGGAGCCTGGTAGGCTGCGGTCCATGGGGTCACTGAGAGTCGGACACGACTGAGCGACTTCACTTTCACTTTTCACTTTCATGCCTTGGAGAAGGAAATGGCAACCCACTCCAGTACTCTTGCTGGGAGAATCCTAGGGTCGGCAGAGCCTGGTGGGCTGCCGTCTATGGGATCCCACAGAGTTGGACACAACTGAAGTGACTTAGCAGTAGCAGCAGCTGCTTCTTTCCATATTCCAAGGCCAAATTTGCCTGTTACTCCAGGTGTTTCTTGACTTCCTACTTTTGCATTCGAGTCCCCTATAATGAAAAGGACATCTTTTTTGGGTGTTAGTTCTAAAAGGTCTTGTAGGTCTTCATAGAACCGTTCAACTTCAGCTTCTTCAGCATTACTGGTTGGGGCATAGACTTGGATTACTGTGATATTGAATGGTTTTCCTTGGAAACGAACAGAGATCATTCTATAGTTTTTGAGATTGCATCCAAGTACTGCATTTCGGACTCTTTTGTTGACCATGATGGCTACTCCATTTCTTCTGAGGGATTCCTGCCCGCAGTAGTAGATATAATGGTCATCTGAGTTAAATTCACCCATTCCAGTCCATTTCAGTTCGCTGATTCCTAGAATGCCGACATTCACTCTTGCCATTTCTTGTTTGACCACTTCCAATTTGCCTTGATTCATGGACCTGACATTCCAGGTTCCTATGCAATATTGCTCTTTACAGCATCGGACCTTGCTTCTATCACCAGTCACATCCACAGCTGGGTATTGTTTTTGCTTTGGCTCCATCCCTTCATTCTTTCTGGAGTTATTTCTCCACTGATCTCCAGTAGCATATTGGGCACCTACTGACCTGGGGAGTTCCTCTTTCAGTATCCTATCATTTTGCCTTTTCATCCTGTTCATGGGGTTCTCAAGGCAAGAATAATGAAGTGGTTTGCCATTGCCTTATCCAGTGGACCACATTCTGTCAGATCTTTCCACAATGACCTGCCCATCTTGGGTTGCCCCACGGGCATGGCTTAGTTTCATTGAGTTAGACAAGGCTGTGGTCCTAGTGTGATTAGATTGACTAGTTCTCTGTGAGTATGGTTTCATTGTGTCTGCCCTCTGATGCCCTCTTGCAACACCTACCGTCTTACTTGGGTTTCTCTTACCTTGGGCGTGGGGTATCTCTTCACGGCTGCTCCAGCAAAGCGCAGCCACTGCTCCTTACCTTGGACGAGGGGTATCTCCTCAGCACCGCCCTTCCTGACCTTCAACGTGGGATAGCTCCTCTAGGCCCTCCCGCGCCAGCTCAGCCACCGCTCCTTGGACGTGGGGTTGGTCCTCTGGCCCGCCACCCCTGGCTTCGGGCGTTGGGGTGTGGGGTAGCTCCTCCCAGCCGCCGCTCCTGACCTTGTTCCTGTGTGTGTGTGTATTAGTGCATACTTATGTATGCGTGCTACATTAAAAAATTCCAAGGGGTGGGGAGTGATAAATTAGGAGGATGAACAGATACAAACTACTGTATATAAAAAAGATAAATAAGAAAAACAGAAAAAATTTCCACTGCTCTATTTTTTTCTGGATATGGATATGTGCTATGCTTAGTCAGTCTTGTCCAACTCTTTGCAATCCCATGGACTATAGCCCACCAGGCTCCTCTGTCCATGGGATTCTCCAGGCAAGAATGCTGGAGTGGGTTGCCATGCCCTCCCCCAGGGGATTTCCCAACCCAAGGATCAAACCCAGGTCTCCTGCACTGAAGGTGAATTCTTTACAATCTGAGCCACCTACAGGAGCAACCAATTTATGAACATAGGCTAAATGGATATGGAGCCTATAGATATAGTTTATGGAAATAGGGCAAAGTTTTTTTTAAAACATTTTGTTCTACCATGATATCTTTTTTAAACAAATAAGTATTATTGATGTATAATTCATGTACATAAAATTAATTCTTAAAATGTATGACTCAGTGGTTTTTAGTATATTCACAGAGTTGTTTAACCTTTACCATCATTTAGTCTCAAAACATTTTCATCACCCCCTCCCCTGGTGGCTCAGATGGTAAAGAATCTGCCCGCAGTGCAGGAGACTTGAGTTCGATCCGTGGGTCAGGAAGATCCCCTGGAGAAGGGAATGGCTATCCCCTCCAGTATTCTTGCCTGGAGGATTCCGTGGACAGAGGGGCCTGGGGGTCTACCATTCATGGAGTCACAAACAGTTGGACATGACTGAGCAACTAGCACTTTCCTTTTTCCGTCCCTGCAAAGAAACTCTTTACCATTAGCAGTCCCTCCCCACACCCTCCACCTCTATCCTGGGCAGCCACTCATCTACTTTGTGTCTCTGTGGATTTGCCTATTTTTCACATGTCATATAAATGAAGCCACACAGCATGTGTCATTTGTGGCAGGCATCTTTTGGTTAGGATGTTTTCAAGGTTCATCCATATCCTATGTCACTACATCATTCCTTTCTATTGCCAAATGATATTCCATTGAATGGATGTGCTACATTTTGTTTACTGATTCATCAGTTGATGGACATTCGTGTGGTTGGTTTCTTGGTTATTATGAATAATGTTACTACGAGCATTCATGTGTCGGTTTTTATGTGGACACATGTTTTTATAGCTATTTCTATTTAACCAAATAGAAACTTACACACTTGCACATTATACAACAGTCTTCCAATTCATCTTTTAGATCAAAGAAGAAGTCAATAATAGAATATTTATAACTACATGATGCTTATATTTGCCTTATATTAGAACTCACAGTGTTACACCAAAACTGCACTCAGAGGAAACTTCATATACTTAAATGTTATCACACCAAAAAGAAGAAAAACAAGTGAATTATGCTTTCAGTTGAGAAAACCCAAAAGAACAAAAGGAATAATAATGAATAAGAGGAATCATTGAAAAAGAGAAGGTGGAACTGTCTGAGTAATGGTGTGGTTTCAGACAAAGGCACGTAGACTATTGCTTCAACCCAGTCCTGCAGGGAACCCTGTTGTCTTAAGTTGTTTCCTAAAGTCCCCGCTTGAGGACTTAAGGTGGAAGGACTGGGTTTTCTTATTCCCTCTGTAGTCACTCCAGTAGCTTGAAAGTGAAAGTGTTAGTCACTCCGTTGTGTCTGACTCTCTGCAACCCCATGGACTGTAGCCTGCCAGGCTCATCTGTCCATGGGATTCTCCAGGCAAGAATGCTGGAGCAGGTTGCCATGTCCTTCTCCAAGGGATCTCCCCAACCCAGGGATCAAACCAGGTCTCCCACATTGCAGGCGAACCAGTAGCCTGAAGGACATCTCCAAAGAAGAGTTTGAGTGCAGGCGATGGAGGTGCACAGAGCCGGTAAGGGGACCGCGGGCGTCTGGCAGAACATCAGCAGCATCCCCCTCATGGTGTCTTCCGGTTTCCGTGGAACAGTCCTTTGTCTGCATGGCTGCATCCTACCACACAGGCCAAGGGAACAGGCTGCATTCGGTAAGCTGCTGGAGGTGGCAGTTGGTATAACTGAGAGCACAGCCTTCCTGTGTGACCGTGTCTTGTGTAACCTGTGCACTTTGATGCACACCTGTGCACAGACCTTGCCATGGGTCACATGGGCACCCTCTCCCTATGCCGCCTGGCTTAGGCAGTTTACTGAGGGGCTTGGCTTCATGGTGACCTTGCCCTTGCCCATTGTGAACCCCAGAAAGCCTTGGGGCTCTTATCTCATTACCTTTCTTCTTCCCCTTGGGGGCATGGGAGAACTTCCAAAGTTAGTTCTGTCCACACCTAACTTGGACTCAAGAACATGCCCCCTGGCCTCAACATCACCTAAGGGTGGGCAAAGCACCTAAGCCACCCCTCCCCTCACCCATATAAGGAAAAGGCCACCCCCATCTGGGGAGTAAGCAAGCAGGGAAGGCTGCTGTTTGTTCTCAGCCCACCTCGCTGCAGCAGGGCCCTAATAAAGCCGGGCCTGAATTCCTAAAGAAGAATTCCTAGACCTGCTACTGTTCGGGTTGGGCTGTTCCTGAATTTGGAGTCAGGGCAGCCTGGGAGGCAAGGTGCTCCTGTGCCTTAAGACTGAGTTTGTGAACAACACCCTTGGTCGACTGCACTGACTCTGTAGACTGCTTTGGGTGGTACAGTCATTCCCCAATACTGGTTCTTCCAATCCAGGAACCTGGCGTCTCTCCACCTGTTTGTGTTGACTTTGATTTCCTTCATCAGTGTCTTATAGTTTGCTGCATACAGGTCTTCAGTCTCTTTTATTCTTAGGTATTTTATTCTTTTTGTGGCAATGGTGAATGAGGCTGTTTCCTTAATTTCTCTTTCTGATTTTTCATTGTTAGTGTATAGGGATGCAAGGAATTTCTGTGTATTAATTTTATGTCCTGTGACTTGACTATATTCATTGATTAGCTTTAGTAATTTTCTGGTAGCATCTTTAGGATTTTCTATGTATAATATCATGTCATCTGTAAACAGTGAGGGTTTTATTTCTTCTTTTCCAATCCAGATTCCTTTTATTATTTTTTGTCTTCTCTGATCGCCACATCTAGGACTTCCAAAACTATGTTGAATAATAGTGGTGAGAGTGGGCACCCTTGTCTTGTTCCTGATCTGAGAGGAAATGCTTTCGGTTTTTCACCATTGAGCATATTTTTTACTGTGGGTTTGTTGTATATGGCCTTTATTATGTTGAGGCAATGCAGAAGATGTGGGTTTGATTCTTGGGTCAAGAATATCCCCTGGAGAAGGAAACGGCAGCCTACTCCAGTATTCTTGCCTGGGAAATCCCATGGGCAGAGGAGCCTGGCATGCTACAGCCCATGGGGTCGCAAAAGAGTTGGACACAACTTAGTGACTAAACAACAGTGTTCCTTCTGTGCCTACTTTCTGGAGGGTTTTTATCATAATAAACACATGAAAGATGCTCAACATTGCTCATTATTCAGTTCAGTTCAGTTCAGTCGCTCAGTTGTGTCCGACTCTTTGCGACCCCATGAATTGCAGCACGCCAGGCCTCTCTGTCCATCACCAACTCCCGGAGTTCACTCAAACTCACATACTGAACACATGAAAAGATGCTCAACATTGCTCATTATTAGAGAAAATCAAATCAAAACTATAATGAGCTATCACCTCACACTGATCAGAATGGCCATCAACAAAAAATCTGTAAACAATAGGTGCTGGAGAGGGTGTGGAGGAAAGGGAACCCTCTTGCACTGTTGGGGGAATGTAAATTGATACAGCCACTATGGAGAACAGTCTGGAGATTCCTTGAAAAACTAGGAATAAAACCACCATATGACCCAACAATCCCACTACAGGGCACATACCCTGAGGAAAGCAAAATTGAAAAAGACACGTGTACCCCAATGTTCATTGCAGCCCTGTTTACAATAGATAGAATATGGAAGCAACCTACATGTCTATAGACAGATGAATAAAGAAGTTGTGGTCCATGTAAACAGTAGAGTTTTACTCAGCCATAAAAAGGACTGCACTTGAATCAGTTCTAATGAGGTAGGTAAACCTAGAGCCTATTATACAGAGTGAAGTAGGTCAGAAAGAGAAAAAAAAATCACATATTAATGCATATATATGGAATCTAGAAGAATGAGCCTATTTGCAGGGCAGCAATGGAGGACGTAAGAGAGCAGGCCTGAGGCACAGCTGGGAAGGAGAAGGTGAGAAGGACTGGGAGGGCGGCACTGTACCATGGATGGCCAGAGGGTATTTGCTGAGAGCTCACACCCACGGCTCTGTGACAACTAGTGGGATGGGTGGGCGGTGGAAGGGGGGCTTGGGCGGGTGTGTGTGTGTACCTGTGGCTGATTCATGTTGATGCATGGCAGAAGCCAACACAATATTGTAAAACAATTATGCTTTAATTAAAAATTTAAAAAAAAAATCTGAGTTTGTGAAAATCTCCTCTGGTCTGGTTGCTTCCTCCACTCTCAAAACGTGCCATTTTCGGAGAAGCCATCTCCCTCCTCTTGTGTTTCTCTCTTCCCTAAATCCTGTGAGAAGAACCAAAGTTGGGCTTTTCACTTCCTAGGTATCACACCCTTCTTACCTAGGGCGGCAGGCCCCTTGGCCTTGACCAGAGCGGGATGGGATACTTAGCTTTACTGTGGAAGACACCCTCTGATGTGAGTCAGCATCTCTTGGTAAGTTAGAGACAGAGATAAGGTTGTTTAGAAATCCCTTTTCTTTTGACAGAGACTTGTTTTTAAGTCTTGCTGTGCATTTGAAAATTCTATTTTCCAAGTCAGAGGCTAAACTATAACTTTCTTTTTCTTTGCATTCCTAAATAACAGTCCTAATTCCTTTCAAGGCAGATGGATGCCTCAGGCTGCCTAAGGATCTATCTCTAGAAGAACATGTAGAGAAAAACACTAGTGTTATTATTAGAGTAGTACAATTCCAGCCCAATATTCCGACTCACAATTTGAAGGTTTGGTATCAGGCTGTAGACTCCATCTCATCATCTGAGTTGGTTAGGAGTCAAACCTGAAGCCAATATCTGCTCCTATTGAAACTAAGAAGGACCCTGTGGGGTTCTTGGGCATGAAAGCCTTTTTCTCCCTCCATTTCTTCTAGGCAAGACTCCAGCCCCCATGACCTTCCCTGAGTTCCAAAGGTTAGCGACATTACTTTGCCAACAAAGGTCCATCTAGTCAAGGCTATGGTTTTTCCAGTAGTCATGTATGGATGTGAGAGTTGGACCATAAAGAAAGCTGAGCGCCAAAGAACTGATGCTTTTCAACTGTGGTGTTGGAGAAGAGAGAGTCCCTTGGACTCAAGGAGATCCAGCAAGTCAATCCTAAAGGAAATCGACCCTGAATATTCATTGGAAGGACTGATGCTGAAGCTGAAGCTCCAGTAGTTTGGCCACATGATGCAAAGAGACAACTCATTAGAAAAGACCCTGATGCTGTGAAAGATTGAAGGCAGGAGAAGTGGATGACAGAGCATGAGATGGTTGGATGGCATCACTGACTCAATGGACATGGGTTTGAGCAAGCTCTGGGACATGGTGAAGGACAGGGAGGCCTGGAGTGCTGCAGTCCATGGGGTTGCAGAGTCAGAAAGGACTGAACAACAGCAAATCAAGGGAGGAGCAACCAAGAAACCACCTGAGGCAAGATTAAAGGACCAGAGAAGCTCATCAAGATTAGGAGACCATCACCTGAGACCCTGCACACACCTTAGTCTTGTCAGCAACCCCGCCCTTGAACGATTGCTATGAAACTCCTCATCAAACCCTTCCTGATTGGGACACATTGTTTTTGAGGGCAGGAGCCCACTGTGTCCCCCTTTGCCTGACAACCCAGTGAAGCTATCTCTTTCTACTTTACCCAAAACTCTGCCTCTGAGATGCGATTTGACACCAATACAGAGGCTGAGACTTTCAGCATCATGTAATTAACACACATGCAATTTCCTCACTCAGGGGATGGCACTCCAAATTGTACAGAGGTGTAAATGATTATAAAAATGATCATTCCTTGCAGCAGACCATCATTTTTTACAATAGACTATAATTTTAGAAACTAGCATAACTTCCTAGTTAGTGGGCTTTCTAGTCCCCACATCAAACAGTTTTCTATGGGTGTTTTGTTTTGCCTCAGACTCCAATAAGACTCTGACATGGTACTGTTGTTGGCCTAGTTTTTATTTAAAACTTTGAGTTTTTATTTAAAACTCGTCACAGGTATTTTTGCATTGGTTTTTGACCTTTAAAAATTATACATTAAAATATTTCAAATTTTGATTACTGAGGGTTTTTTCATTAAAACAGAATTATATTTTCTCTTTAATTGAAGTATAGCTGATTTGCAATGTTGTATTAATTTCTGCTGTACAAAAAAATGCTGTTCAGCAAAGCGATTCAGTTACACATATAAGTATATTCTTTTTCATTATGATTTATCATAGGATATTGAATTTAGTTTGCTGTGCTCTACAGTAGGATCTTGTGTCTATTCATTCTATAGATAATAGTTTGCATTTGCTAACCCCAACTTCCCAGTCCATCCTTCCCCCACTGATTACTGAGTTTTTTGATACCCACTTAAATTTTACATGTGGGGCAAGTGCCTCTCTTACTTCACTCTCTTGTCCTCAAGGACCAAATTCACATGGCCTTCCCTCATGTCACCAAATGGATTCGAGATTTTCTGTGAATTCACGTACAAGATTTCTTTACCTTTCTTGTGACCTTACCTCTGGACTCATCTATGTCCCTGTCTTACTACTCATCTTCCTCCTTCAGTTGTAAACCACTAGAGGCTAGAATACTGTTTTGATTGACCTTTGCATCCTTTCAACATCTACTAAAGTACCTTGTACAATAAAGGTTTATTTAAGGAGTAGAATACTTTCTGTTTCCAATGGAAGGAAAAAGTAAAACACATTTTAGAAGAATTTATGTCAAAATGGTTATAGGGTTGCTTTTTTTTTTTAAAGCAAGGATAACTTTTAGGCCATCTTGGAAATTTACTTATATTGAATGCCTTATTTTTTCATGATATAACTGAATTATTACTATATCACACTCAATTTCTGTCCCCCTAGCAAACAAGACTAATAGTAGTTAGAAAGGTGGTCACCGAAAACAAGAGGGATTAAAACCTAAAGGTTTCCCTTTTAGTTTGCAAAAAGGATAATCTACACACAGATACCCAGAAGTTGACTGTACGATTTATCTTTACGCAATTTTGATGCAATATTGCCATAGGACATGACACAGTAATTTATTTCTAAAATGTATTTTCAGATCAAACTTTGTTTTCCTCTTGACATAATTGATTACTGCTTTCACTGGGATTTATTTTAAAGTAATTCTGAACTGAAAAACTGCAAGAAAAGTAGAAACTGCTCATGGCTCTATTAGGGCAGCGGTGTCTAGAATAGCACGGCAGAACGCTTTTTTTCTTTCTTGCTATTTGATTTTTCTATTTCTTTATTGCTCTAATCATTGTAGAAAGGACTCCAGGTCACACATCAGTCTTACGAATGAAGATGGAGGCGCACAGGTTGAAATACCCCGTCTTCCGCGGCAGTGATTGAATACACGAAGCATTGAGGTTCGAGAGCGCTGTGAACGAATTGTGCCCTTTTGGATACGTCACTTCCGCTATAAAATCAAGTCCTCAGCTGCATTTCCCCACATGCATCAATGAGCTATTTTAAAAATATTTGTTTATTACATTTTTTATTTGGCTGTGCTGGGTCTTCCTTGCTGTGCATGGGCTTTCTCGAGCTGCGGGGAGCGGGGCTCCTCTCCAGTTGTGGTGTGTGGGCTTCTCCCTGCGGAGGCCTCTCTTGCTGTGAAGTGCTGGCTCTAGGCTCATGGGCTCAGTACTTGCGGCTCCCAGGCCCTAGAGCACAGGCTCAGTGGTTGTGGCGCTCAGGCTTAGCTGCTCCGGGGGATGTGGGATCTTCTTGGCCCAGGGATCCAACCGGTGTACCCCCCAACCCACCGCCCTGCCCCATTGCAAGGCAGACTCTTAACCACTGGACCACCAGGGAAGCCTCATCCATTAGCTATTGCTGTATAACAAGCAATCACAAATTGTAGTACCTTAAAGCAATAATAGTTCATTATTTCTTATAAATGTATAGATTGACAGGGAGCTTCTGCTGATCTGGAGCAGGCTCGGCTGGTTTTGGGTAGGCACCCTCATGGATCTGCGGTCAACTGACCCCCCAGGCATCCAGGACTGGCCACGATGGGTGGTTACACTGTTCTGTAGCAGGCAGCCCTGGGCTTGTTAACATGGTGGTGTGGTTCCAAGAGGGAGAGGGCAAGAGCATCAATCTCCCTTCAAGATCAGGCCCAACACCCTCACATTATTTTTCAGCTGCCGTCTATTGCCAAAGGGAGACATACGCCCATCCGAGACTCTCTGGAATGAGCTGCAAAGGCACATCATATAAGGCAGGGATCCAAGGAGGGAATAATTGAGGTGGGCTCTTTTTATAATCAATCTACCATAGAGTGTGAGATGGTCTCTTTCTTAGTCTTGAAAATATTTGAGATAGAGTTCAAAAAAAATATACAGCTATACAAAATTGTTTAACATAATAAATAAAAATATAAGATTAGGTGTTCTAAGATGGTCCCCAAGATTCCTGCCCCCTGGTACACGTATCACTTTTAATCCTCTCCCTTTGATCTTGAGAAGGATCTGTGGATACAATGAGAGAGTCACTCCCCTGATTGTTACATTCGATGGCAAAAGTGATAGCAGGGCCATTTCCCTGACTGTGTGACGTGATGTAAGGCTGTCCGTGCAGGGCCTCCCTGGTGGCTCAGTGGTAAAGGATCTGCCTGCCAATGCAGGAGACATGGGTTTGATCCCTGGTCTGGGAAGATCCCACATGTTGTGGAACAACTAAACCTGTGCGCTGCAACTTTTGAGCCTGTGCGCTAGAGCCGGGAGCTAACTTCTGAGCCCACGTGCCGGAGAGCCCGCGCTCCACAGTAAGAAAAGTCACCGCAGTGAGAAGCCTGAGCACCGTAACTGGAGAGTAGCTTCCACTCCCCGCAACTAAGAAGAGCCTGCGCAACAGCAGAGACCCAGCACAGCCTGTACATGTATATGTATATGTGTATGTATATGTGTGTTCATTGGAAGAACTGATGCTGAAGCTGAGACTCCAATACTTTGGCCACCTGATGCGAAGAGCTGACTCATTGGAAAAGACCCTGATTCTGGGAAAGAGGAGAAGGGGACAACAGAGGATGAGATGGTTGGGTGGCATCACTGACTCAATGGACATGGGTTTGGGTGGACTCTGGGAGATGGTGATGGACAGGGAGGCCTGGCGTCCTGCAGTCCATGGGGTTGCAAAGAGTTGGACAAGACTGAGCGACTGAACTGAACTGGTACGTATACATATATGTATATATATAAATATATTTGATCTTGAGTTCCAGAAAGGAATGCAGTCCAGCTATCACCTACGTTGCAGTTTTGTGAGATCCTAAACAGAAGAACCAGCCAAGCTCTGCCTGACTCCTGACCCATAGAAACAGAGATAATAAATGCATGTGGTTTCAAGTCACTAAATTTATGGTAATTGGGTAAGCAGCAACAGAGAACTCATACATCAGGGGAATACCCAAGTAAGATGTTAAGATGCAGACAAATGGACAATAAGAACCATATTTTGCAGATACTGCAGACAGGGGCTTTGGAGAGTTAGTAAGTTGAAATACAAATTTGATTCTGAGACTCTTGAAGGCCAAAATTACAGGGAAAAGACGATCTTTATTATTACATTCACTTTTGTGTGAAGCATGTGATTCCTTTTTCAGACTTAAAAGACATGCGTATCCCAATTGTGAATGCAATATTCACAATTCACAATTCATTCAACAATTCACAATGGTTACCAATCAGCATAGACCCTGGGGTGGTAATATCAGAAGGCTGCAGCTGGTGTGCAGGATTTAGAGATATGTGAGGTATCAGGACAAAAGATGTTTCAACGTACAGGGTACTCCAGAGTTGTGGCTGGGTTACAAAGTCAGATGGGGTTCTCTAAAAAGCCCTGGTACAACAAAGGTCCGTCTAGTCAAGGCTATGGTTTTTCCAGTGGTCATGTATGGATGTGAGAGTTGGACTGTGAAGAAGGCTGAGCGCCAAAGAATTGATGCTTTTGAACTGTGGTGTTGGAGAAGACTCTTGAAGAGTCCCTTGGACTGTAAGGAGATCCAACCAGTCCATTCTGTAGGAGATCAGCCCTGGGATTTCTTTGGAAGGAATGATGCTAAAGCTGAAACTCCAGTACTTTGGCCACCTCATGTGAAGAGTTGACTCATTGGAAAAGACTCTGATGCTGGGAGGGATTGGGGGCAGGAGGAGAAGGGGACGACAGAGGATGAGATGGCTGGATGGCATGACTGACTCGATGGACGTGAGTCTGAGTGAACTCCGGGAGTTGGTGATGGACAGGGAGGCCTGGTGTGCTGCAATTCATGGGGTTGCAAAGAATGGGACATGACTGAGCCACTGAACTGAACTAACTGAACTGATTCAAGTAGGACAGTGGCAGATGAGATTGCTCCAAGACAGAAGCAACAGGTCCCCAAAGGAAAATCTCTCACATCTCACAGGTTCAGCAGAGTGGGGGAGGGAACCAGCTCCAGTACCCCCTACCTCTGCCACCAGCCTTGCCATCCATTAAACCCAACTGGTGAGTCACTGATTGATTCGGGCTGGAGGGTAAGCTGGGGTGAAGAGGCAGCTAGAAGAATCTGTCAGTGATCTTGACCTGAGATGGACGTATTCTGCACTAGCAATGTGGTGGTAGGGATGGAAGTGGGTGGTTTGGAGAGAAATTTAAGAGGTGTCAGATTAATGGATCACCAAGTGGGGGTATCCAGAGATGCAGAAGGAAAATTAAAAGAAGGAACTGATGTAGAAACCAAGGAAGAAATCATTCTAAAAGAGTGGTCAACCACTTCAGCTGTAGGGAAATAAGACTGGGAAGTGTTCATCACGTGTGTCGGTTCAGAGGTGATTTGACATCTTTAGTGATGAAGGGGGAGAAAATGGGATCCAGAATCCAGGTGAGAGACTCACCTTGAATAGAAGGGAAAAGTTTCCTAGAAATGAGTGAGAAAAAGAGGGAAGGAAGGTGCTTTTTTATCCCTTCAGAGAAGAAGAGTAGGAAAAGGAATTTAATGTAGTTTAATGTAGTTCCAACCTAGATAGCATATTGAAAAGCAGAGACATTACTTTGCCAACAAAGGTCTGTTTAGTCAAGGCTATGGTTTTTCCAGTGGTCATGTATGGATGTGAGAGTTGGACTGTGAAGAAAGCTGAGTGCCGAAGAATTGATGCTTTTCAACTGTAGTGTTGGAGAAGACTCTTGAGAGTCCCTTGGACTGTAAGGAGATCTAACCAGTCCATTCCAAAGGAGATTGGTCCTGGATGTTCTTTGGAAAGAATGAGGCTAAAGCTGAAACTCCAATACTTTGGCCACCTCATGTGAAGAGCTGACTCATTGGAAAAGACTCTGATGCTGGGAGGGATTGGGGTCAAGAGGAGAAGGGGATGACAGAGGATAAGATGGCTGGATGGCATCACCGACTTGATGGACATGAGTTTGAGTGAACTCCGGGAGTTGGTGATGGACAGGGAGGCCTGGTGTGCTGTGATTCATGGAGTCGCAAAGAGTCGGACACAGCTGAGCAACTGAACTGAACTAAACTGAATGTAGTTCCTAGTGTATTTTTTCCCCACTTTCTCTGTCAAGCAGGAAGAGAATTGCACTGACCGTGAGTGAGGACATTCCTTGGGCTGAACACTGCAAGTGAAAGTGAAAGTCGCTCAGTGTGTCCGACTCTTTGTGACCCCATGGGCTATACAGTCCATGGACTTCTCCAGGCCAGGATACTGGAGCGGGTAGCCTTTCCCTTCTGCATGGGATCTTCCCAACCCAGGAATCGAACCGGGGTCTCCTGCATTGCAGGCAGATTCTTTATCAGCTGAGCCACAAGGGAAGCCCAAGAATACTGGAGCAGGTAGCCCATCCCTTCTCCAGCGGATCTTCCCAACCCAGGAATTGAACCCAGGTCTCCCACATTGCAAGCGAGTTCTTTACCAGTTGAGCCACCAGGGAAGCCCTGATAAGAGGCAGTTGTGGCCATTACAAGCAGAGGAATTTCTGGTCAATGGTAAGCAGCAACTGTGGGTGCAGAGCATGGTGTTTCCTGAGTCTCCTCCCCCACCATAAGCTGAGGACTGCTTTCAGGGCACTAGCGTCTGAGCCCCTCTGACTGCCCTGTCTCTCTGGAAGAGCCTGCCCCACAGCCAGACGCAGTTATCAGAGT
This sequence comes from Bubalus bubalis, assembly GCF_019923935.1. Lineage (NCBI taxonomy): Eukaryota > Metazoa > Chordata > Mammalia > Artiodactyla > Bovidae > Bubalus > Bubalus bubalis. The sequence goes on from NC_059157.1 coordinate 199,522,556, forward strand.
AGGGGTGTGGTGTCCAAGCAGACTTTGGGGGCTGGAGGTGGATGCTGAGGAGGGCGGATGGGACCCTGATGGGTGTACTACAGCTTTATGGGCGGAGAAGTATCCAAGTCTGGAGACAAAGAGGAAAGGCTAAGTGAGAGTCCTGCAGGGAGGTGGTTGATGCGGCGTGATGGACTGTGGGATTTAGCAAGAATACTGTAGCATGTTGCCATTTCCTACTAAGGGATCTTCACAACCCGGGATCGAACCTGCGTCTCCTGTGCTGCAGGTGGATTCTTCACCTCTGAGTCGCAGGGGAAGAACCTATATATAATCGAAAAGAATCTGGAAAAGGATAAGCATATGTTCTTATATGTGTAATATATAATGTATAACTGAATCACTTTGTTGTACACTTGAAACTAACACCACTGTAAATTAATTATACCTCAATAAAGCAAGCAAAACAGTGAGATATCACTTCACACCACTGGACTAACCATTATCAGAAGAATTGAAATTAACAAGTGTTGACAAGGATGTGAAGAAATTGGAAGCTTTCGCACTGTTGGTGGGAGTGTGAAATGATGCAACAATTAGGGAGAACAGTATGGAGGTCCTCTGAATATTAAAAAAGAACTACCACATGATCCAACAGTCCCACTTCCGGGTATATGCCCCAAAATACTAAAAGCAGGGTCTTGAAGAGACTTGCTATGTACTCATGTACATAGATAGCATCACTAGTCACAATAACCAAGAAATGGAAGAAACCCGATGTCCACTGTTGAATGGATAAACAAAGTGTGGAACATTCATACAATGGAATAGTATTCAGCCCTAAAACGGAAAGATCCTGTCATATGTTACAACATGGATGAACCCTGAGGATATTATGCTATGTGATATAAGCCAGGCGCAAAAAAGGCAAACATTGTATGATTCCATTTATATGAGGTATTTACAGCCGTCAAATTCATAGAGACAATGAGAATGGCGGTTGCCAGGCCTGAGGGATTGGGAGTTACTGTTTAATGGGCTTAGTTTCACTTTTGCAAGATGAAAAAGTTCTGGAGACCCTTGCACAGCAACGTGAATATAGGTAACACTATTAAACTGTACGCTTAAAATGATTATGATGGTTAGAGAAAAAAGAGTGGGTTTTATATGTGAGCTACATCTCATATACTATAATCTCAAAAAAGTTACATGAAAAAATTTTAAAGCAAGTTGCAAAGCTGTTTGTAAAATAAAAATGTGTATGTAGAACAGAAATAAAGTGTAAGCATCTATTGAAAATGTTAACAGTGGTTGGATTACATGTAAAAACCTACATTTTTCAGCACTTTCAGGCTTCTCTTCTGATGAAAATGTATTACCTTGATACATAGAAAACAAGGCACTTCCTCTGTCAAAAACTAGAAACCTGGTACCTGGGCTACAGTGTCTGTACTCACAGGAGAGGGCAGTTCACTAACTTCTGCATCCCGTGGGGATGAGGCCGACCCCGTGCCTCTGGCTGGCTGGCTGATCCTGAGACAAAGCATCACTGCTGTCCTTGTCGAGTGGGAAACTGTCCTGAGTTTGGAGACAGTCCTCCTTCCTAATGTCTCTAATTGCTTTCTTAACAATTCAGAGGAAGGAAGCTTTTCTCTACTAGCTCCGTAGCACCAGCAGTCTTTTCATTCAGATCGTCAGCTAGGTGAGCTCTTTTCAATTTCATCTGCGTAGGCTGAAGGGATGGCTCTGCAAACGCTCCTTCTAAAATGTGCGTCCTGATGAGTTCAGGACCACAGCGCTGGCTCTGAATCCCGTGCTTCAGAGGCTTCAGTTCTGGCTCCTTCTGAGCTTTCTATCTGCTCGTGCAATGCCGCTGGCCTCTTCAGAGGTGATAGGACGCCCTAGTCCACTAGCTGCTTTCTCCAGCTCCTCTATTGCAACTTCAGCTGAAGCACGATGTCCTTTCATCCTAGGGGGCAGGTGCTGCCTGGAGAGTAAGGTAAGCCCCTGAAATTCATGTGCAACTGCTTTACTTTGAGGATGTGGAGCAAGATGGGCCAAAGGTCCCACTTTATCTGCCGGGCCTAGTGCCCTGTATGATCTGTTGTGTTCCAACCACCGGCAGCAAGGGATATGAGATACTTCTTAAATTTGGTCTGTTGAAGAGACTCAGTAGAAAAATCTCTAATTATTTTCCTGTCTTAGAGGAACATGTTCCCTTTCTGAGCACCTTTGCTGGGAACGTCCTAGGCTGCCCACGATCTCAGGAGACTTGCCATTCGCAGTCTTGACTGAGGTTGAAGAGTCCACTTCCAAGATGGAACCCTCGTGTGGCTGACAATTTGCCTTTTGCTGCTGGCAGGAGTCCTCAGCTCTTTGCTACGTGGCCATGTGCTGAAGAGAGAACAAAGGCAGGGAAAGTCATTTTGCCACAGTAAGAATAGGGGCTTCCATTTGGAGCATTTCATTCGAAGGTGCCTGCTGGACTACTGAATGTATGGATGTAAGAGTTGGACTGTGAAGAAGGCTGAGTGCCAAAGAATTGATGCTTTTGAACTTTGGTGTTGGAGAAGACTCTTGAGAGTCCCTTGGACTGCAAGGGGATCCAACCAGTCCATCCTAAAGGAGATCAGTCCTGGGTGTTCATTGGAAGGACTGATGTTGAAGCTGAAACTCCAGTCCTTTGGCCACCTGATATGAAGAGCTGACTCATTTGAAAAGACCCTGATGCTGGGAAAGATTGAGGGCAGGAGGAGAAGTGGACAACAGAGGATGAGATGGTTGGGTGGCATCACCGACTCAATGGATATGGGTTTGGGTGGACTCTGAGAGTTGGTGATGGACAGGGAGGCCTGGCGGCTGAGGTTCATGGAGTCACAAAGAGTCGGACACGACTGAGCGGCTGAACTGAACTGAGCTGGACTACTTTAGACATTTCCAAAGGCCATTAGATATACCAGTCTGGTGAGCAGAGGGAAAGATAGGATGGAAATAAAGATTTAGTAGTCATCAATAGATAGGTAGCAACTCAAACATGGGCATGAATGAGACGGCTGAACGGGAAAGCCTCAGAGGACGGAGTTTTGGAAGAGGCCGCAAGATGCTGTGATTATGGGAGAATCCACAGCCTCAATATAAGAAAGTTGTCAAGGAGACCCTGGACCTGGAGGAGGGTCGCATTTCAGTCAGGGCGAGCAGCCCAGAGAACACTGAGGCTGGTAGGGGAAGCCACGTGAGCTGGAGGAGGAGGAAGGGGGCAGTTGAAGCACATGAAGGATGAGAGAGCATTTCTGAGGATGGCAGAGATGAAGATCATGGATGGAAACATCCAAAGGAGACAGAACCTGGCTTAACCATTTTTCTGTGTTGCGCGTTCTTAGCTATCAGTGCTGGCTTGCTTTAGGAGCTGGCTGTATAGCAGGTAGCTCTCCTGGATTTCAGGACACGGGTCTAACAAGCTGAAACTAGGAAAACTGAAGACAGAGACTGATTTTCAGTATGGTGGACTGCCACGTGATGTTGCTATTCTAGCTGACAGAAATGATATGTCCCCCTGATCAGATTCTTAACTGACCCCAAATCAGATCCTCATGCCAGAATCTGTGACACTTCATGGGAAGCCACAATAACACCTGAACCCAGGATCAGAAAGCTTTCCCCCCAGCTTGCTTCCTTCAGTTCAGTTGCTCAGTTGTGCCTGATTCTTTGTGACCCCACGAACTGCAAAATGCCAGGCCTCCCTGTCCATCACCAACTCCCAGAGTACACCTAAACCCATGTCCATTGAGTCAGTGATGCCACCTAACCAGCTCATCCTCTGTCGTCCCCTTCTCCTCATGCCCCCAATCCTTCCCAGCATCAGGGTCTTTTCAAATGAGTCAGCTCTTTGCATCAGGTGGCCAAAGTATTGGAGTTTCAGCTTGAGCATTAGTCCTTCCAAAGAACACCCAGGACTGATCTCCTTTAGGATGGCCTGGTTGGATCTCCTTGCTGTCCAAGGGACTTTCAAGAGTTTTCTCCAACACCACAGTTCAAACGCATCAATTCTTTGGCGCTCAGCTTTCTTCACAGTCCAACTCTCACATCCATACATGACCACAGGAAAAACCATAGCCTTGACTAGACGGACCTTTGTTGACAATGTCTCTGCTTTTTAATATGTTGTCTAGGTTGGTCATAACTTTCCTTCCAAGGAGTAAGCATCTTTTAATTTCATGGCTGCAATCACCATCTGCAGTGATTTTGGAGCCCAGAAAAATAAAGTCTGACACTGTTTCCACTGTTTCCTCATCTATTTCCCATGAAGTGATGGGACTGGATGCCATGATCTTTCTGAATGTTGAACTTTAAGCCAACTTTTTCACTCTCCTCTTTCAATTTCATCAAGAGGCTCTTTAGTTCTTCTTCACTTTCTGCCATAAGGGTGGTGTCATCTGCATATCTGAGGTTATTGATATTTCTCCCGGCAATCTTGATTCCAGCTTGTGCTTCCTCCAGCCCAGCATATGAGCTGACTCTTATTACCAGCCTGCAGAAATACATTCCCAGGCTTTGTTTTGTCTTGGAATTCTTGCATAGATGGTTGGGGCTAGCACGCTTTGAGGACTCTCAATCTCTGATGGAGTTAACAACCATGATGATTTGGAGGCTTAAATTATTTCCTGGTAGCACAACCAGCTACATCAGTTAGAGCTGGAACTAGGGTGAGGAGCTGTGTATGGGAGAACATAGCCTGGAGAGGTCCAGAACAAAAGCCAAACCCAGAGGATTAAAGTCCAGGGTCCGTGAACTTGAGTCTTCAAATCCAGGCTTGCGGTCAGAAGAGATGAGAAACAATAAGTGATAATAACCAAAATCAACATTTTTGAGAGCTCACCCTGTGCCAGAACCTGTGCTAAGCTTACTCTGTGGATCCTGTTTCATTTTCATAGGAATGTTCTGAGGCAGGTCTTACTGTCATCCAAACCCTATGGATAAGGAGACTGAGGCTTGGGGAGTTTAAGTAACAGATTCATGATTATGTAGCTGGGAAAGAGCAGAGTCAGGTTGAAACCAAAGTGCTTTCAACCAGAGTCTGCATTTTTGTCCATGATGCCCTCCCCTGAGCTGTAGCTGAGAATCCTGTGTGTGTTTGGGGTCTTCTTCACCAACTAGCAGCTTTGATGCAGATCTTGGCTGAGGTCCTGGTGTCTGTGAGAAGCGTAATGACATCCGTTCTGTTTCCATTGCCTTTGTTTATGGCTCCAAATAGAATTTCAGGCAAGGGTTCTGGGAGGGTATACCTGTTAAGAAGATATTGAGATTAATGGGGTAGAAACCCAATTTTAACTCACATTTTATTATATTACAAGGATGCAGAGGATTTTTGTGGAACCCAAAGATAGGCATGTGGCTGAGACTAAGCAACCAATGCAAATAGCTCTTGAAAACTACCTGGATAGTATCTGTGAAACTTACCTTTTTATTTCAGGCTGTCTGTCTCTATTTCTATCTATATGCCTATTTCTCTCTCTCTTCCTTTGTCTATCTATCAATCTCTTTTTCTCCATCTCTCCAGATGGATTTTTTCAGCCTCTCTTGTTGTGAAATGGGGGCCACAACCTTGATCCCTGATAGTTCTGGAACTTTATTTCAGTCTCCAAATGGAGCCCCCACGACTAACAGCATTAGCTTCACTTGTGAAATCATTATAAATGTAAAATACCAGGGCCCACCCCAGATCAACAGAATCAGAAGCTCTGGGATGAGGCCCAGCAGTCTATTTTAACAAGTCCTCCAGGTGGTTCTAATGCATACCTAGTTTGAGGACTATTGGTTTTTATCTTATAGTTTTGGCCATCTGGAGAAAGACTGACCAATTTGCACTCCCAGAGTCAGAATTTTCAGCAAAGGGTCATGGGCACAGCTTGAGTCTGGGATCCACCTCTGCACTGATTAGCTGCAGCCTGAACACTGGGTCATGCTGTAACCTTCCTTGTCCCACTGCAAATCACCTGGACAGATGTGGAGATGGGAGCTGTTTCAGAAAACAGGCAGTTTGGAAAAGAACTGATATGCAGGAAGAATGGACAGAACAAGAGAAATGACCAGATCACAATATCTAAAAGGCTTCCCTGGTGGCTCAGATGGTAAAGAATCTGCCTGCAGTGCAGGAGACCTGTGTTCGATCCTTGGGTGGGGAAGATCCCCTGGATAAGGAAATGGTAACCCACTCCAGTATTCTTGCCTGGAGAATCCCATGGACAGAGGAGCCTGGCAGGCTACACAGTCCTTGGGGTTACAAGAGTCAGACACAACTGAGCAACTATCACTCAATACCCAGAACCTGAGACACCTTATGGACTGGGCATGATGGGAGTGGTCAGGGAGGTTAATGAAACCCAGGTTCCTGCTTGCCTGGGGGCAGCCTGTGGAACCAAGGTCCATCCTGTTACAGAACTTGGGTTTGACTATGCATCCCTGCACAATCCAATACTGACAGACAGTGCTTGGGTGGAAGAAAAGATATCTTTATTGAGGAAGCTGACAATCTTGGGGAGAAGGTGGACTCATGTCCCAAAGAATCAACTCCCCATTGATCATCAGGGGACAAGAGTTTTTAAAGGGGAGTTTCAGGGGTGCACAGGCAGGGGTGGAATAGGGGTTACATGCAGAACCACACAGTCAGCTCCAACATTCATCTTGAATTTGTCATGCGGTAATCTGATCAGCATCATTTTGATTGTGTTGACTGTCTTTAGTCTTCATTTCCAGGTTGGTTTGTTCCCAATTCCTTGAGACCAGTTCTCAGAATTGCGTAAGATGGAGCAGTTGATGTCTTGACTACAGTTTGGTCATCATGTTAACTTTTTCCATCTGGTGGGGGTTTCAGTATCTGCAAATCAGCTCAAAGAATATGGCTCAGAATGTTATCTATAGCTCTTGAGGAAGAACTAAAGGTCTTTGACTTTGTTTAAAGGGTAAAGTCATTATATTGTCTTGTTTTACTGCTTTCCTTTGCTTCTGCATTTCCTCCTGTTTCTTAGATTAAGTTTATTCTTTGGCTAGTTTTTTTTTACAGACTAGAGGCAGGTGGAATTCCATAGGTGTGGGGGGGTTCTGTCCCAGGAAGGCCCCATAGGGCCCTGCTCTGTTACAATACTTCCTGAGTGATTGTCTTGGCCATGGTCATGGTGTAGAGCACTGAACTTCACACTGATTCATTTCTTGTCACCTTGTGTCCCTCTTCCCTGAGTGGTCTCCATCCAAGTTATCACCTACTTTAGGTCCTGAACGTTGTATTATAATAGCTACAGCAGCAGTCCTCAAAGCCTGGTCCCTCAGACTATTTCATGCACTGCGCAGACCAAACTGTTTTCACAGTAACACTGAGGTTTTGTTTGTCCTTTTCACTGTATTGCCTTTTGTATTGATGGTAAAATTGCTGGTGCCTTAGCGCCAAGACTGTGATGCTCAAATTCTACATAGTAACGATTGTATTCATCACTGCCAGGCCCTCACAGTACACGCTTTTAACAGTCAGTTTCAGTGACAAATGTCCTTGATAAAGAAATATTAATAGAAAGTTTACTCTCCCCATTCGTCCCACCCTGGAAGCTGCTGTATAGAACAGGGCGGTCAGCTCAGTGCTCTGTGGTGACCTAGAGGGGTGGGATGGCATGGAGTGGGAGGGAGGCTTCCGAGGGAGGGGACATAAGCGTACTTAATGCTGATTCACTTCATCGTATAGCAGAAACTATCACAACATTGTGAGGAGATTTTACTTGAATAAAAGTAGAAATTTTATCAAATTAATCAATACAACAAAATTGAGCTAATTAAATTTCAACTATTGAGTGCATATATTTTTAATGTTATTGGGCTTCCCATGTGGCTCAGTGTTAGGGAATCCACCTGCCAATGCAGAACATGCAAGAGACGTGGGTTCAATCCCTGGTTTGGGAAGATCCCACAGAGTAGGAAATGGCAACCTGCTCCAGTATTCTTGCCTGAAAAATTCCATGGACAAAGGAGTCTGGTGAGTTACAGTCCATGGGGTCACAAAGAGTTGGAAATGACTGAGCAACTGAACACAAAATGAAAGTGTATGTAAAGTACTTTTTTCCATCCTGAACTATGAAGTTTGTCTCAAGACAGAGTGCTCATTGTATCATTTGAGATATGAGATGAATTAACCTCTTTTTTTTTTTTTTTGTGGTTGTGCATCTTGTGGGATCTTTGTTTTCTGACCATGGATTGAACCAGAGACTTTAGCAGTGAAAGTGCAGAGTCCTAGCCACTAGACCACTAGGGAATTCCAAATTAGCCTCTTTTCCATAGAAAATCATTTTTTTTTTTTTTTACTTTAAGAATGACTGATAGCCAAGCTTCACAATAAACTGTGGAAAATTCTTGGAGATGGGAATAACAGACCACCTGATCTGCCTCTTGAGAAACCTGTATGCAGGTCAGGAAGCAACAGTTAGAACTGGACATGGAACAACAGACTGGTTCCAAATAGGAAAAGGAGTCCATCAAGGCTGTATATTGTCACCCTGCTTATTTAACTTATATGCAGAGTACGTCATGAGAAATGCTGGGCTGGAAGAAGCACAAGCTGGAATCAAGATTGCCAGGAGAAATATCAATAACCCCAGATATGCAGATGACATCACCCTTATGGTAGAAAGTGAAGAAGAGCGAATCAAGTGAAGAAGAAGAATCAAGAGCCCCTTGATGAAAGTGAAAGAGGAGAGTGAAAAAGCTGGCTTAAAGCTCAACATTCAGAAAACGAAGATCACGGCATCTAGTCCCATCACTTCATGGGAAATAGATGGGGAAACAGTGGAAACAGTGTCAGACTTTATTTTTCTGGGCTCCAAAATCACTGCAGATGGTGACTGTAGCCATGAAATTAAAAGACGCTTACTCCTTGGAAGGAAAGTTATGACCAACCTGGACAGCATATTCAAAAGCAGAGACATTACTTTGTCAACAAAGGTCCATCTAGTCGAGGCTATGTTTTTTCCTGTGGTCATGTATGGATGTGAGAGTTGGACTATAAAGAAAGCTGAGTGCCGAAGAATAGATGCTTTTGAACTGTGGTGTTGGAAAAGACTCTTGAGAGTCCCTTGGACTGCAAGGAGATCCAACCAATCCATCCTAAAGGAGATCAGTCCTGGGTGTTCATTGGAAGGATTGATGTTGAAGCTGAAACTCCAGTCCTTTGGCCACCTGATGTGAAGAGCTGACTCATTGGAAAAGACCCTGGTGCTGGGAAAGATTGAGGTCAGGAGGAGAAGGGGACGACAGAGGATGAGATGGTTGGGTGGCATCACTGATTCAATGGACATGGGTGTGGGTGAACTCCGGGAGATGGGGATGGACAGGGAGGCCTGGCGTGCTGCAGTTCATGAGGTCGCAAAGAGTTGGACATGACTGAGCGACTGAACTGAACTGAACTGATAGCCAAGCTATAGTGGTTGGCAGACATTTCCTTGGAAATGAAGTCAGAAAGCTTGTCACTTTAAGGAAAACAACTGACAGTATTTGAACTTTCAAGTGAGAATTAGAATTGTGAAAGGCTTGTATCTGCCACCATGAGCCTGACAGTGTCCTAGTACTTCAGAACTCTTTTTTTATGAACTCTATAGTGAATTTAACCAGTGTTATTTTTGCATATTGTCCAATGCTCTGTCAACACTTGGAAGATCTGCATAACCCAATGAACCAATATTTTCGGAATAATCAATTCATGATACAAAATTGTGTGTGGGTAAGAGTCATTCAAAGTGCAAGACAGACCAATGGTTTTGATGTAACAGAGTATGAAAGCTCATTTATATGGTTTCAGGTTTTAGACTATAACTAACTTTTAAGAAACTACCACTTGTTGAGTTTTAATATAATATAAAAAAGAAATAGCCACAATTATCTCACTATTAAAAGCCCCCTCCCTCTTTCAATTACATATCTGTGTGAAGCTGAATTTTCTTCATTACCAGAATTTTGCTTCTTACTTCAACCAAAACAAAAAAGCAAAACATTGAATGCAGAATCAAATAAGAGAATCCAGCTGTCTTCTATTAGACCAGACACTAAAGACATTTTCATAAATGTAAAACAATGCCTATTCTTCTCACTAATTTTTGTGTGGAAATACAGTTATCTTTCATAAAAATGCTATTGATGCTAACATGTAATGGGTTTGTTATTGTTCAAAGAATGAAAAAATAAAAATTTTTCAGTTTTAATTTCTGTGGTAAATATTGATACATATAACCCATATACAAGTTTTTTGAGGTACTCAATTTTTACAATTGTAAACGGGTCTGAAGACTGAAAGGTTTGAGAACTACTCAGTTGGAGTACAACTGAGCTATCATAACTGAGAATCATATACAGAAAAAAGAATGGCAAAGTGGTTCAAGTAATATAGTAATTTCTTTCTTTTTAAGCAATAGTCAAGACATCAGTAGGGAAGGAGTCCATTGCAAGTAATGGCTCTGTTCCATGAGTCTTCCAGGGTCAGATTCCTCTGTCTTCTTGCTCCAGTATCCTCTAATCTGGGGTCTATGGGTGGAGTTTAGGATGTCTATGAACACGAGTTAGAAAACGTCTAACAGAAAGTAGTGTTTTCTTTAATTATAAGCAACAACCCATAGTGATATTTGCAAGACTAGTGACTTTGTCACCAATAGAAGGCACTGCCAAGTCACTTCAGTCGTGTCCAACTCTGTGCGACCCCATAGACGGCAGCCCACCAGGCTCCCCCGTCCCTGGGATTCTCCAGGGAAGAACACTGGAGTGGGTTGCCATTTCCTTCTCCAATGCATGAAAGTGGAAAGTGAAAGTGAAGTCGCTCAGTCGCGTCTGACTCTTAGCGACCCCATGGACTGCAGCCTACCAGGCTCCTCCATCCATGGGATTTTCCAGGCAAGAGTACTGGAGTGGGGTGCCATTGCCTTCTCCGAATAGAAGGCACAGATATTATCAAATAACATTACAGTTGGTACAGTTATCTCAGACTACCATTTATATGCCTCACTTTAAAACCATAAGGTCTATAAATACATAGAGTAAGGGATTATGGGGCATGCTAGGCGCAACGGCGGCTGCGACTGGTGCACTCAGCGCGGCCGAGAGGAGCTACCCCACGTCCTAGGTCAGGGGCAGCGGCCGAGAGTGCCAGGCTGCAACGGCGCAGGAACGGCAGAGAAGAGCTACCCAAGTCCGAGGTCAGGGGCGGCGGCTGGGAGGAGCTACCCCACGTCCGAGGTCAGGGGTGGCGGCCGAGAGTGCTACCGCGCGTTGGAGGCCAGGGACAGCGGCCGGGAGGACCAACCCCACATCCAAGGAGCAGTGGCTGCGCGGGCACAGGAGGGCCTAGAGGAGCTAACCCACATTGAAGGTCAGGGAGCGTGGCGGTGAGGAGATACCCCTCGTCCAAGGTAAGGAGCAATGGCTGTGCTTTGCTGGAGCAGCCTTAAAGAGATAGCCCACATCCAAGGTAAGAGAAACCCAAGTAAGATGGTAGGTGTTGCAAGAGGGCATCAGAGGGCAGACACACTGAAACCATACTCACAGAAAACTAGTCAATCTAATCACACTAGGACCACAGCCTTGTCTAACTCAATGAAACTAAGTCATGCCTGTGGGGCAACGCAAGACAGGCGGGTCATGGTGGAGAGATCTGACAGAATGTGGTCCACTGGAGATGGGAATGGCAAACCACTTCAGTATTCTTGCCTTGAGAACCCCATGAACAAGATGAAAAGGCAAAATGATAGGATACTGAAAAAGGAACTCCCCAGGTCGGTAGGTGCCCAATATGCTACTGGAGATCAGTGGAGAAATAACTCCAGAAAGAATGAAGGGATGGAGCCAAAGCAAAAAGAATACCCAGCTGTGGATGTGACTGGTGATAGAAGCAAGGTCCGATGCTGTAAAGAGCAATATTGCATAGGAACCTGGAATGTCAGGTCCATGAATCAAGGCAAATTGGAAGTGGTCAAACAAGAGATGGCAAGAGTGAATGTCAACATTCTAGGAATCAGCGAACACAAATGGACTGGAATGGGTGAATTTAACTCAGATGACCATTATATCTACTACTGCGGGCAGGAATCCCTCAGAAGAAATGGAGTAGCCATCATGGTCAACAAAAGAGTCCAAAATGCAGTACTTGGATGCAATCTCAAAAAAAACAGAATGATCTCTGTTCGTTTCCAGGGCAAACCACTTAATATCACAGTAATCCAAGTCTATGCCCCAACCAGTAATGCTGAAGAAGCTGAAGTTGAATGGTTCTATGAAGACCTACAAGACCTTTTAGAACTAACACTCAAAAAAGATGTCCATTTCATTATAGGGGACTTGAATGCAAAAGTAGGAAGTCAAGAAACACTTGGAGTAACAGGCAAATTTGGCCTTGGAATATGGAATGAAGCAGGACAAAGACTAATAGAGTTTTGCCAAGAAAATGCACTGGTCATAGCAAACACCCTCTTCCAACAACACAGGAGAAGACTCTATACATGGACATCACCAGATGGTCAACACCGAAATCAGATTGATTATATTCTTTGCAGCCAAAGATGGAAAAGCTCTATACAGTCAACAAAAACAAGACCAGGAGCTGACTGTGGCTCAGATCATGAACTCCTTATTGCCAAATTCAGACTTAAATTGAAGAAAGTAGGGAAAATCACTAGACCATTCAGATATGATCTAAATCAAATCCCTTATGATTATACAGTGGAAGTGAGAAATAGATTTAAGGGCCTAGATCTGATAGATAGAGTGCCTGATGAACTATGGACTGAGGTTCGTGACATTGTACAGGAGACAGGGATCAAGACCATCCCCATGGAAAAGAAATGCAGAAAAGCAAAATGGTTGTCTGGGGAGGCCTTACAAATAGCTGTGAAAAGAAGAGAAGTGAAAAGCAAAGGAGAAAAGGAAAAATATAAGCATCTGAATGCAGAGTTCCATAGAATAGCAAGAAGAGATAAGAAAGCCTTCCTCAGTGATCAATGCAAAGAAATAGAGGAAAACAACAGAATGGGAAAGACTAGAGATCTCTTCAAGAAAATCAGAGATACCAAGGTAACATTTCATGCAAAGATGGGCTCAATAAAGGACAGGAATGGTATGGACCTAACAGAAGCAGAAGATATTAAGAAGAGGTGGCAAGAATACACAGAACTGTACAAAAAAGATCTTCATGACCCAGATAATCACGATGGTGTGATCACTGACCTAGAGCCAGACATCCTGGAATGTAAAGTCAAGTGGGCCTTAGAAAGCATCACTATGAACAAAGCTAGTGGAGGTGATGGAATTCCAGTTGAGCTATTTCAAATCCTGAAAGATGATGCTATGAAAGTGCTGCACTCAATATGCCAGCAAATTTGGAAAACTCAGCAGTGGCCACGGGACTGGAAAAGGTCAGTTTCCATTCCAATCCCAAAGAAAGGCAATGCCAAAGAATGCTCAAACTACAGCACAATTGCACTCATCTCACACGCTAGTAAAGTAATGCTCAAAATTCTCCAAGCCAGGCTTCAGCAATACATGAGCCGTGAACTTCCTGGTGTTCAAGCTGGTTTTAGAAAAGGCAGAGGAACCCGAGATCAAATTGCCAACATCCACTGGATCATGGAAAAAGCAACAGAGTTCCAGAAAACATCTATTTCTGCTTTATTGACTATGCCAAAGCCTTTGACTGTGTGGATCACAATAAACTGTGGGAAATTCCGAAAGAGATGAGAATACCAGACCACCTGATCTGCCTCTTCAGAAATCTGTATGCAGGTCAGGACGCAACAGTTAGAACTGGACATGGAACAACAGACTGGTTCCAAATAGGAAAGGAGTCCATCAAGGCTGTATATTGTCACCCTGCTTATTTAACTTCTATGCAGAGTACATCATGAGAAACGCTGGACTGGAAGAAACACAAGGTGGAATCAAGATTGCTGGGGGAAATATTAATAACCTCAGATATGCAGATGACACCACCCTTATGGCAGAAAGTGAAGAGGAACTAAAAAGCCTCTTGATGAAAGTGAAAGTGGAGAGTGAAAAAGTTGGCTTAAAGCTCAACATTCAGAAAACGAAAATCATGGCATCCAGTCCCATCACTTCATGGGAAATAGATGGGGAAACAGTGGAAACAGTGTCAGACTTTATTTTTGGGGGCTCCAAAATCACTGTAGATGGTGACTGCAGCCATGGAATTAAAAGACGCTTACTCCTTGGAAGGAAAGTTATGACCAACCTAGATAGCATATTCAAAAGCAGAGACATAACTTTGCCAACAAAGATCCGTCTAGTCAAGGCTATGGTTTTTCCAGTTGTCATGTATGGATGTGAGAGTTGGACTGTGAAGAAGGCTGAGTGCTGAAAAATTGATGCTTTTGAACTGTGGTGTTGGAGAAGACTCTCGAGAGTCCCTTGGACTGCAAGGAGACCCAACCAGTCCATTCTGAAGGAGATCAGCCCTGGGATTTCTTTGGAGGGAATGATGCTGAAGCTGAAACTCCAGTACTTTGGCCACCTCATGCGAAGAGTTGACTCATTGGAAAAGACTCTGATGCTGTGAGGGATTGGGGTCAGGAGGAGAAGGGGACGACAGAGGATGAGATGGCTGGATGGCATCACTGACTCAATGGACGTGAGTCTGAGTGAACTCTGGGAGTTGGTGATGGACAGGGAGGCCTGGCATGCTGCAATTCATGGGGTTGCAAAGAGTCGGAGACGACTGAGCGAGTGACCTGAACTGAACTGAACTGAAGGTATTATGTATTTATTTTTAAATATTATATTTACATTTCATTTTGATTGGTTTCCTTCATAGTTCTTATGATTTCCGTATAATTTCCTTTATAATTCTTTACATCTTGATGTATTCAAGGCGTCGTCATATTAAGGTTTCAGGGGGTTCACCAGCTTGCCAAATTGGTCCACGGTGCAAAATGGACAAGAAGTTCTGTTCTAGGGTCATGACTGGAGAAGGCAAGATAGTAGAGGGAAAACGTCTCTCTGGTGAAGTGGCCTCAGGACTTTCTGTTTACACGGCACTGTTGGGAACTTAGTCACGGGGCCACCGAGCTAGGAAGTGTGGTTTCAAGACGGAAGATCATGTGTCTTGCTAAAACTCGAGGATGAGTGCAGATTAAATTACCAAGGGAATATTGAATGACAGGACTGAGGACAATCCACGGTCTCCTTGCACGGTTCTCTGGGGCTCTGCTTCTCTGTTGACTGTCTGCGTTTTGTCTCTCTGCTGCTCATCCAGCCCCCCTAAAGGCTGTTCTCCCTTCTCAGTGATGAGCAGGTTTCTTCTCTGCTTGTCCACCCAGTCATCTTTTCAACAGTCCATGTAATAAAAAAGAATGACGTTTTGCCACTTGCAACAACGTGAATGGACCTGGAGGGTATCATGCTTAGTGAGATAAGTCAGATGGAGAAAGACACCGTATGTTTCCATTTATATACAGAGTCTGAAAAACAAATGAAGGAATATACCAGAACAGAAACAGACTCAGATACAGAGAACGAACTAGTGGCTACCAATGGGCAGCGGGGGGAGGAGGAGCACCATAGAGGAAGTGGATTAAGAGGTGCAGACTAGTAGGTGTAAGCTGAGCTAGAAGGATGTAACGCAGAGCACAATGAATACAGTCAGCATTTTATAACTTTATGTAGAGTATGAGCTTTAAAGATATCAAGTCTCTGTGTTATACACCTGAAACTAACATAATATTATGTTAGCTGTACTTCAACTAAAAAAGAAAACTTGCTCACTCGACAGATCTAAGTATATATATGTGCAGACAAAGATACACGTGTATGTATATATATAGTCTTTAAAACATAGTTAGGATTGTTCAAATTCAATGCAGTAAATATCTATAGTAAATATCTCAAACCATGTTAATTACCTATTACAATCCATTCCTATTGAAAAGAATATGCTAAAATTAACACGCTGATATGTCAAAGTGAAAAAGGCTGGCAGGATGATCTTAAGATATCTTCTCCAAATAAATGCTTATTAACCACAAAGTGAAAATATAGTAACTTTCCAGTAGAGAAACCCAGTAGACAGTGCCTTACTTGTGGTTACTATCACTAACAATAAGACACAGTGACAGCGTGCATACTTGACGCAGTAACCAGCAAGGCACAGCATCTGCGTGGTGTTCCCCTCCTAAGTCCACATCTGTAAGGTCATCATGACAAAAACGACCAACAAACCCAAACTGAGGGCCATTCTACAACATAACTGACCCATGTGCTCCAAAAGTGTCAAGAATATGAAGACAAAGATGGAGGAACTGTCAGAGGTTGGAGAAGATGAAGGCGGGAGAAAAAAATGCAGTGAGAAACACAGCATTAGTTAACATGGTGTTTTGTTAATTTGACAAAATTTAAATAAGGTCTGTAGCCTAATAGTATTGTAACGTTAATTTTCTGGGTTCATTAATGGTACTGTGATTGTGTAAGATATAGCATTGGGGGCGTCTAGTTAAAGGGCATATGGGAACTCTCTGTATGAGTTTTGCAGCTTTTCTGTAAGTTTAAAGTTATTAAAATAAAAAGTTAAAAAAGACAGGCAGGTGCAGAGATCAGGCTTCCCCGGGTGGCGGCACTTTGCTAGGGATTTTACCATTGAGTGAGGGTCAAGGAGTAGTGTATCTCCCATTTAAAACTTTTGAAAAGGCAACTCCAACCAGGCTGTCTGTAGCCTCTGGGTCAGAGCTCCGCTGAAGCCATTAATTCAGGCAGAGTACAATAGAGCATGGGCTTCTCTGGCTTCTCAGACAGGAAAGAATCTGCCTGCAAAGCAGGAGACCCAAGTTTGATCCCTGGGTGGAGAAGACCACCTGGAGAAGGGAATAGCTTACCCATGCCACTATTCTTGCCTGGAAAATTCCATGGACGGGGGAACCTGGCATGCAGTATGGTCCATGGGGTTGCAAAGAGTTGTACATGACTGAACGACTAAACGCCACACACATACGCAGTACAGCATGTTGGTTAGAATGACATTCTGTGGTATCAGAGATGTAGGTTTCAACTTGGCCCCTCCTGGTAACAATTGTGTACTTTTCTTAAGGTACTTACCCTCTCTGAACCTCAGTTTTCTTATCTTTACAATGGGAGAATATAATATGTATCTTATAGGGTCATTAGGGAGTATTTAAAGACATAATGCCTCTGAAGCCAACCAATGTTCAATAAATAGTTATATGCACGGTAAAAACAAGTCTGGAAAGAGTGCCACAATCACTGAAGCTTTAGCGAAGCGTCCGCGTAAGTATTTATAAAGCGCTTCAAATGCACCACATACTCTCCAAGCCTACCTACCACTGGTGTAAGGTCGGTGCAGAGCTTGGGCTTGAACTAAACTCATAGCACTGCTGGGGAATCTAATTCAGTCGAGATGTATTCTAATTTGGGTTACATCTTTTTCCTAATTTAATTCCTCATGCCTTGTATTTTCACATAGTTGTTAGTGTATAAATTATTAATTGAGTCACTTTGTTTGATTATATTCTTTCTGGCATTGCTCATCAGTGCTAACATGTTTAAATATTGGTCTCGGTGGTTGCTGAAAGCAAGTTATATAGGAGGGAAACACCCCCGTCGACCCAAATCTAATCAAAGTGCTGCTTCGTAACACAGGGCTCTGGACCTCGTGTCTGGCCACTTCTGGTTTTAGTACGGGCATCTCTCCATCTCTTCAGAGGGTCGAAAGCAGGGGAGGAGTCTGGGATGCCCTCGGAGGTTGTCGGCTTTCCTGTGCTTCATGCCTCTTGCTCCGCTCGTCAGGACCAGTGCAACGCAGAGTGGTCTGTGGACTTGGGCCAATCTGCAGACGCTCACAGGTACATGGCAGAAATTGAGAGTAAGCTTTCAGAAATTCTGGTAGCAATTTGATGGAGTTATTTTATGTTTGTTCCGTAAAATCAGAAAAAGGGCTTGCATTTTTGTATTCTTCACTTTTTCATTTCAGTTTTCCAGTAATTTATTATTGTGTTTGATGAAAGCGTCAGCCCGTGATAAGCGGGAAAACAGAAACACAGTACCTGGTCCTTCCTCGCAGATGAAGAGGCACCAATCTAAGTCAGAGGGCATACCCGGCAAAAGACTATCCCAGTGTGTAACTGAAAGTAATCAATAAAGAGGAAGGCACAATCATCTGGCTCCACATGTTTCATAAACACAACTTGAGCTAAGGTTACCAACTGCCTGGAAGCATCTATGTACAGATGAGGAGTATTTGTCTCTATGAAATTTCCTGTAGCTTGCGACTCTGCCTAAGGCTTGGGGCGGGGTGGGGGTTGGTTTTCTGCCCAGGAACTTTGTCCTAGTGAAGATAGTAAACCGACCTTGTAATAACTTCCACAATTGTCTCTGGACGGCCCTGTTGTTTCCATCTTGGCCCACAATTTCTCCTCCACACTGTTGTCAGGATAGCAGTCTTAGCAAAATGCAGCTTTATCTTGTTACCCTGATGCATAAAATCCACCAGGGACTTTTCATCATCCATAGGATGAGTTTCAAATTCTTTAGCCTCCTGTCCCAGGTCCTCTAGGATGCGGTCCTGGTTTATCTCTATAGACCCTGCATTTTAGGAAGCTTTTCCCTCCTGTCCACCTCCTTATCCCTCCTTCTTTGAAGGGCCATCTCAAATGTCACCTTATCTGTGAAGCTTTTTATAAACAGCCGCTTCACTCAGTTCCTGTAGGATTGACCCCTTTCCCTTTTACGCTGTCTACTGCAGTTTCTAGAACTTCACCAGACTTCTTGAGTGAGGATTTGGAAATCAAATTAACCCAAACCGGAAGATCTTGCTATTTACTTCTTAAATCGAGAGTTGGGAGTTGGGTGCTTCTTTCTGATGTGGTAGGGGAGGCAGAATGCATACTGATCTCCACGAGGCTCTGGAGGACACTGCAGATGTGTCTGGGGCAGTTCCCAGCACGGACCGCCTTGTGGTTCTGGGGGAGAGCAGGTGAGGATGGCCCACTCTGGCCTCAGCCGCGCCCTGGCCTGGGGCACTGTTTAAGGAAGGTGGTTACCCGGTTGGGTAATTAGGTTATGATTTAGCTCACCAAACTAGTCATTTAGCTGTTTGCCGAATGACATTCTGAAACACCCAGTGGGTGTGGACTAGTATTTACTTTTATAACACACTCTGATTAATTAACTTTTGCGCACTCTCTTTTCAGGCTCAGAAGCTGTGTGTGAGGTTCCCTGCGATTCAGTTCAATGCAATGTCATGTGTGTGAAGAGGGAAAGGCCTATCGGAGCTCTTATTCTAGGCTAGTTGATTAGGCATTCAGTTAAACACTGTCTGATACATGGAAACAGTCCCCATGCAGCCAATATTTGCAGTGTGTGTATTTTTAAAAATTTTTAACTTTTTATTTTATATTGGAATACAGTTGATTAACAGTGTTGTTAGTTTCAGTTGTACAACAAAGTGATTCAGTTATACATATACATGTATCTATTCTTTTTAAAATTCTTTTCCTAATTAGGTTTTTATATAATATTGAGCAGACTTCCCTATGCCATACAGTAGGTCCTAATTGGTTGTCCATTTTAAACATAGCAATGTGTACATGTCAATCTCAAACTCCCTAACTGTCCCCACCCCGCTGCTTTTCCCCTGGTAACCATAAGGTTCTCAGTCTGTGGGTCTAGTTTCTGTTTTGTAAAAAAGTTTATTTCTATCACTTGTTTCTTAGATGTCGTATGATATATTTCTCTTTGTCTGACTTACTTCACTCAATACCACAGTCTCTAGGTTCATCCCTGTTGCTGCAAATGGCATTATTTCATTCTTTTTAATGGCTGAGTACGCTAGTACCCTTGCCTGGAAAACCCCATGGACGGAGGAGCCTGGTGGGCTGCAGTCCATGGGGTCGCTAGGAGTCGGACACGACTGAGCAAATTCACTTTCACTTTTCACTTTTGTGCACTGGAGAAGGAAATGGCAGCCCACTCCAGTATTCTTGCCTGGAGAATCCCAGGGATGGCGGGGCCTGGTGGGCTGCCGTCTATGGGGTCGCACAGAGTCGGACATGACTGAGCGACTGAACTGAACTGAACTGAAGGTTCCCTTGTGTCTACGTGCCACATACTCACCCACTCTTCTGTTGACGGACATTTAGGTTGCTTCCATGTCTTGGCTGTTACAAACAGTACTGCAGTGAGCACTGGGGTGCATGCATTCTTTTGGACCATCTGGCAATATCTGGATTTAACAAACCTTTGCTTATTCAAAATCCAATCAATTATTTATTAATAACTTGACTACCATTTATTAATAACTTGCTCACCATTGATGCCAGAATATATTATGTGTTCAAGTTGAAAGTTGAATTAACTTTATATACCATGCAGATTGCAGAGTTTTTCAGTTGGATATTAGATGAACATTAGCAACTGTCTGGTCCAATCTCTTGATTTTTTTTTTTTTTTAATGAAGATTCTGAGTGCCATAAAGGTGAAGTGGGTTGTCTGAAAGTCTCGTATCTATATATTGGCTGAGCTATACCTGGAACCCTCATGATAAGTATTTGGGTTAAATTATTTGGTAAAATATATTTCCTAAACAAGTATCAGGATACATGTCTTAACCAAGGTAATCCTCTGATGTGTAAATTTCTTAATGAGAAAAGCCTTTCAGAAGTGTCATGTCTGTAACATTAAACAGAGAAGCTTCACTGATGAAAAGGTTGAGTCTGTCCCTGGACTGTCCAGTTTGTCTTTCCCATGGAATAAACAGCGCATAAGGAAGATGTCTGTGATCTCGGGGCTGGTGTTTGTGCCTTTGGTGTGATTTCCTGGTTCTGTTCAGCTGCCTCTTACCACCAGCTCTTCTCTGCTGGCAACCTAGACTGACATAGGCCAGCGTATGCTGCCAAGTTCCAGTGGGTGTTTGAGTGTTTGCCTTTGCCTAGAGGTTGAAGAGTTTGGAAAAAGAAAACAGAAGGGTGAAACCTGAACATTTAACAGGAAGGGCAAGCGTCCACCTCGGTTTACATGCCCCCTTCCCACGGAGTGGAGTCCTTACCAGAAAGTGGCCATTTGGTCATGAAATACATGTGTTACTCCCAGCTCCCTGACTCCCAGGCCTTGCTTTGTCTGGTTGTGGCCACCTCCCTAGTCTTCACCAGCAGAAGGTGAGTAGCAGTGATATATTATTTTCAAGTCAGCATTCTCCTTTCTGCTAGCTGAGTGCCCCAGACCATTGGTCCCCAACCTCTTTGGCACCAGGGACCAGTTTCGTGAAAGACAGTTTTGCCGCAGACCGGTGGCGTGGGGGAAGGACTTGGGATGAGTCAGGCGCGTTACATTCACTGCACACTTTGTTTCTGTTACGATTGCATTAGCTCTGCTTCAGATTATCAGGCATGAGATCCTGCAGGTTGGGGACCCCTGCCCTAGGGGAACCCAGTGATGAAAGGAACCCAGGTCCCTAAAGCACCACCTGGAGAAGATTGGCCTGTTAATTAGAAAAAAATCTCAGGCTTCTACATGAAAAAAACAAAAACAGGAAACCTTCAAATGTGTTTGCGTCTTGACACATTTTGAGTTTGTTAGAGCAGCCAACAGTAACACAGAGCCTCTAGTTCTTAAGAATCTTGTTTCCACTTTGAAGTTAGACGTTCACCTAAAAATTAGTTACATGTATTTTTACAAAATGTTTAATTTAATTGAGCACTCTAAGTGTTCAGAAGGTCTCAATTTTCCCGGAGAGATTAATAAAGCAAAATGGATTGAGACAGTTGATGAACCATCTAATAAACGAATTACTTACTTGTCTAAATTTTGCTGATATCATGCTGTTTACTTCTAAATAAGTTCACTTTTAATTTTGATATTCTTGTATAGATGTGAAGAATGTTGTTCTTTGAATATAGACTGTAATTTTTACATGTTATGCACATTTTATGGTTGTATTTATTTATACTTCACTTCTTTCCTAAAGAGTTTGCAATGATGTAAAAAGAGACAGAAATGAGGTTAATAAAACAGAAAAACAAGCTATAGAAAAATGGGCAGGAACGTTTGCTAACTTCCAGTGTTCAAGTGGTTGCTGTGATTGAGTTTGGACCTTAAGTCTAAAAGCTTCTTATCAGGCTGGGTAAGAGGGGAGCCTGATAATTTACATATCAGCTATCAGAAAGGAGGAAGTGGGTTCATCTCTCAGAGAAGGCAAAGCTTTCTCTGGGACCCAGGCTCAAAAACAGTCCTTAGTGTTTTCTTGCAGTGGAGTCAGACCTACCAGGAAAGAAATCACAATGGACTTTTTAACGCTCCTTAATTTTGTGAGATGAATTCTTAATGATACTACTGAAAAGGCAGAAACTATAAGGCTAGGTAATTTGTTGTTCAGTTGCTCAGTTGTGTCCGACTCTTTGTGACCCCATGGACCGCAGCACGCCAGGCCTCCCTGTCCTTCAACATCTTCCAGAGTTTGCTCAAACTCATAACCATTGAGTTGGTGATGCCATCCAATCATCTCATCCTCTGTCGTCCTCTTCTCCTCCTGCTTTCAATCTTTCACAGCATCAGGGTCTTTTCTAATGAGTTGGCTCTTTGCATCACGTGGCCAAAGTATTGGATTTCAGCTTCAGTATCAGTCCTTCCAGTGAATAGTCAGGGTTGATTTTCTTTAGGATAGACTGGTTGGATCTCTTTGCAGTCCAAGGGACTTTCAAGAGTCTTCTCCAACATCATAGTTCTAAAGCATCATTTCTTCGGCACTCGGCTTTCTTTATAGTCCAACTATCACACCCATACATGACTACTGGAAAAACCATAGCTTTGACTAGATGGACCTTTGTTGGCAAAGTAATGTCTCTATTTTTGAATATGCTGTCTAGGTGGATCATAGCTTTTCTTCCAAGAAGCAAGCCTCTTTTAATTTTGTGGTTGCCGTCACCATCTGCAGTGATTTTGGAGCCCAAGAAAATAAAGTCTGACACTGATTCCACTGTTTCCCCATCTATTTCCCATGAATTGACGGGACCAGATGCCCTGTTCTTAGCTTTTTGAATGTTGAGTTTTAAGCCAGTGTTTTCACTTTCCTCTTTCACTTTCATCAAGAGGCTCTTTAGTTCCTCTTCACTTTCTGCCTTAAGGGTGGTGTCATCTGCATATTTGAGGTTATTGATACTTGTCCTGGCAATCTTGATTCCAGCTTGTGCTTCATCCAGCCTGGCATTTCACATGATGTACTCTGCATATAAGTTAAATAAACAGGGTGACAATATACAGCCTTGATGTACTCCTTTCCCAATTTGGAACCAGTCTGTTGTTCCATGTCCAGTTCTAACTGTTGGTTCTTGACCTGCATGCAGGTTTCTCAGGACGCAGGTAAGGTGGTCTGGTATTTCCATCTCTTGAAGAATTTTCCACAGTTTATTGTGATCCACACAATCAAAAGCTGTAGTGTAGTCAGTGAAGCAGAAGTTGATGTTTTTCTGGAATTTACTTGCTTTTTCAATGATCCAACGGATGTTGGCAATTTGATCTCTGGTTCCTTTGCCTTTTCTAAATCCAGATTGAACACTTCAGAGTTCTTGGTTCACATGCTATTGAAGCCTAGCTTGCAGGATTTTAAACATCACTTTGCTAGCATGTGAAATGAGTGCAGTTGTACAATAGTTTGAACATTCTTTGGCATTGCTCTTCTTTTAGATTGGAATGAAAACTGACCTTTTCCTGTCCTGTGGCCACTGCTGAGTTTTACAAATTTGCTGACATTTGTGGGCAGCACTTTAACAGCATCATCTTTTAGAATTTGAAATAGCTCAGCTGGAATTCCATCACCTCCACCACTAGCTTTGTTTGTATTAATGCTTCCTAAGGCTGATTTGACTTCGCACTCCAAGATGTCCAGCTCTAGGCATGTGATCACACAGTTGTGGTTATCCAGGTCATTAAGATCTTTTTTATATAGTTCTTCTGCATATTCTTGCCACCTCTTCTCAATATCTTCTGCTTCTGTTAGGTCCATACTGTTTCTGTCCTTTATTGTGCTCATCTTTGCATGAGGGAATGGTCTTGATTCCTGTCTCCTGTACAATGTCATGAACCTCCATCCATAGTTCATCAGGCACTCTGTCTATCAGATCTAGTCCCTTAAATCTATTTCTCACTTCCACTGTATATTCATAAGGGATTTGATTTAGGTCATACCTGAATGGTCTAGTGGTTTTCTCCACTTTCAAGGCTATGGTTTTTCCAGAAGTCATGTATGGATGTGAGAGTTGGACTATAAAGAAAGACTGGAAAAGGTCAGTTTTCATCAATCCCAAAGAAAGGCAATGCCAAAGAATGCTCAAACTACCGCACAATTGCACTCATATCACACGCTAGTAAAGTAATGCTCAAAATTCTCCAAGCCAAGCTTTAGCAATACGTGAACCATGAACTTCCAGATTTTCAAGCTGGTTTTCGAAAAGGCAGAGGAACCAGAGATCAAATTGCCAACATCTGCTGCATCATCAAAAAAGCAAGAGAGTTCCAGAAAAACATCTATTTCTGCTTTATTGACTATGCCAAAGCCTTTGACTGTGTGGATCACAATAAACTGTGGAAAATTCTGAAAAAGATGGAAATACCGGACC
This sequence comes from Bubalus bubalis, assembly GCF_019923935.1. Taxonomy (NCBI): domain Eukaryota; kingdom Metazoa; phylum Chordata; class Mammalia; order Artiodactyla; family Bovidae; genus Bubalus; species Bubalus bubalis. Next base: position 199,547,176 of record NC_059157.1, read on the forward strand.
ACCTGACCTGCCTCTTGAGAAACATGTATGCAGGTCAGGAAGTAACAGTTAGAACTGGACATGGAACAGCAGACTGGTTCCAAATAGGAAAAGGAGTATGTCAAGGCTGTATACTGTCACCCTGCTTATTTAACTTCTATGCAGAGTACATCATGAGAAATGCTGGGCTGGAAGAAACACAAGCTGGAATCAAGATTGCTGGGAGAAATGTCAAGAACCTCCGATATGCAGATGACACCACTCTTATGGCAGAAAGTGAAGAGGAACTAAAGAGCCTCTTGATGAAAGTGAAAGAGGAGAATGAAAAAGTTGGCTTAAAGCTCAACATTCAGAAAACGAAGATCATGGCATCCGGTCCCATCACTTCATGGGAAATAGATGGGGAAACAGTGTCAGACTTTATTTTTTTTTTGGCTCCAAAATCACTGCAGATGATGACTGCAGCCATGAAATTAAAAGATCTTACTCCTTGGAAGGAAAGTTATGACCAACATAGATAGCATATTGAAAAGCAGAGACATTACTTTGCCAACAAAGGTCCATCTAGTCAAGGCTATGGTTTTTCCAGTGGTCATGTATGGATGTGAGAGTTGGACTGTGAAGACAGCTGAGTGCCAAAGAATTGATGCTTTTGAACTGTGGTGTTGGAGAAGACTCTTGAGAGTCCCTTAGACTGCAAGGAGATCCAACCAGTCATTCTAAAGGAGATCAGTCCTGGGTGTTCTTTGGAAGGACTGATGCTAAAGCTGAAACTCCAGTACTTTGGCTACCTCATGAGAAGAGTTGACTCATTGGAAAAGACCCTGATGCTGGGAGGGATAGGGGGCAGGAGGAGAGGGGGACGACAGAGGATGAGATGGCTGGATGGCATCACTGACTCGATGGATGTGAGTCTGAGTGAACTCTGGGAGTGGGTGATGGACAGGGAGGCCTGGCATGCTGCAATTCATGGGGTCGCAAAGAGTCGGACACGACTGAGCGACTGAACTGAACTGAACTGATGCCATTAGTCAAAGGGAACTGTATGAACTGTGGGTTTCTCAAAAACGAAGGGTTCTTAGGTTTGGATTTCTAAGGAAGTACCCTTGTGGTGTAGCACAAGCCATGGTAACTAGATGTTTTAAGTTACAGGTCTTTCTCAACTTGGATTTCGTGTGCCCACAGAATATGGGCAGCTGCAGACTGTCTTGTTTTTTAGATGAGAAGACTGAGCCCAGACTGGGAGCATGGCCAGCACATACAGAGGGTGTTTCTCCTCCATGACAGTTGCCTCCCTTAAGTTCCCACTCAATACTATTCAATGTAATACAGTAAGCGTTTATTAAGCATCAGTGATGCAAAGGACCAGACAACGCCCTAAATATTTCTGAGTTCCTTCGAATTTTTGTTTATTCCTGTATTATATTAAACCCCGGTTGTTTCCATAAAATACAGATAGACAATACAAAAAAAAAAATCAAAGTGAAAATATTGAAGTAAAATGATTAAAATATTAATCTCTGATAGACTGCTGTTATGTTTCAGATGGATGATACAGTATATTATCTTTCCTTCCCTCTGATTTCAAAGCACTTACCATGGCCTTAAAGCTCATTAAACTGGGTGCTGAATCAGACCTTGCATGTTAGAACTTTATTCTTATTATTTATTTAATACCATCAGGGGAGTTGGTTCTCAGTGGGAATTGATAGCTCTAAAAGGATAAAACCTTTTCTTCAGTTTTCTAGAAGGACAAGTGCCATTCAGCCACTAGTTCTCTTCCAAAAGTAATCAATGATGAGGTGGGAAAATACTAGGAAGTCACTCAAACAAATTTTCCCAAATGAATAAACTAATCTCATAATTTCAGAATGTCTTTGTAAGTGTATATTGGCTTGATCTGGTATGTGCTGCCTTATAGGAACAAAAGAGCTTGTAAGATTTAGTAGTTAAGGAATAAAAGAAGATGAAGTTCACTTATTCTTTCTGACCAAATAAAGTTTAGAATTGTTTTTTTTTTTTTTTTTTTTTTTTTTTTTGCTGCCCTACACGGTTTGCAGGATCTCGGTTCCCTGACTGGGAATGGAAGCCAGGTCAAGGCAGCGAAAGTCCTATCCACTAAGCCAACAGGGAACTCTCCAGAATGTCTTCACCTTTAAAGTTAGCCCAATTTATTGCAAATTCTTCCTTGCTTTAAAATAGGAATGTTCTTTTTCTTAAAAATGCGAAAAATACTTTATGTTGGCCATTGCCTTTTGAAATATTTAGGGGAATATGCGTTTCTCTTTGTTCATCAAAAAGTGGTTACTTGTTTTCTAGATTTTGTTTTTCTTAATAGAAAGTTGGCCAGAATTTGGCTAAGTTAACTAAAAACACATCCATTAGAACGTAAGAGTAACAAATGGGTAGCCTTTTTGGCCCTGGCTACCTTTCAATATGCGTGGTTAACTATTAGTTAGAGACTTGTTATGAAGTCTAAGAATTTTTCGCTTAAAAATCAAACTTTCAACTGTCTCTACAATGGCAGAGGCCAGTGACATAGATGCAGTTTTGAGACATGGTGAACCACTGTGATAAAAGCTTCTGAGGTGTGGAAGACAGGCTCATATACATGTATGCTTTGGATCACTTGCTTTTCATGTGAATCCTTTGGGAAATGCTGCCTGAAGTTCAAGCTTAAAAGCAGAAACACTAGTGATTCAGTAAAGTACATAGAGATCCTGGGCTGGGCGGAGGATTTCAGCCTCATTTCTATATTAGGCCAGTTGCAAAGGCTGCGCTGAAGGGGAGGGATTAATGGCTGTTAATTGGCGCTAACAGGTTCCATCCTCTTCTACCACTGATTCACTCAGGAGGGAGAAAGGAAAAGGACCAAGGGCTCACCGAGGAAATAACTGTGGGTTTATGATTTGGGCTCATTTCACCTAGTGCATGCTTAAATCCATTTTATTGTATTCTTTTTTTTATCCGCGTTGTTTAAACAGGAGTAAACATATGAAAATAATAATCACCAAAAATTTGTCATTTAACGATAACAGTATTAACGTTTTGCTCATTTAACACTGTTAATACATGCTTTGTGCACATACCATTGAAAATGCTTTCTTTCAAAAATTGTACCATGTTATATATGCCATTTAAAATATATTATTCATTTAACCTCATAAATTTTCTCCATGTCAGTAAATATACTACTAAAACATTAATGGCATTGTCTTCCATCAGTCACCTCTGTACCATCATTTATTTAACAAAACCTTTGGTTTTTGGACGTTTAAGCTGTGTCAGTTTTTTTCCACTATAATAAAAAATGCTGTGATGAGCATCTGTACATATACACAGTTTGGTCCAATTAGCTCTTAGGATGAATTGCTAGAACAGAGTTGTTATGTGAAAGGTAAACACTCTAAATTTAAAGTTTCTGCTGCCTAGTGAAAACTTCCTTGCAGAATATGTATCCATTTTTATACTTGTGGACATATGACACACTCTTTTTCTCCAAACTTGAAAATACCATTGTTCCTCCAATCTTTGCTAACTTGAAAGAACATACAGATTTCATTTTTAATTGCTGTTCTTAGATTACTAAAGATCAAATAAGCTGAACATTTTCTTCACATGTTTTTGGCATTTTCTGTTTTTTTAATTGCCTATTTATGTTAAATGAATCTAGTTTTCTTTTTCTTAGTGATTTTAAACCATCCTTTGATACTAAGGAAAGAAACTCTTCATCTGTCATATCTCTTGCAAATATTTTTTTTTCTAAATTTTCCATTTTACTTTTAACTTTGGCTAATGATGATTTTTGAAATGTAGGTTTAAAAACTGTAGTTATACCTTTCATTTATATAATTTTTCAGATTTTATTTTATATAAGACTATAGTTGACTTTCAGTGCTGTGTTAGTTTCAGATGTACAGCATATGATTTACCCATTTGTAGTTGATCAGTCACTAAGTGACTCTTGGTGACCCCATCGGTAAAGAATCCAACTGCCAGTGCGGGAAACACAAGAGACCCAGGCTCGATTCTTGGGTTGGGAAGATCCCCTAGAGTAGGAAATGACAACCACTCAGTATTCTTGCTTGGGAAAGCCTATGGACAGAGGAGCCGGGCAGGCCACAGTCCACGGGGTCATACAGAGCTGGACACGACAAGCTCCTGAGCACACAGCACACGCGGCCTGAAGCACGCCAGGCTCCTTGTGGTCCATGATCTCCCCACGTGTGCTCAGATTCACGTCCACTGGGTCAGTGATGCTATCTAACCATCTCATCCTCTGCCGCTCCCTTTTCCTTTGGCCGTCAATCTTTCCCAGCATCAGGGTTTTTCCCAATGAGTCAGCTCTTCACATCAGGTGGCCAAAGTATTGGAGTTTCAGCTTCAGCATCAGTTCTTCCAATGAATATTCAGGGTTGATTTCCTTTAGGATGGACTGGTTTGATCTCCTTGCAGCCCAAGGGACTCTCAAGAGTCTTCTCCAGCCCCACAGTTCAGAAGCATCAGTTCTTCAGCACTCAGCCTTCTTTATGTTCCTACTCTCACATCCATGTGTGACTGCTGGAAAAGCCATAGCTTTGACTATACTAACCTTTGCCAGAAAAGTGATGTCTCTGCTTTGTAATGTGCTGTCTATGTTGGTCATAGTTTTCCTTCCAAGGAGCAAGCGTCTTTTAATTTCGTGGCTGCAGGCACCATCCATGGTGATTTTGGAGCCAAAAAAATAAAGTCTGTCACCACTTCCACTTTTCCCATCTGTTTGCCATGAAGTAATGGGACCAGAGGCCATGTTCCTAGGTTTCTGAATGTTGAGTTTCAAGACAGCTTTTTCACTCTCCTCTTTCACTGTCATCAGGAGGCTCTTTAATTCCTCTTCACTTTCTGCCATTAGAGTGGTATCATCTGCATATCTGAGGTTGTTGGTATGTCTCCCAGCAATCTTGATTCCAGCTTGTGATTCATCCAGCTGGGCATTTCACATGATGTACTCTGCATAGAAGTTAAATAAGCAGGGTGACAACATACAGCTTGTGGTAATCCTTTGAACCACTCCATTGTTCCATGTAAGGTTCTAACTGTTGCTTCTTGACCTGCTTACAGGTTTCTCAGGAGCAAGTAAGGTGGTCTGGTATTCTCTTTAAGAATTTCCCATAGTTTGTTGTGATACACACAGTCAAAAGCTTTAGTGTAGTCAATGAACCTGAAGTAGATGTTTTTCGGGAACTCCCTTGCTTTCTCCATGATCCAGTGAGTGTTGGCAATTTGATCTCTGGTTTCTCTGCCTTTTTGTACCCAGCTTGAACATCTGGAAGTTCCTGGTTCATGTGCTGTTGCTGCTGCTGCTACTGCTAAGTCGCTTCAGTCGTGTCCGACTCTGTGTGACCTCATAGACGGCAGCCCATGAGGCTGCCCCCGTCCCTGGGATTCTCCAGGCAAGAACACTGGAGTGGGTTGCCATTTCCTTCTCCAATGCATGAAAGTGAAAAGTGAAAGTGAAGTCGCTCAGTCGTGTCCGACTCTTAGCGACCCCACGGACGGCAGCCCAGCAGGCTCCTCCGCCCATGGGATTTTCCGGGCAAGAGTGCTGGAGTGGGGTGCCATTGCCTTCTCCGTCATGTGCTGCTAGAGCCTAGATTTTAGGATTTTGAACATAACCTTGCTAGCATGTGAAATGAGTGCAATTGTACAGTAGTTTGAACATTCTTTGGAAATGCTTTTCTTTGAGATTGAAATGAAAACTGCCCTTTTCCAGTCCTGTGGCCACTGTTGAGTTTTCCAAATTTGCTGGCATATCGAGTGTAGTACTTCAACAGCATCATCTTTTAGGATTTTAAATAGCTCAGCTGGAATTCTAACACATCCACTAGCTTTGTTAGTAGTAATTCTTCCTAAAGCCCACTTGATTTAATTTATCCATAGATATATGTCTATCCATTCTTTTTGAGTCTTTTCTCTTATAGGTTATTGCAGAATATGGAGTGTTTGTACCTTTCAGCTTTTTAAGTAATTTATTTTTTGGCTTCTAGTTTGAGTGTCATGCTTGAAAGCTCTTACCCATCCTAGCATTGAAAAAGGCTTCCCTTTGAAAACATTGAACACTTCCCATTGAAAAACATTTAATGGTTTTAAGTTCTATATTTAACCTTTAAATTATTATGACATATTTCACATAGACACGACATGAAAAATAATATGAGAGGCTATATGTGTGGTCAATCAGCTACTGAGCCTGATTTCATGGATGTTTAGAATAAGTCTACAAATTCTTTGACATTCTTCCTTTCTAAAGGTGTGGGTCTAATTTCATTCCCCTGGAGTACAGGATGAACTTGAGGACCCATTTCTAATGGGTTGATGTTGTATAAATGATGGAATGTGTCTTCTGACATTAGGTTGTAAATGACTTTGAGGCTTCTCTCTCTCTCTCTCTACCTTTCTCATTTATTTTGCTTGAGGGGAAGTGAGCTGTCTTGCCATGGATTCACTCCGTCAACTCCATGAAGATGTCCACGTGATGGGGAGCTGAGGCCCTCGACCAGCAACCAGTGGGGAAAGCAATGAAGGCCTTAAGTCAGCAGGTACAAGGGTAGAGACGGAAGTGATCCTCCAGCCCCATGGAACCTTCAGATGACACCAGCCCCAGGGACCCGTTGGTACAACATCATGAGAGTCCCTGAGGAGAACTGAGCTAGACTGCTCCTGGATTTCTGGCTCCCAGAATCTGTATGAGATAAGAGATGTTAGTTGTTGAAGACTGCTAAGTTTGGGAGTAATTTGTTATGTAGCAACAGATGACGTGCAATGGGCACAAATCTTCATGGCATGAAATTTTTGTGCCTTAACTCCTTATTTTAAAATGGGGTCATAATAGAATTTTCTTTGTAAGATAAATCTGAGATTTACATTAGTACTTATAACAGTGTAGTACCTATAACAGTGCCTGGTGTGTAATAAGCTAAACGCTTTGCTATTATATAGTAAATGCCCATATATGCCACCCAGCTTAAGAAAAAAATGTAACTGATAGAACTGAGCATCCATTTTTGTTCCTCCTCAAAAGAATATATGTAGCTATTCAAATACCTGGAACTACTCCAGTATAATTTTTTTTTTTTCCCAATGGATAACCAGCTTTCTCAGCACAATTTGATTAAATCATACTTCCTTTTCCCATTGCCTTCAAGACGAGTATTTTCTTTAAACTGACGTATCATTGCTTTACAGTGTGGTGTTAGTCTCTGCTGTGTGACAGCTTTAGTCAGCTGTACCCGCTCCCTCTCCTCCCCATCTCGCCCCTGCGTCATCAGAGAGCAGAGAGCTGGGCTCCGTGTTGTACAGCAAGTCCTCACGAGTCGTCTATTTTACACACTGTGCTGTATATACATCAGTGTCGCTCTCCTAATTTGTCCACCCGCCCGTCTTCCCCCATGTTCAACATGTCCATTCTATCTATGTAAAAATCACTATTTTAATGTACTAAATGCTCGCAAATACTTCCGTTTGCTTGGAGGATTCTCTTTTGCACCATTGAATCATCTACTCTGCCACCCGTAACGTGCTGTTTCAGTTGTTACGGTTTCATGGCATGTTCTCATGCTGATAGTACAAGTTCCCCTAGACTCCTGGGCAGGCAGTCTCCAAGATGCATTGCTGTGATCTCTGCTTCCTAGTATTCATGCCCTTGGTTATTCTCCTTCCCTTGAGTGTGGAATTTGTTGGCTCCCTAGTGAATAAAATGTGACAGAGGTAATGGCACTTCACTTCTGCTTACACGAGGATTGTGCCTTCCATCTTGAATATTTTCTTTTTTATTCACTTGCTCTGAGAGAAGCCAGCTGCCTCATTAGGAGCTGCCCTATGGAAGTGGCCACATGGCAAGAACCTGAGTGAGGTCTCCTGACGACAAGTGAGGAACAGAGGTGTTCAGTCCAGTACAGCATCGCTTTAGTTAAGTCCCTCAGTCATGTCTGACTCTGCGACCCCATGGACTGCAGCACACCAGGCCTCCCTGTCCATCACCAACTCCTGGAGCTTGCTCAGACTCATGTCCATCGAGTCGGTGATGCCATCCAACCATCTCATCCTCTGTCATCCCCTTCTCCTCCTGCCCTCAACCTTTCCCAGCACCAGGGTCTTTTCAAATGAGTTAGTTCTTTGCATCAGGTGGCCAAAGTATTGGAGTTTCAGCTTCAGCATCAGTCCTTCCAATGAACACTCAGGACTGATCTCCTTTAGGATGGACTGGTTGGATTTCCTTGCAGTTCAAGGGACTCTCAAGAGTCTTCTCCAACACCACAGTTCAAAAGCATCAATTTTTTGGCACTCAGCTTTCTTTATAGTCCAACTCTCACTTCCATATATGACCACTGGAAAAACCGTAGCCTTGACTAGATGGACCTTTGTCAGCAAAGTAATGTCTCTGCTTTTTAATATGCTGTCTAGGTTGGTCGTAGCTTAGGAGAACCAAATCCTACCAATAACCACATATGTAAGCAGGAGGAGGATCCTAGCTGAGTGGAGCCATTGGAGGAAATGACAGTCCTGGCTGAGACCTTGACTGCAACTTTGGGAGACAACTTGAACCAGAGGCATCCAGCTAGACTACTTTGGATTGCTGATTCACAGGAGCTAAAATAATAAAGAGTTTGTTGTTTTAAGCTGCTAAACTTTGGGCTAATTTTTTTTACACAGCAATAGACAGCTAACACAATTATTCTTTTCATTTTTTCCCCTTCTTTTTCATTTATCCTTTCACAAGAACATCACTATACTTATTCCAAAAATTTTAGAGGAGTTTGATTGGAACTGTAATATTTCTAAATCATTTGGGGAATCAAGTGATACCTCATGTAATGAGTTTCTTGATAGAAACATATTCCGTTAAAATTACATAAGAATTCCTTTACATTACTCAAAAAATTTAGAGTTTTCTTGATACACATTTCTTTTCTAAATTTTAAAAATTTATTCATTTATTTATTTGGCTGTGCCAGGTCTTAGTTTCGGCATGTGGAATCTAGTTCCCCAACCAGGGAGTGAACACACTGGGAGTGCAGAGTCTCAGCCACTCGACCACCAGGAAAGTCCCCATACATATTTCTTATTAACTTCTTTATTGTTGTTGTTGTTCAGCTGCCAAGTCATGTCCCACTCTTTGTGACCACATAGACTGCAGCACGCCAAGCTTCCCTGTCTTTCACTGTCTCCTGGAATCTGCTCAAATTCATGTCCATTATGTTGGTGATGCTATTCAGCCATCTCATCCTCTGTCAGCCCCTTCTCCTACTGACCTCAATCTTTCCCAGCATCAGAGTCTTTTCCAATGAGTCAGTTCTTCGCATCAGGTGGCCAAAGTATTAGAGCTTCAGCTTTAGCATCAGTCCTTCCAAGGAATATTCAGGGTTGATTTCCTTTAGGATGGAATGACTTGATATGCTCGCTGTCCAGGGACTCTCAAGAGTCTTCTCCAACACCACAGTTCAAAAGCATTGATTCTTTTGCATTCAGCCTTCTTTATGGTCCAACTCTCACATCTGTACATGACTGGAAAAACCGTAGCTTTGACTAGATGGATCTTCGTTGACAAAGTGATATCTCTACTTTTTATTATGCTGTCTAGGTTGGTCATAGCTTTTCTTCCAAGGAGCAAGCATCTTTTAATTCACCATTTAGAGCCCAAGAAAATAAAATCTGCCACTGTTTCCATTGTTTCCCTATCTATTTGCCATGAAGAGATGCATCCCATGATCTTAGTTTTTTGGAATGTTCAGTTTTAAGCCAGCTTTTTCACTCTCCTCTTCCACCCTTATCAGGAGGCCCTTTAGTTCCTCTTCACTTTCTGCTATTAGAATAGCATCATATACATATCTGAGATTGTTGATATTTCTCCCAGCAAGCTTGATTCCAGCTTGTGAGTCGTCCAGCCCAGCATTTGGCATGAGGTACTCTGCATGTAAGTTAAATAAACACGGGGCAGTATACAGCCTTGATGTACTCCTTTCCCAATTTTGGACCAGCCCGTTGTTCCATGTCTTGTTCTAACTGTCGCTTCTGGACTTGCATGTGGATTTCTCAGGAGACAGGTAAGGTGGTCTGCTGTCCCAGTCTCTTGAAGAATTAAGGCTTTAGCCTAATCAGTGAAGCAGAAGTAGATATTTTTCTGGAATTTTTTTGATTTTTCTATGATCCAGTTGAAGCTGGCAATTTGATCTCTGATTCCTCTGCCTTTTCTAAATCCAGCTTGAACATCTGGAAGTTCTTGGTTCATGTACTAGTGAAGCCTAGCTTGAAGTATTTTGAGCATTACCTTGCTAGCATGTGAAAAGAACACAGTTGTATAGTAGTGTGAACATTCTTTGGCATTGCCTTTCTTTGGGATTGGAATGAATACTGACTTTTTCTAGTCCTGTGGCCACTGCTAAGTTTTCTAAATTTGCTGACATATTGAGTGCAGCACTTTAACAGCATCATCTTTTAGGATTTGAAATAGATCAGGTGGAATTCCATCACCTCCACTAGCTTTGTCAGTAGTGATGCTTCCTAAGGCCGGCTTGACTTCACACTCCAGGATGCCTGGCTCTAGATGACTGAACACACCATCATGGTTACCCTGATCATTAAGATCTTTTTTTGTACAGTTCTTCTGTGTTTTCTCGCCACCTCTTCTTAATCTCTTCTACTGTTGTTAGATCCTTGGTGTTTCTGTCCTTTATTGTGCCCGTCTTTTCAATGAAATGTTCTCTTGGTGTCTTCAATTTTGTTGAAGAGATCTCTGGTCTTTCTATTCTGTTGTTTTCCTCAATTTCTTTGCACTGATCACTGAGGAAGGCTTTCTTATCTCTCCTTGGTATCCTCTGGGGCCTCCCCTGGTGGCTCAACAGTAAAGAATCAGCCTGTAATGCAGGAGACATAAAAGACGTGGGTTGGATCCCTGAGTCGGGAAGATCCCCTGGAGGAGGCCATGGCAACCTCTCCAGTATTCTTGCCTGGAAAATCCCATGGGCAGAGGAGCCTGGCAGGCTACAGTCCATGGGGTCGCAAAGAGTCGGACACGACTAAAGCCATAGAGCATGCACGCACATACTTCTATTCTCTGGCACTCTGCATTCAGTTCAGTTCAGTTCACTTGCTTTGTCATGTCAGACTCTTTGTGACCCCATGGACTGCAGCACACCAGGCTACCTTGTCCATCACTAACTCCTGGAGTTGACTCAAACTTATGTCCATTGAGTCAGTGATACCATCTAACCATCTCATCTTGTCGTCCCCTTCTCCTACCGCCTTCAATCTTTCCCAGCATCAGGGGCTTTTCCAATGAGTCAGTTCTTCACATCAGGTGGCCGAACTATTGGAGTTTCAGCTTTAGCATCAGTCCTTCCAATGAATATTCAGGACTGGTTTCCTTTAGGATCGTCTGGTTGGATCTCCTTGCAGTTCAAGGGACTCTCAAGCGTTTTCTCCAATGCCACAGTTCAAAAGTATCAATTCTTCAGTGCTCAGCTTTCGTTATAGTCTAACTCTCACATCCATATGTGACTACTGGAAAAACTATAGCCTTGACTAGACAGACCTTTGTTGGCAAAGTAATGTCTCTGCTTTTCAATATGCTATCTAGGTTGGTCACAACTTTTCTTCTAAGGAGTAAGCAACTTTTAATTTCATGGCTGCAGTCATCATCTGCAGTGATTTTGGAGCCCAGAAAAATAAAGTCAGCCACTGTTTCTACTGTTTCCCCATGTATTTGCCAAAAAGTGATGGGACCAGATGCCATGATTTTAGTTTTTTCAATGTTGATTTTTAAGCCAGCTTTTTTATTCTTCTCTTTAACTTTCATCAAGAGGCTCTTTAGTTCTTCTTCACTTTCTGCCATAAGAGTGGTGTCATCTGCATATCTGAGATTATTGATATTTCTCCTGGCACCTTTATTCCAGCTTGTGCTTCCTCCAGCCCAGCGTTTCTCATGATGTACTCTGCATATAAGCTAAATAAGCAGGGTGACAATATACAGCCTTGACATACTGCTTTCCCTATTTGGAACTAGTCTGTTGTTCCATGTCCAGTTCTAGCTGTTGCTTCCTGACCTGCATACAGATTTCTCAAGAGGCAGATCAGGCGGTCTGGTATTTCTATCTCTTGAAGAATTTTCTGGAGTTTGTGGTAATCCAAACAGTCAAAAGCTTTGGCATAATCAATAAAGCAGAAATAGATGTTTTTTCTGGAACTCTCTTGCTTTTTCAATAATCCAACAGATGTTGGCAAGTTGATCTCTGGTTCCTCTGCCTTTTCTAAAACCAGCTTGAACATCTGGAAGTTCACGGTTCACATATTGCTGAAGCCTGGCTTGGAGAATTTTGAGCATTACTTTTCTAGCATGTGAGATGAGTGCAACTGTGTGGTAGTTTGAGCATTCTCTGGCATTGCCTCAGCTGCACATAGCTTCCCTTTCTCCTTTGCCTTTCACTTCTCTTCTTTTCTCAACTACTTGTAAGGCCTCCTCAGACAACCATTTTGTCTTGTTGCATTTCTGTTTCTTGGGGATTGTTTTGGTCATTGCCTCCTGTACAATGTTACGAACCTCCATCCATAGTTCTTCAAGCACTCTGTCTCCCAGGTCTAATCCCTTGAATATATTTGTCACCTCCGTTGTGTAATCATAAAAGATTTGATTTTCATACCTGAATGGTTTTGAAAATGAGTTGTTCATGATCCGAGCCACAGTCCGCTCCCAGCCTTGTTTGTGCTGACTGTACAGAGCTTCTCCATCTTTGGGTGCAAAAAATATAATCAATATGATTTTGATGTTGACCAGCTGGTGACGTCCACGTGTAGAATCAACTCTTGTGTTGTTGGAAGACAGTGCTTCCTATGACCAGCATGTTCTTGGCAAAACTGTTAGCCTTTTCCCTGCTTTGTTTTGTACTCCAAGGCCAAGCTTGCCCGTTACACCATGTATCTCTCGACTTCCTACTTTTGCATTCCAGTCCCCATGATGAAAAGGACATCTCTTTTGATGTTAGTTCTAGAAGGTCTTATAGGTCTTTATAGAACTGTTGGACTTCAGTTTCTGTGAGATTTGTATTTGGGGCATAGACTTGGATTGCCGTGATGTTGAATGGTTTGCCTTGGAAATGAACTGAGATTATTCTTTCATTTTTGAGACTGCATAAAAATACTTCATTTCAGACTCTTGTTGACTATGACAGCTACCCTATTTCTTCCAAGGGATTCTTGCCCACAATAGCAGGTATAATGATTATCTGAATTAAATTCACCCATTCTGGCCCATTTTAAGTCACTGATTCCTAAAATTTCAACGTTCACTCTTGCCGTCTCCTGCTTAACTATGTTCAGTTTACCTTGATTCATGGATCTAACGTTTCAGGTTCCCATGGAATGTTGTTTTCTACAACATGGGACATTACTTTCATCACCAGATGCATTGGATTAAATGTTCATTGTTAGCTATTCTATACTTTTCATTGGTGTTACAAAAGGGAATAGTTTATACTTGATTATTATTTTATAGACGAAATTAATATTTTTGTACCTTTATCCAGAAATCTACCCTTTAATTGAATTCTATTACTAGTTTTCATTTTGCCTCTTGTATTTTTTATGTATATGGTCATCCACAAGTATTATTAAAATAATCTTAAAGATACAGAGAAGCCGAAATAATTGTGTGTGTGTGTGTCTGTGTGTGTGTACCTCTGTGTGTGTGTGCCTCTGTGTGTGTGTGTCTGTGTGTATCTGTGTGTGTGTGCCTCTGTGTGTGTGTGCTTCTGTGTGTGTGTGTCTGTGTGCGTCTGTGTGTGTGTGTGTCTGTGTGTGTGTGTCTGTGTGTGTGTGTCTGTGTGTGTGTGTGTCTCGGTGTTTGTCTGTGTGTGTGTGTCTGTGTTTCTGTGTGTGTGTGTCTGTGTGTATTTCTGTGTGTGTGTGTCTGTGTGTGTCTCTGTGTTTCTGTGTGTGTCTGTCTGTGTGTGTCTCTGTGTTTCTGTGTGTGTGTGTGTGTGTGTATCTGTGTGTGTGTCTCTGTGTTTCTGTGTGTGTGTGTGTGTGTCTTGTGAATATACCATGTGCTGAGGGAGAGTCAAGCACTTGGAAAGAGATGAAAAGTAAGTAGCTGTGTTGTGTCCATTTCTCCCTCCGCGTCATCTAGTGTAGCTCTCAGGATATAGAAACTGCTGTGTATATGGCAATTGAGTGAGTGACTGGATGGTCTGCCCCACTCCTTGCTTGTTTCGCTCAGTCCCGCCTTCTTGCCTGCCCGGGAGCCGGCTCTCCGTGGAGCCCACTCGTGCCCTGACCCGAGCCCATGTGGGTATGGCGTCTGCAATGTCCTCAGCCCTCCACTAACGTGGTCTCAATGTAATCCTGCTAAGTAAGTGTATCACTTACCTCAAAGACCTAAGGAACTGCCTGGTTTGTGGGGCAACAATGTGTGCACACAAGGAATCATTAGAGAATAGATCAGTGCTAGATCATGAGGTTGTTCCCTGGACCCTCATGGTGCTGGTAAAACCTAGTCAGAGGTACCTCCCATTAGAGGAGCACTTACGAAGAATTCTACCATTGAACGCAGGTGGCTCGGTGGTAAAGAATCCGCCTGTCGGTGCAGGAGATGTGGTTCACTCCCTGGGCTGGGAAGACCCCCTGGAGGAGGAAATGGCAACCCACTTTAGTCTTCTTGCCAGGAGAATTCTACAGACAGGGAATCCTGGTGGGCCACAGTCCATGGAGTTGCAGAGTCAGATGCAGCATGCACACAGTTGCAAATACAGGAGATTCACAGGTACATGAAGAAGATTCTGGGCCTATATTGAACTGGGCTGGGTTTGTAAAAAGGTGGTGTTTGAGAGGCTGTCAGGATCGTGTGTGAAGGAGTGTACTGGGTGCCCAAGGCAACAAATCTGAAAACTGGATAGAAAAACTCAAGAATGAGTTGAGACAGATGTCTTAGATCCACTGGTGGTAACATAGGAACCCAGCATTTATCTGGTGCTTGTGCATGCCCAGGGATGGAAGTGGGGGCGGAGACTCTGAAGGAGGCTCAGAGGACTGGGCAGCACTGACCGCCAAGGAGAGTGACTCAGAGGAGAGAGGCGGGGTCATGGGCTCTGTAGGAGCGAGAGTTTGCGCACGGACAGGGCTTTCAGTTTAGGATGACACGGTCTGCCTTACTTTGTTTTCAATTCTTATTTTTATTTTTATTGAAGTATAGTTCTTTTGCAGTATTTCAGGTGTCCAGCAAAATGATTCAGTTATACATGTGTGTGTCTGTATATATGTACATATTCTTTTTCATATTCTTTTCCATTATAGGTTTTATAAGATACTGAGTATAGTTCCCTGTGCTATATAGTATGTCCTTCTTATTTATCTGTTTTATATATCTGCTAAGTCACTTCAGTCGTGTCCGACTCTGTGCGACCCCATAGACGGCAGCCCACCAGGCTCCCCCGTCCCTGGGATTCTCCAGGCAAGAACACTGGAGTGGGTTGCCATTTCCTTCTCCAATGCATGAAAGTGAAAAGTGAAAGTGAAGTCGCTCAGTCGCGTCCGACTCTTAGCGACCCCGTGGACTGCAGCCCACCAGGCTCCTCCGCCCATGGGATTTTCCAGGCAAGAGTACTGGAGGGGGTGCCATTGCCTTATAGTTGTGTGTATATGTTTATCCCAAACTTCTAATTTATCCATTCCCACCTTTCCCCTTTGGTAGCCGTAAGTCTGTTTTCTGTCTGTGAGTCTGTTTCTGTTTGGAAAATAAATTCATTTGTATCAGTTTTTTAGACTCCACATATAAGCAACATCATGTACTATTTGTCTTTCTCTGTCTGGTTTATTTAACTTAACATGACAGACTATAAGTTCATCCATGTTGCTATCAATGGCATGATTTCTTTCTTGTGTGTGTGTGTGTGTGTGTGTGGTGTGTGTGTGTACCACAGCTTCTTTATCCATTCATCTATTGATGGGCATTTAGATTGCCTCCAGGACTTACATTTTTACAACATCTTTCTGTCCACAGTATAGAAACTGGGACTAGGGAAGAGGAATGGGATTGGAGAGCGGTGGTAGAATACTGCAGCGAGCTGGAGACAGGGGCCCTGGTCTTGAGCAGGTTGTTGGTAGAAATGAGTGTGTTGTCCACTGGCTACTGAGTCCTAATCAGAGGTACACTGTTAAGAAACATTTTTCTATCAGGACTTTAAGGCCTCTTATCCTCACTCAGCTAGACTTCTTTGTCATTCTGGTGAGGTTTGAAGAATGCAGGCTGGAGGGGGACACCCCCGTAATTTAATCTGGTTGAATGTGCCATTTGAGTGGAAGGTTTTGGGATGCATTAAAGATAGTTCTAGTATTGGGAAGGGTAGTTTATGGCTCTGTGAATAGATTTCTCAGTGCTAACAAGTATTTTTCTTAACTCTTAAGGTATATTTTATCTATAGTATTATAACATACATTTATTGTAATAAAAATGACTATTTCTGGTATTTCCAAGATAACCCATGCAGAAACTTAAGGTGAACTTTATATAATTTCATTTTACACGTTTAAGCAACTGCTCAGCCGTGTCCAACTCTTTGGGACCCCTACCAGTCTCCTCTGTTCATGGGATTTTCCAGGCAAAGGTACAGGAGTGGCTGCCATTTCCTTCTCCAGGGGATCTTCCCAACAAAGCAACATTATAAGAAATGTCTTAAATAAATGCATAACCATGCTTAGAAATTTAGAAGTTTTATGACCCGTTTTTTAATATTTTTCATTTTAATTTTTTTCCTTTTAATTCTAATATATTCTGTAAAAAACTATTACTGCTTTCCTGCCTGTAGTTTAGCCTATTATAAATCTGGTGAAATTAATGCAAAGTTAATGGCTATATTTTAGAGTAACCTCTTGAAATGTAATAGGTTTATTGGAACAAAACTATTTTTTGCCAAAATTATGTGAAACTAATGAAAAATTAATTGCTTTATAAAATGCTGGCTTTTATCTAAAACTAATAATTCCTGTACATCTCTTAATCCTCCTGCAAACAGCTGGCAGGAAATAAAATCTAAGTTTACCAGTTCAAATTCCCTAAGATCCTCAGAGTCATTTTTATTTTTGCATGATCCAACCTTTTAACTTTTGCACAACTTTAAGCTTACAAAAACAGATTTCTAATTAAATTCAGCCATATCATTGCCCTAAAGGGGATTTAGGAATACCAAGTCTAACTTAGACTCAGGACCTATGAGTGAACATTTTTCCTTTCTTTACAGTTCACACTGGCATTTTCTATATGTCTCCTTCTAATACAATGTGATGATTTTTGTACTTAAAATTGATGCCTGGGACTATGCCTTTTCTCTATTGTTTATTGTGTTTCCATGAATAAATAAATCATGCAACAGAATAAATTACTTAATCCTGTGTTTTATTTAGAAACATATTAAGGGATAGATATATGAGGAAAATCACGGTATTGCCTCTGAATTGCTCACACTTTTATGACTTTTGCATTGTATTTGAACACCATCAAGGCATCCTATGTATAACAATTGTACGCAAGAGCTGCATTTGAAGATTTTTTAAGTTTTTGCTACTTTTTGATTATGGTATGTTCAAATATAACCCCCCAAACTATCGGTTGTCATCAGCATTTGCCATGATTCTACTGTTTTAATAATAATTCATTCTAGTTATAACTATCTAGCAATTAAATTATTAATCCTCAGCTACTTTTAAAAATGAGACCACATGCGATTATTTTATCCCCTGCTTTATGCTTAGCAGTCCTTCCTGTCTTCGTTTAGCAGAAGCAGCTTTCTTAACACTCTGAAAGAGAAAAACAAAACATTACTCAACTTAATTTGTTTATTAAGCTCTTTTAGCATGAAAGGGAAATAGTCCAAATTTCAAAACCGGTTTGGAGAATGTGATACGTGTGTTATCGAG
Organism: Bubalus bubalis; assembly: GCF_019923935.1. Taxonomy (NCBI): domain Eukaryota; kingdom Metazoa; phylum Chordata; class Mammalia; order Artiodactyla; family Bovidae; genus Bubalus; species Bubalus bubalis. The sequence goes on from NC_059157.1 coordinate 199,565,095, forward strand.
AAGGCTTCTCTTCAACAGACTTCTCCCCTCAAAAATGCTTTTTTTCACACAGAGAATGGACCCTTGTTTCTTAGGTTAATTGCTGGAATATGATGAGGTTTGGTTGCATTTTTAGTAATTTCCAGATTCTATTCCAGGACATTTGGGATAGAGCCCAAGAGCTTAGCATGTTTTCCTTTTTTCATGGTAAAATTGTGCAAATATGCATTAGAGTGTGAAAACAAACAGTCTAATACATTTTTGCAAAGCTCTTTATGTTTACTGTTTATTGCAGATACCAGATCCTAATTAAAATGCGCCAACAAAAGCCAAGATACAAAGAACAGAGATATAACGAAACTTCATCTTTATAAAATATTTGTGATTAGTCCTGGGGGATAGATGTCCTCACAGTCCTGCAGTGGAATTCTAAAAGGTTTCCCCAATGAACCTGGAGGGCAAGAAGATCCAATATGTCTGCTGGTTCAAGAAATACAAACTATTCTTTGGTTATTCAGGGGTGCTACATACTTCTTAGAGAGGTTCTATTAATTCTTTGATTCAAGATCTTGAGTTTTTTTCCAATTATATATTTGAAATGAATAGCAACTAACTTCAAAGAAGTAACCAAAAGAAGAGACATTAAAAGCATATTTTGGGGGGAAAGATGGATTAAATCTGTGTTTTTCAGTTGGAAGTTTCTGCATGAATGTGGGAGAAATCATTTTTTGTTATTTGTGTGTTTAGGAGAATTAAAAGGGTGAATGGAAATATGAAGGCCAGTATCAACTAATGCAAGGCTAGGGATTTGGGGTCCAACCACCCAAATTTGAGTTGGGATTCCACTTTCTCACTTTGTGCTCTTAGGTCAAAGATTTAATTTCTTGGAGTCTCAGTTTCTTTAACATGGGGATAATAATAGTGATTATGTAGAGCTGTGAGAATAAAAGAGACAAGCTGGCAAACACACCCATCTTGTTAGATGCAAATACTTTCATTTCTGCAAAAGGAGGTGCATACCACCTTGCATGCCGCGAGGTTGGAAGAAAGAGGTGAGGAGAATGCAGTGAATAAGAAATTTGAAAAACCACTTACCCTGATCTGTTTTGTTTGCATTTAAAATTTTCTCTTGAGCAGCTTCCTTCCCTGTCTTTCCTTCCTTCCTCCCTCTGTCCCTCCTTTGCAGATTGCAAAGTGTACGAAGCATTTTCACAGATTGAGAAATCTTGTGAAAATCTTTCATGTCCTACTGCTGCTGCTGCTAAGTTGCTTCAGTCGTGTCTGACTCTGTGCGACCCCATAGACGGCAGCCCACCAGGCTCCCCCATCCCTGGGATTCTCCAGGCAAGAACACTGGAGTGGGTTGCCACTTCCTTCTCCAATGCATGAAAGTGAAAAGTGAAAGTGAAGTCGCTAAGTTGTGTCCAACTCTTAGCGACCCCATGGATTGTAGCCTACCAGGCTCCTCCATCCATGGGATTTTCCAGGCAAGAGTACTGGAGTGGGGTGCCATTGCCTTCTCCGTTTCATGTCCTAAGTAGTCCTAAAAGAGCGTTCCTTGACCAAATATATCAGCATCACCAGGAAGCTTGTTAGAGATGCAAATTCTTGGGCCTCAACCCTCAGACCTAGGGTGTCTGGCACTGGGGCATCTGTAGGTTAAGTCTTTCCAGGTGATTATAACGCATATTAAATTCTGAGAACCAATGATGTATCAAATGTTTTAATCTTCCTTTCTCTGTAATAGCAGTCTTATTAATGCACAAGTCTGAACCCTTAACAGAGGTCTTCCTTGTATATGCCAAAGTGATTTTGAGAGACAGTATATCATAGTGTTTAAGAATATAGGATGTAGGCCAGACTGTCTTGATTTCTATCCCAGTTCATGACCGATCAGCTCTGTTTCTTGGGCAAGTTTCTTAACCTCCCTGTACCTTGGTTTCGTCTACTCTAGGACGGAGATAATAGTAGTATCTAGCTCACGGGACTTCGTGAGAATGTAGTAGATAGCAGCGGACAAGTAGAAAGCTCTGAAGAAATATGATCCGGTGTTTCTTATCTGCTGAGTATCACAGAGGAAGCCGCAAAATGTACAGTCAACACAGCAGCAGTCCAAGAGGTGTTGAGTCTCAAATTATGGCATATTTTTCTCTAATCAATCGTTGCTTCTTCAGCAGAGGTTTGTTGTCAGCTCAGTACAAGCCAGGCATTGTAAAAGGTAGTGGAGATACAGCAGAGAATAAGAAAGGTCTGGTCAAGAGAAAGAGGCATTAAATACATGTTCCCAGATAATGGATGGGCCACAGTTGCGCTGAGTGCAGTGAAGGCAGAGGAGAGCAAGCTGTGAGCGTGTCTGGATGGTAGATGTAACCCAGCCCGGGGAAGAGACGACGGTGAGTGTTTAGGCAGGGGGGGTCGGGGTGGTGGTGGGAGGTCAGTGAAACGCCCTCAGAGGATCTGAGCCCTAAAGGGTGAGGGGGAGTTTGCCGGGCAGGGAAGGACGTGAGGCCTGGAAACCCAGAGAGAGGAGAGAATGTGTGGACGGGACTAGGTGGGCTGGCGGCCGAACAGCGTCCTGTGCTGGGGTGTGAGGGCAAAGCAAGGCTGAAGCATCCTGCCAGCAATGGGCATCCACTGTGGGTTTAAAGAGAGGTGACACTTGATTTTCGAAAGGCCTCTCCAGCCAAGCGGGTGGCATGGGCCAGAGGGGGCCAGAGTTGTTTCGAGGAGACTGGCGGCTACCGCCGGAAGAGATGGTGCTTGGGCTACAGCGGTGGGGAGGCGGCCGGCGCTGGAGGATCGGACCCGTGACAGAAGGCGGAGGGCCGTGTCCAGGCCGTGTGCCCGGGGCCTCTTCCTTCAAAGAGGCACCGAGGAGGAGCAGGTTTGGGGAGGAACAGAAGTTCAGTTCAGCACGAGGAGGCCCTGAACACGGAAGAAAATGCATAGAGCAGGCAACTGGTTTATGCATCTGGACCTCCGAGAGCTGGAGGTCTTGCCAGTAAACCGAGTGATTGGTATGTGCATAGTAGCTGAATGGATGGGAGTGGACATCCAGGCAGACTTCAGGCAGAAGGTTCTGGGGCCGACCCAACAACACCAGCATTTACAGTGAGGCAGAGGAGGAGCAGACCTTGAAGGAGGAGTGGCTGGATGGGAGGAAGACCCAGCTGGGATGTCGCGAAAGCTAAGGGAAGAGGGCGTCAACTGGGCCAAGTGCGATGCAAACTGAAAGCTGCTTGGGTTCAGCTAAAGAAAGGTCCCTGGTGCCCTTAGAACAATCGAAGGGAAAACGGCTTGTGGAGTGAATGGGGGATGAGGAAATCATGAAGTTGGACATATTAAGAAGTGTGGGAATAAATAGAAAGAAGATGATTTCAGAGTGAGGTGGAGGCTGGGCAGGGGGAGGGTTGTTTATAGACGAGAGAGGTCAACAAGTTCTGAAAAATGACAGGAAGGAGGTCAGGGGAGGGGAGGAGGTTGAAGAACCTTGAGGTGAGTGTATTGGTAGTGGGGGTATCTGAGGAAGCAAGAGGGGGGAACCCCTGCATAGATGGAGGCTCTGGGGCAGACTTGGAAAATTCAGGCAACTCCTCTGTTGCAGCAGGAGGTCGAGGATGCACCAGGTGCAGACGCCAGTGGGTTTGTTGGTTGGGCAGTGGGAAGTCGCGAGGTTCCTATTTTCTGGCTTCTATTTTCTCTGTGAGGGAGTGGGCAAGGTCATCTGCCGGGTGTGATCAAGGAAATGTGGAGGTTAAGGATCTGAAGAAAGGGAAGACTGAAACAGTCATCGAGAACAGAAGAAGACAGAGAGTTACAGCCTGGTTACTGCTGGAGTCCAGAGGAGAGGGCTGATGGGGGCTCCCCCGTGCTGGGCGGGTGGAGGGGTGAGCCCGCTCTCACAAGGCAGACACACATGGGTGTCTACGACACTGATGCAGGAGATGAAGCACGGGGCGGTTGTCAGAAGCAGATGTCCACTAGGGATCTACAGACAAGCGAGCACAGCCAGGTGAAGAGATGCTGGGGGCATGCATCAGCAGAGAGGCAGAGGTGAAAAGCCGGAGGCTGGGGAAACCTGGCTCCCCTGGGGAGCTGAGGATGCTCGTGGGTGGAGCAGTGTGTGAGAGTGTGGGGGATGCCGTAGAAGTGAGCGGTTTGCAAGAGGCTTTGGATGAAGAGGGCTGGGGGCGCCCATCATCTTCTGAGGCGCTGGCTCACAGATGCTGTGCCTGGACCGGCCCAGACCAGCAGCACCAGCACCACCTGGGGCCTTGTCAGAGACGCAAGTTCCTGGACTCTGCCCCAGACCTAGCATGTCAGAGGTTCTGAGAGTAGGGCCCAGTGAGCTGCGCTTTACCATGTGCTCCAAGTCATGTCACATGCATGCTAAACTTGGGAACTTGTTTTAAGTGATGGGGAGGTTGATTCAAGTGTCTTTTTAGCTGGAGAAGGACATGAGCAGAGGCAGGTTTGTGAAGATCTCTGGCCACAGTGTGGAAAATGTAAGGTCCTGTTTGTGAATCCCAGCCAGGGACCTCAAGGGGACCAGCTCTTCATCTGGGTTACTGACCCTGGGCAGGAGTTCCAGCCCAGGTCTCCGCCGTGACCAGGACCACCTGCCCCCTTGGAAGCTCCCCGGCGAGCTTACGGCTCCGGCGGCTCTCTGCTGCCCCCCTCTGGTCACAGGTCACATGCATGGTCCCCAGGCCTTAACCAACCCAGTTTGAGCATCTCCCTGTCTCCTGCACCCCCATCTTTGCCAGATGGATGGGCTTGGCTCGTGTCAACGCAGTGCATGAATTAGATGCTGTCAATTGAATGGATGGTTCTGGAGAGCCCAGGAAACAGTTACCTGAGATATCTCTGGGATAAAGTTTGCTGAATTTGAAATAAAGCTGTATTTCATATCCCCCTGTGTTTCTGGGAAACACATTTGTGTGTTTTCTTAATATATCATGCTCATATCTCTCCAGAAAAGCTCTTTCAGAAGACAGGATCAGACTTATTTCTGGGGTAAAAAAAATATCTATTTGAAGGTATTTCCCCAAGACCAATGTGAGGACAAGAACATTAGAGGACCTGCTATGGGATAGGATGATTCCATCAAACTCCACCAGCCAAGCCTCCTTGTTTTTTTTTTTTTTTTTTTTTTTTTAAGCATATTTACTTATTGGCCAAGTGGCATCTTATTTTCCTGGTCAGGGGTTGAATCTGCACCCCCTGCATTGGAAGTGTGGAGTCTTAACCACCAGACCGCCAGGAAAGTCCTTCTATCTCTCCTTACGGTTAAATTTTCTCGGTGAGTTGGCCATTCTGCACTTCGTTTCATCTGGAGCCGTAGAGAAAGATGATTTTCCAACAGGCACGGAGTGGACTGGCACTGCTGCTGAAAGATGATAAAATCACGTCAGAGGGAATGATGTAGGCTACCTCCCATCCAGTGATAACCACTCGAAATAAATATGCACGCACGTGTGTGTGTGTTTGTGCTTGGTCAATCATCGTGTCTGACTCTTTTCGAGCCCATGGACTGTAGCCCGCCAGGTTCCTCTCTCTATGGGATTTCCCCAGGCAAGAACACTGGAGTGGGCTGCCCGTTCCTCCTCCTGGGAATCTTCCTGACTTACGATATTTCCTAAACATGCATGAGGCCACCCTCCCAGTTGTGATGTCCAGAAGATGAAGTTGCATGGCATTTGGACTCAGCCAGATGGCTGTTGGAATCTTGGTCTCACCAGTCACCAAAAGTAATTTACCTTTGGCAAGTTACTTAACCTCTCTGGGTCTCCATTTTCTCTATTGTAAAATGGGTTGTCATGAGGATTAGAAAGAACAACATAATCTAGGGTATTTAGTGAAAGTGAAAGTAAAGTCGCTCAGTCGTGTCCGACTCTTTGTGACCCCATGGACTGTAGCCTACAACACTCCTCCATCCATGGGATTCTCCAGGCAAGAATACTGGAGTGGGTTGCCTTTTCCTTCTCCAACACAGAGTGAAGCAGCAAGTCAGAAAGAAAAACACCAATACAGGAAATTAATGCATATATATGAAATTTAGAAAGACGGCAACGATGACCTTATATGTGAGACAGCAAAAGAGACGCAGATGTAAAGAACAGACTTTTGGGCTCTGTGGGAGAAGACGAGGGTGGGATGATTTGAGAGAATAGCACTGAAACATGTATATTACCAGATGTGAAATAGATGACCAGTCCAATTTGATGCATGAAGCAGGGCGCTCAAAGCTGGTGCTCTGGGACAGCCCAGAGGGATGGGATGAGGAGGGAGATGGTGAGGGGTGTGTTCAGGATGGGGGACACATGGGCACTGTGGCTGATTCATGTCGATAGATGGCAAAAACCACAATATTGTAAAGTCATTAACCTACAATTAAATTAATTTTAAAAAAAGAAACAACGTCTGAGAACTCTAGGAATTTCATGATTATGAATGTCAATTTCGGTACATACTTTGGGTTAATGATAAATCACTGAAAACAGGATTGTAAACAATAGAATCCCAGGAAGGCTGATAGAAAGCGCTAGAACATATGTGACTGTGGTCAAGGTTGATGGTAGAGTCTAGTCTCTTCAAACTTGTTTCACATCCCAACTTGTCTCTTACCTTCAGTTGGTATGCAGATATCGATAGTTTATTATTTTTCCACTGAGACTGCACACTAACAGAAGTCTGTGATAAGTATCATGCCAGAAGTTCAGTGAGGAAAGGGTAGTTCAAGAACCTGGAGGGGGAAGAGGCCATTTGGATCCAGAATGCTCCAAACTATGCTAACACATAGGTTACTTGACCGACTATGTCTGGGACAGTCTATTATAAGTTTTAAAGCTTCAGGAAGGAGGTAGGACTTGAGCTGAGACGTGGAATCTGGGGGCGGGGATTCCACTAGCTGGAGAGAAGGGTGAGGATAAGGGAGGGAAACAGCACGCAAGGGCTTCCCTGGCGGCCCAGTGGCAAAGAATGCGCCTGCCAATGCAGGAGACGTGGGTTCAGTCCTGTGGTCAGGAAGATGCCCTGGAGAAGGAAATGGCAGCCCACTCCAGTATTCTTGCCTGGGAAGTCCCATGGACAGAGGAGCCTGGCACTCTTTGCCTGGGGTTGCAAGTAGTCGGACATAACTTAGTGACTAAACAGCATCAGCAGGCAAAGCCATGGAAACGGAGATCAGAGAGCCCCGGACACAGGGACAAGGAGTACACCTCTGGTCAGAGGAGACTTGGAAGAAAAGCGTTGTTGGAGCAGCACACTGGCTTATACTGCAAACGTCTGTAGGGAAAGCAGAGAAACTGGGGGGCCATTTTTGAACAGGAAAATCAGAAAACACAGTGTGATGTCTTGGAAAGAGTAGTCAGCTGTCTGGGTCCCAAATGGGAGAGTAGAAAGAAGGTAGATGGGCTTATTAGGAGGCTTTGCCACCAGCTGTGTGAGTTGTGGAGGCTGTGTACAAATTCACATGGGGATGGGAGGATGGAGACACAGTGGCCCCAGAGAACCTCCAAGTCTAATGAGGACCTGGGGGAGGGATGGTTGAGGAAGGGATAGCAGACGAGGTGAGCTGCTCCCAAGACAGTCTCCCAGGAGCTCCAGGTCCTGGAGACCCCATCTTTGTGTATCCTCCTCCCTTGTGAGTCCTTCCCCACTTGAGGAATTGGAACCTGGAGGAGACCATGGTCCTGCTTGACACCCCGTGATTATAGCCTTGTGCTGTGTAGCATATTACCCCAAAGAAATAATGTTCATGTATTATTTCACAGTTTTTGTGGGTCAGGCATCTCAGTCCTCTCTGTTTGGGGTCTCTCATAAGGTAGCAGTTGTTTCAAGGCTTGACTAGCGAGGATCTGCTTTCTTGCTCACTCACATGGCTGTTGGCTGAACTCAGTTCCTCCTGGGTTATTGGGCTGAGGCCTTGGCTCTTTGCCCCATGGGTTTCTTGGAGGGCATCACTGACTTGATGCACATGAGTCTGAGTAAACTCCTTGAGTTGGTGATGCACAGGGAGGCCTGGCATGCTGCGGTTCATGGGGTCGCAGAGTCGGACACGACTGAGCAACTGAACTGAACTGAGCGCATCTACAACATGGAGGATTGCACTACCAGAGTGAGCAGGGAGAGAACACCGGCAAGACGGAATTCAGTCTTTGGCCTTTGCTTTCACTACATACTGTTCTCTAGAATGGATTAGACTCCTTTAGCCATAGGTCTGGCTCACTTTCAAGGGAGGAATTCACACGTGAGCATTAATACCAGGAGGTGAGGATGGCTAGGGACCCTGCCAGAAGCTGCCTACCACAGCGATAGGCATTTATCATCAGTTTTTGTGGTCTTCCCAAAGGGGTTTTAGGCTCTCGGAGGGGCCTTGTGCTTTGTATGTAAGTGCTTAATAAATATTTATTGAATAACTGAGATGATGCTTGCAAAGACTCTTAAAGGTCTCTGAACAGTAATTTTCAACTTAGATGTTAAGACATTGATGGTCTCTTAAATGGGTCAACAGAGTAATAGGGATATAGTGAACTTCAAGGACAAAATTCTGACCCTACATACGAAAAGCTACTTCACTTCAGTAGGTTTAAGAACTCAGGGCTGAACTGTAGTCGTGCTGTCTCCAAAAGTGCCTGGCTGAGGGACGGGGGTGCCCTCTCACTGAGCTGTGTGCCCTGGCCGGGACCATGTCAGTGGGGATGGATGCGTGCCGTTTGGGAAGATGCCCACCTGCGGGGGATGCTGTTCTGTAGGTAGCACATAGGTCACACCCGTGGTTCTCTGGGGATGTGTCAGCCTTCACGCCTCTTCTCCCATCTGCTTTCACCCATTTTCCTCCAATTGTACTCAGTGAAATGGACTCGAGGGAGGAGGGGGACAGTATCCCCTCCATACCTGACTTTGGGGAAGATTAAATTCTGTTTGAGAAGGACTTTGAGAGTCAGGGAAAGAAGGAAATGCACAAATGCAGAAAAATTCCACCATCCTTATTAAACTGCCAAGAAAATTCTACACACACAGCCATACCACCCTCTCCCTGAGTGCTGGGTCTGACCTGACAATAGCAAACAAACAGCAAGCTGTGATCTGTTTTTAATTCCAAATGAAAATCCACCCCAAATAGAAGCGAGAAGGAGAAAAAGCAGCTCGGCAACAATGTGTGCTTTGGCTGAGGACCCCAGGAAGCCTTGCTTCTGTGAACCTCAGCCCCCTTCCCTCCTCGACTTACGGTGACTCTGAAAAGCTCAGCTCACACCCCTGGAATGGTGGCATATTGAGGATAAGGATGTTGACAATAGGGTTTAAGCTGCATAAATAACTGCAAATTGCTGTTTGGCCCAGCAACTGTTAGCCAAAAAAGAATAAAATAAATAAGGAAAGATATGATACTTGGAGTATAAGTTGTGGGGAGGGGGAACCGAGAAGTAAGTCAGAGCTGGAAACCATTTCAGGGTGTAAAAGACACTCTGACAAGGTGATCACAGGCCACCCACAGTCGTTAGGCAGCTATAAGAAGTTATTTTGACAGGACGTGTGGCATACTTCAAGCAGAGGAATCAAAGCCCCAGATGATCAGGGACACGTTTCCGGAAAGTTCTGGCTTAAAGAACAAGCTACTCTAATAATTTTCTGGTAGTCACGGATGTGGAGTTGGACTGTCAAGAAAGCTGAGCAATGAAGAATTGATGCTTTTGAGCTGTGGTGTTGGAGAAGACTCTTGAGAGTCCCTTGGACTGCAAGGAGATCCAACCAGTCCATCATAAAGATCAGTCCTAGGTGTTCACTGGAAGGACTAATGCTGAAGCTGAAACTCCAATTTTTTGGCCACCTGATGCAAAGAACTGACTCATTGGAAAAGACCCTGAAGTTGGGAAAGATTGAGGTTAGGAGGAGAAGGGGACAACAGAGGATGGGATGGTTGGATGGCATCACCGACTCAATGGACTTGGGTTTGGGTGGGCTCTGGAAGTTGGTGATGGACAGGGAGGCCTGGCGTGCTGTGGTTCACGGGGTCGCAAAGAGTTGGACACGACTGAGCAACTGAACTGCACTGAACTCTAGTGATTGAGACTGCACTAAGCGGGGGAGTCAGGTCTCCTTTTTGTAGCTTCCGAGTCCTCCTGTTGGCGCCGGTGTGCAGAGCACGAAGAAGGAATGACAGGAGCGTGTTTGTAGCCACGAGGGAAATGCCGGTCTGGTGGCCATTTTGTGCCCCTCAGCTCTCGGGCTTTCTCTTGGCAACATTTTCCATGGCTTCTCCAACACCCTTCCTCAAAGAACTCTGCCGGTGTTGGAAAGTTAGTTCCTCCTCAAAGAACTCTCCCCAGGATGCAGCCAAGGCAAGAAAGACTAGAGCAGCCGCACGTGCGCCTCTTGGGTCAGGGGTTCTCGCCCTCCAGCCTCTGGTTTCGCGCCTCTCTAACACACACCTCACCTCTTGGTCTCACTTCACCACTCATGCCGATGAGTCCTTTGCTTGCAACCAGTCTTTCTCTTTCCCAATCTTCTTTTCAATCTCACCAACTCCAGAAAGGCATTTTTGTTAAGTTGTACCAGAAGAGTTTTATTGTTTTGTGTATTTATTTGGCTGCACTGGTCTTAGTTTTGGCCTGCGGGATCTTCCATCTCCGTTGCAATAGGTGGGATCTTTAGTTGTCTCATGTGGGGGTCTAGATCCCTAACCAGGAATTGAACTTGGGTCCCCTGCATTGGGAGTATAGAGTCTTAGCCACTGGACCACCAGGGAAATCTCTGTAGCAGAAGAGTTTTAAGTGAGAAAAAATAAAGAATTCACTGGATAGAATGCTTGCTGAATAAAGGGATGAAAACACAGTTGGCAGTTAGGGAATTTCAGACTCTGGTGTCCCTACTGATCTGTGTGCCCAGAACTCTCCTCAGTTCTTCTGAAAGCCATTTCTCCCTTCTCTTTCAAACATGTACAGAAGATGCAGTTTTCTTCCATGGTCATACGTGCTGGTCATAGATTATTGGTGAGGGAGCGGTCATCTAAATAAAACTGGGTGTAGCAGCCAGCTTATGCTGCCTAACAAATTACATCAAAATATGATGTCTTAAAATAATACTTATTTTTGTTCAAGAGTCTGAGTGTTGACTAGACTTCTCTACTTCATGCTTCAGGTCTGCAGATTCCTGGGATGGCTCTGTTCACTGCATATTCATTCTGGTGCCCAGGCCGAAGGAGCAGGATCTACTTGGGGAAAGTATGTGAGTGCACGGGAATGGCAGAAGTGTAAGATGGCAGGTAGAAACATATGATGATTTCCTCTTTGTGTGCTCCTGTCTCTCTCATCTTACTTGGGCCAGCTTATTTCCCATTTTTCTACAATTTTCTTCCTCTGTGAGGCTGGATGGAATTAGAGAGTAAGGTGAGAGGTTCTACTGTGCCTGATCAAACAGAGGTGTTTAGAAAAAGAAAAATTTACTTGCAAAGAGTGCAAGGAAGCTAGACTTCAGAAAGACTGGCTGGTCTGTCAAAAACATAAGTAGTATTTAATGAAAAACTGCAAAATTATTGGTTACCAAGCTTACATTACTCCTGTTGTTGTTTAATTGCTCAGTCATATCTGACTCTTTCTGACCCCATGGTCTGCAACACACCAGGCTTACCTGTCCTTCACCATCTCCCAGAGTTTGCTCAAACTCATGTCCATTGAGTCGATGATGTCATCCAACCATCTCATCCTCTGTTGTCCCCTTCTCCTGCCCTCAGTCTTTCCCAGCATCAGGGTCTTTTCTAGTGAGTTGGCTCTCTACATCAAGTGGCCAAAGTATTTGAGCTTCCGCTTCAGCAACAGTCTTTCCAATGAATATTCAGGACTGATTTCCTTTAGGATTGACTAGTTGGCTCTCCTTGTAGTCCAAGGGACTCTCCAAAGTCTTCTCCAACACCACAGTTCAAAAGCATCAATTCTTAGGTGCTCGGCTTTTTTTATGGTCCAGCTCTCACATCCATACATTATGGTGAAAACAGCAACTTGCTCACATGATAATCATATCCATCTAGGACATGATACATATTAAAGTATCTGCTTAGCCAAAGCTGGAGATACAATTGTTTTTGTTGCAGAGTCACAGGTTTACAGGAAATATGCAAAAACTTTTCCTTTGAGGGACTAGAAGCATATGAGATGATCATGATGGCTTGAAATTATGTCTACAAATTCTCTGAAACTATCCCTTCAAAAGGTAGAACCTAATTCTTCTTCACGTAATAGCGTGCCAGACAATTAATTGCTTCTAAAGAAAAGGATGTGGGAGAAGAGATGGTGTGTAGCTTTGGAGATTAGGTCATTTAAAGGCATTTCGGTTTCCACCTGCTTGCTCTTGGGTCACTTTCCCTGGTGTGGCCAGGTGTTGCCTTCCTATGGGAAGGTCCATGTGGGCGAGTAACTGAGACCTTCTACCAGCACTAACTCCTCGGACTGAAGTGAGTCACCCTGAAGGCAGATCCTCCCGCCTCACTTAAGCCTTCCGATGACTGTAGCCCTGACAACGTTAACTGCAACCTCATGAGACACCTTGATGCAGAACCACTCATCTAATCCCCACCTGGATCTCTGATCCAGGAAACTAACTATGTGGGATAATAAGTGTTTATTGCTTTAAGCTGCTAAATTTTGGGTTAATTCGTTATGCCCCTGAAGGAGGAAATAGCAACTCACTCCAGTATTCTTACCTGGAGAATTCCACGGACAGAGGAGCCTGGCGGGCTATAGCCCGTGGTGTCACAGAGTCAAACACAACTGAGTGACTAACACATGCACAATTTGTTATGCAGCCATAGAAAATGAATGCAGCACGCCAGGCTGTTGTTTTCGCTTTATCACAGGGTGTAGAGTGTTGTGCTGGTGGTTCTCTTTGACTTGTGTCGTGTAAATGCTCAGATATTGAAGAAAGACTGAGTGGCCTCTTATGAGCAGTCCAAGCCTTCTTATGAGGTTCTGTATTGGAATATAATGGGCCAGTGCCTTCTGTAAGTTTTTAACTTACATTCTCACCAGCAATACATGAGACTGAAGTCTGGGAAGACTCCACATGCTGCGGAGCAACTAAGCCCAGGTGCTACAACCACTGAGCCTGTGCCCCGGAGACGCTGAGCTGTAACTACTGAGCCTGTGTGCCTGGAGTCTGTGGTCCACCGCAAGGGAAGCCCTGGCAATGAGAAGCCCACGCACCAAGCAAAGAGCAGCAACTCACCACAGCCAGAGAAAGCCCGCGTGCAGCAGCGAAGACCCAGTGCAACAAAACTAAATCAAATACATTAATTAATAAAAAAGACTTCAGTTAAAATACATGAGACTGAATGCATACATGAAAACAATGCAGGTACTTGTGTAGTAGCAATTCATTTACCCGCTGTGACCTTCATAGGCAGCAGAGAGCACTGGCCTGGCAATATGGGCATTGTGGTCAAGTAGGACGAAGACTGATGCTTATTGGCTCCGTTAGGACCAATTTAACCATCAGACATATAGGCTGAGCATCCATAGCCTGGGAGCATTTCAAGGATCTATACAAGTGTTTGAGAAGTGGAATAATTTATTTACCCAACCATTTGTTGATGGACATTTGTTTTGTTTCCACTTTCTTGTTAGGAATAAGGCCGTTATACGTATAACTGATCCACATTGCTGAAAACTAACACAGCATTGTAAATCCAGCACACTTTAATAAAATTTTTTTAAAAAGAAAGAAGGCCAAAGTGAATAACTGTACATATGTCATTTTGTCTGGGTACCAGGACATCTGTAGGGAAATGCCTAGATGAGAAAATGCTGGATCTGTAGTTTCATGAATTTGTGGTTTTGATCTAATTGACCAAATCACTTTTTTTCCCTCAGTTTTACCAATAGAGAGTGTTATCAAACTTTTAATATTTTCCTGTTCAGATAAGTGGACCCTTTGTGCTTGAGGAATTCATAGCTTTGTCTGGCAAAACACTATCACTTAATGTATGGTTTATTAATACAAAATGATTCTGACAACAACTTTAGGAGAATAAAAGTACTTATTTTTGAATATCTGTGTGTGTTTCAAAAAGATTCTGAGGACATCTATGAATATATTTATAACAACACAGGGTAAAAACATACAGAGATTGAAAAATTAGGTAAAGAGTAAAAGTGGGAATGGAACTCTTATAAAGATTTGGTTATGACACACGTGTTTATGTCATTAGGTCTTATGTAGTTGCTGAGAGAGTGTTATAAATTTGACTCTGAGTTCCCTGGCAGCCAAAATAAAGGTGAAAATGTGGTTAGTCATGAGTCACAGTGAGTATAATATTAATAATAAATCTGTAATTTTTAAACCCTTCTATTTTTGTGACAGTTTATGCCGATTGATTTTAGGTAGATATATTCTTGTCTTCATTTTACAAATGAGAGCCCAGGGCACAGGTAGTTAAGTAACTTACCCATGATTGTGCACCTATTAATAAGAGGTACCTGGTGTGGCATTTAGACAGCATGGTCCAGAGTCTGCATTTTAAATTATTATGTAATTTTTAGTGACCTCTCAATAGAGCATGAGCCATTTAGGCAGTAGCTGTGATGAAAACATCTTAAACCTCCTCAGACGTTTATTACACATTTCCATTCTGTGAAGTAGTCATACCTAGGATTTGATTTGATAGACCTTCAAGGGCCAGAGCTCCCGTACCACATGACACTACCCCTCCATCCTGGGGCGTGGTTTACATTAATCCTCAGATCTTGCCTCTTTCTGGTCTTTTTGCCTGACTTTTATAGCTACTTAGGGCTTTGAAAGCCTAAGATAGTTGTCATCCCCTCCTCTATTTTATTCTACCTCCATTTATCCGGAAGGAGATTCCCAGAACAAGCTGTGTTCAAGTCATATGTATCTTTTAGGTCTTTCTTAGGATTACTGGAGTTCAAAGCACTGGTCAAAGGCCAGTCTTCCACTTTGCCAATTAAAGGAACTTTCTGAACATGTTTGTGGTTGACCAGTACATTGACTTGTCCCAGGAAAGATGTCAGAAAAACATTTTATGTATTTTACAGTTGCCAAAAATTGGTATATAAGAATATAGACTTTCATGTCTTGTTAAATCTATTCAAACTCAGTCAAAAAGACCTAGGCAATATAATGAATAGACATTTTATACAAAAGAAGAATTGCCAAATAGGTAGGCACAGTGAAGCTATGATCAATCTCTCTTTGAAAATTCTACCATGACCACAATATGCCTTTTATTAGCTTTATACACACTGTATGACTTTTAGAATATTCCTTAATCAATATTTTCTCCTTCAGTTCCCTTAGAAAATAGGAATATTCAAATTGTGGCTCCATAGATATCTACGAAGAATAATCACAATGTCTAAGATCCTCCCTGGGGGAAAAGCATCTTCACATTTTCTTCAGGAACAGAGACACTATGATGTTTCTGGCATGTTCACATGACAGATATGGTCACTAAGATGTCAACAAGTCAGCTTTTGATACTCAAACTGTTAGGGATCCCCTCTTCAGATCTGATTTCCAGAGGAAATAATGACTATAGCACTTTTCTTTCACAGTTTTCAAAATACTTTCATTGGTGGTGGTGCAGGAAGCATGGGAGATGTCTTACAGGAACTGAGTATTTTTATCCTGAGAGTCACATTATGGGTTCCTCCTCCACACAGTAAAAATCTGCTGCTCTGTGTTAGTCGTATCTCTAAGCTCTAAACTTGTCCTTTGCTTTGTGATCCTGAGGCTGGGACTCTGCAAAACACGTGTGACTTTATAAGCTGATTGCATGTAGGTTCTGCCAGTAGGGAGCACTAGGGGAAGACGGTAAGGTCCTTCCTGTTCTGGTTTTGCATCTTGTTCCTGTGGCTGTAACGGTAGCTGTTACAGAGAGGAAGCCAATTCTGACTCCATGTTGGAAACTGTTTATTTGACTTGCTTTTCGTTGCTTTTGTTATTATAATCATTAATAGCCTGCCTCAGAGGACACTGCCCATCTACCTAAAGTGAGTGAAGTCGCTCAGTTGTGTCCCACTCTTGGCGACCCCATGGACTGTAGCCTACCAGGCTCCTTCATCCATGGGATTTTCCAGGCAAGAGTACTAGAGAGGGTTACCATTTCCTTCTCCAGGGGATCTTCCCGACCCAGGGCTTGAGCCCAGGTCTCCCGCATTGTAGGCAGACGCTTTACCGTCTGAGCCAGCAGGGAAGTCCTGTCTGCCTAACTGTAAACTGAAGTGCCTTTGTTCAGCTTATAGAGAGATAATGTGACCCTGCCCACCTGTGAATGCCTACAACAAAAAGAAGAGGTTAACACACCCCTTCCAAAGGTTAGGGATCCCCAGAGATGCTTCGGAAGACTGGAGACCCTTTACTTCCCCATGACGTCTCCCTCTCTATTCTGCCTTTCAACTTTAGCTCCTCCTTGCGTTTCTCTCTCTGACTCTATAAAAGAACCTGGCATCCAGGCCCTGATAAGATGGTTACTCTGAGACGTTAGTCTGCCATCTATTTGGTCAGCCGGCTTTCCGAATAAAGTCATATTCTTTGCCTCACCACCTCTTCTCTCAGATTCATTGGCCTGTTGTGTGGTGAGCAGAGCTAGCTTGGACTTGGTAACATGGCGATGCTTGTTCACCCAGGTAGGGGGAGTTCCTTCCTCTCTGAAGCTCCCTCTTCAGAGATGCCAGCTGTAGTTGGCTGGAGCCACCTGCTCAGAAGTCTGGTCCCAACCACCAGGACCCTCCTCTGGACTCAGGGACACCAGGACCATATGAGCAGTGCCCCCTCCTCAGTGGCCTGAGCTTCAGCTCCATGGAGCCCCCTTTTGAAGCCAGTGTTAATAATTTGAATGTTAATAATTTCAACCTTTTCTCTTTATTCCCTCAGTCCAGGGAGCAGTGGCTATTTCCTGAAGTTGCTACCATCAAGACACCTTACAGTTCTTCCTATCCTTTTATTTAGTCAGTGAACAAATATATTAAATTTTCTGTTTGGATAACTGGCGTCATTTTTGCCTCTGGAGTGGGTTCTGACTGATACATTCCTGCCTCAGAGAAGTGTCTTATGAACACTGATATGACTTCAAATTCATGATGTAATGATCCAATGGGGTTGCTGAGAAATAATGCTTTTGACTTTGTAAAATCCATTCACAAGCAAGGAAAAGTTTAAACTAATGACAACAATGATAAATCCTTTGAGAAGTCGGTAGGACTACAGTGTCAGGATTGGACATATTGGGAAGAGGGTGAAAATCTCAAGACAGGATAAGCTGTGTTGTCACTTCTTTGGGAGTTTACCCTCCAGCAGCTCGACGGTCACTGCTATGAGACTGACTACTGACTTTATAAGTTCATGCTATAGCAAACTCTGAGCTGTTGCATGTTATAGAAAGGTAAGAGCCAGTCATTTTCAATAACTGGAAAATTTCTGTTGTTGTAGGGGCTTCCCTGATAGCTCAGTTGGTAAAGAATCCACCTGCAATGCAGGAGACCCTGGTTCAATTCCTGGGTCAGGAAGATCCATTGGAGAAAGGATAGGCTACCCACTCCAGTAATTCTTGGGCTTTCCTGTGGCTCAACTGGTAAAGAATCTGCCTGCAATGCGGGAGACCTTGGTTCCATCCCTGGATTGGGAAGATCCCCTGGAGAAGGGAAAAGCCACCCATTTCAGTATTCTGGTCTGGAGAATTCCACGGGCTGTATAGTCCATGGGGTCGCAAAGAGTCGGACACAACCGAGCGACTTGGACTTTCACTTGTTTAGTTGCTTAGTCATGTCTGACTCTTTTGTGACCTCATGGACTGAAGCCCACCAGGTTCCTCTGTCTGTGGGATTTCCCATGCAAGAATACTGGACGGAAAGTTTATTTGGAGGAGGGGTAATTTTCCTGCTCCCCTGAAAATTGCCTAAACAGTGGTAACCTACCATGCCTATGTGCAAAAATTGGTCCTGATTTTATGAATTATTAAAGTTTGGGAGATTTTCATAGATTCTTATTTGTATTATTTGCATCAATTTTTTAAAAACAACTGTCAGTGCAGAGCATTTAGAATAAAAAAGTACCGTGGTCTTTCTTCATAAGGCCCATTCTCCCAACACCTATTATGTGTCTTCTTTTCTTGAACCCTCTAAAAACCATGAGAGGCAAACATTGTTAGCCGTTTTTTACAGATACATGAATTTGTAACACCCCCTTTCACTCACAAATATCCTGATTTGGATAACAAATTTTATGGTCACCTGATCCAACTAGTAAGCAAAAAAGCTAGAATTTGAGCTCAATCAAGTCCTGTGTGTTTCCACCGCCCTAAACCACTTGAGAATCTCCTAAACCAGATAGAACTTGTAGAATGTCGTGGTACAAGAAGGCTGTACCCCTGGAATTGGAGCAGATATTCCAGGCTTCAGTCCAAACTTCTCAGGAGGCTGTAGGCTACATCTTTTCTAGGCTATTATCTCTCCCAAACTATGCAAATAGCATTAGAAGATACATCAATTAGCAGAAAACAAAACTCAGACTGGCTTACGTAGAAAACGAGACTTATTGGCTCATGTATTATAATCGGAAGTTCAGGGTTTGGTGAGTTTCACTAGTGGTTGATCGAATCCCATGATATTATTGATATCAAAGTATCAATAATATGATTGATATTATAATAATATGAAATGATTGATATCAGTATTTTTTCTTCCCTCTTTCACTCCACTATCTACTTCTAGTTTTAGTCTATGACTGACTTGTGTGAGGTTGTAAGGTCAGCAGTTATCAAGGTGACACGTTTCCACTTCCATGTCTAGATAGAGGAGAGGTACCTCTTCCCCCTACCAGTGAACAAAAGCCTTGTTCTTTGCATTGTTTGGACTAAACTGAACCAGTGAAGGCGAGTAGATATGTGCTGGTTGCTTTGGGCTTCCCTGGTGGCTCAACAGTATGGAACTAGCCTGCCGATGCAGGACACACGGGCTTGATCCCTGGGTTACAAAGATCCCCTGGAGGAGGAAATGGCAACTCACTCTAATATTTTTGCCTGGGAAATCCCATGTCAGAGGAGCCTGGCATGCTGTAGTTCATAGGGTCTCAAAAGAGGTGGACATGACTTGGAGGCTAAACAACAACAACAACAATTGGTGTACAGTTGGTTTACTGATCTTTTATAAACCAATTGTCATGTCAAGGTTGATGTGGAGGTGGGATGGGATTGGTCTGATTTGAGTACTAATCAGAACTCACTCACTTCTATGACTGAGGGTGAGATTTATGGTCCCCAAAGCACATGAATGAGGATCCCATGCACCTGGAAAGAGAAAAGCGGATCCTGGTTAAGTTATCAGTGAATGTCCTCTGGCTACCCAGCACTCATGCATACCCTTCTTTCCATCCATCCTCTCAGAAACATCCACATTACCTCAATAGAGACAACCCAAAGATTTGATACATTAAGTCCAAGTTCTGATTTTCTGGGTTATGTGGGGTGATATTCACATCATCATATCTGGATGAAACTTCTTGTAGTCTAAGGACTTTTGGTAATAATATATTATCCATGTACAACACAACCCATAGAAGAAAGAGTAGGATAACTGGATTTAAAAAAATGCCATTTGGAAAACTAAACAATGAGAAATGGCATATAAAAGTTATTAGTCAAATGATATAATTCCTGCTGGACAGAAATGGTGAGAACTGCATTCTTGCTGTGAATTCTGTGGAGAGTCATCTTGACTGCACAAAGTCTTCTTTTTGGAAAGCGATCCATTGTCCACTATTTTCCTTGGCTCCTTCTGATAAACAGCATGATACTGGGGTTAAGAGTAAAGGCTTTGGAGTCAGAATGCCTGGATTCTAATAACAAGCTTTTTTATTTTCTAGTTGGGCAAATTTCTTAACCTCTTTGTGCTTCAGTTCCCTCAGATGTAAAATGGGGATAATAATAGTCCTTGTCCTTTAGGATTAATAAACGTGTAAAGAGGGAATTAATCCATGCAAAATGCTTAGAACATTGCTTCACATACATAAAGTGCTCAAGAAATATAATGAGTCTTGGGGAGGATGATATTTCTCAGGGTTTCTTTGAAAATGGAGCTTCCTTGATTATTCAGTGGGCTTCTGGCCTAATTCCTTCTGGTCAGTTCCATAGTCAGATATCTGGCTAGTCAGAGTTCAGATTCCCTTGAGCTTGGGAAGTGTGTTTTTTGAGCCCAAGGTATTAGCTTATGTGGAACTGGGCATAATTTTCTGTCCTATTTGTGCAGAGACAAAAGCATCTTAGGTCATCTCATTACCATGTATGACTACCTAGATCTGATTTATTTGTGTCTCTTTAACCAAACCTTCCACTAAGAGTACCCACTGGGAGCTGTGTCCATGCTGGATATTTGTCAAATAGTATGTCAGCCATCAGGCAGAGGTGGAAGGGAAGTCCCCAGTCACCAGTGCTCAACCACTCTGCTCTACTGAAGCTGATGTTATCTTGACTGAGTATACAACTGTGGGCCTTATGACATCTCCATCTTTTCTTACCCAGGTTGGCTGGGGCAATTCATGGAAGAATGCTTCACAGCATGTCAGCCCACAACAAAATGGGCATCTGTGCTTTTCACAGTAATATTCCTGCCATCATCCCTTTCCATTGCTGTGTCTCCAACTCCAGTGCAAGTTAGAGCTGCTCTATAAGACTTTTCTTTTATAAAGGTCGATGGGGCAAAATATGAAGACAGGCCTAGTGGCTCAGTTCAGTTCAGTGCAGTTCAGTCGCTCAGTCATGTCCGACTCTTTGCGACCCCATGAATCGCAGCACGCCAAGCCTCCCTGTCCATCACCAACTCCCGGAGTTCACTCAGACTCATGCCCATCGAGCCAGTGATGCCATCCAGCCATCTCATCCTCTGTCGTCCCCTTCTCCTCTTGCCCCCAATCCCTCCCAGCATCAGTCTTTTCCAATGAGTCAACTCTTCACATGAGGTGGCCAAAGTACTGGAGTTTCAGCTTCAGCATCATTCCTTCCAAAGAAATCCCAGGGCTGATCTCCTTCAGAATGGACTGGTTGGATCTCCTTGCAGTCCAAGGGACTCTCAAGAGTCTTCTCCAACACCACAGTTCAAAGGCATCAATTCTTCGGCACTCAGCCTTCTTCACAGTCCAACTCTCACATCCATACATGGCCACAGGAAAAACCATAGCCTTGACTAGACGGACCTTTGTTGGCAAAGTAATGTCTCTGCTTTTGAATATGCTATCTAGGTTGGTCATAACTTTCCATCCAAGGAGTGAGCGTCTTTTAATTTCATGGCTGCAGTTACCATCTGCAGTGATTTGGGAGCCCCCAAAAATAAAGTCTGACACTGTTTCCACTGTTTCCCCATCTATTTCCCATGAAGTGCTGGGACCTGATGCCATGATCTTTGTCTTCTGAATGTTGAGCTTTAAGCCAACGTTTTCACTCTCCACTTTCACTTTCATCAAGAGGTTTTTTAGTTCCTCTTCACTTTCTGCCATAAGGGTGGTGTCATCTGCATATTTGAGGTTATTGATATTTCTCCCGGCAATCTTGATTCCAGCTTGTGCTTCTTGCAGTCCAGCATTTCTCATGATGTACTCTGCATATGAGTTAAATAAGCAGGGTAACAATATACAGCCTTGATGTACTCCTTTCCCAATTTGGAACCAGTCTGTTGTTCCACGTCCAGTTCTAACTGTTGGTTCTTGACCTGCATGCAGGTTTCTCAGGAGGCAGGTCAGGTGGTCTGGTATTTCCATCTCTTCAAGAATTTTCCAGTTTATTATGATCCACACAGTCAAAGGCTTTGGCATAGTCAATAAAGCAGAAATAGATGTTTTTCTGGAACTCTGTTGCTTTTTCCATGATCCAGGGGATGTTGGCAATTTGATCTCTGGTTCCTCTGCCTTTTCGAAAACCAGCTTGAACATCTGGAAGTTCACAGTTCACATATTGCTGAAGCCTGGCTTGGAGAATTTTGAGCATTACTTTACCAGTGTGTGAAATGAGTGCAATTGTGCGGCAGTTTGAGCATTCCTTGGCATTGCCTTTCTTTGGGATTGGAATGAAAACTGACCTTTTCCAGTCTTGTGGCCACTGCTGAGTTTTCCAAATGTGCTGGCATATTGAGTGCAGCACTTTCACAGCGTCATCTTTCAGGATTTGAAATAGCTCAACTGGAATTCCATCACCTCCACTAGCTTTGTTCGTAGTGATGTTTCAAAGGCCCACTGGACTTCACATTCCAGGATGTCTGGCTCTAGGTCAGTGATCACACCATCGTGATTATCTGGGTCATGAAAATCTTTTTTGTACAGTTCTTCTGTGTATTCTTGCCACCTCTTCTTAATATCTTCTGCTTCTCTTAGGTCCATGCCATTTCTGTCCTTTATCAAGCCCACCTTTGCATGAAATGTTCCCTTGGTATCTCTAATTTTCTTGAAGAGGTCTCTAGTCTTTCCCATTTTGTTGTAGAGAATTTTGCCTGCAATATGCAGACCCAGGTTCAATTGCCAGACAGGAAGACCCACTGGAGAAGGGCATGGCAACCCACTCCAGTATTCTTGCCTGGAGAATCCCAAGGACAGAGGAAACTGGCAGACTTCAAGGGCTCTCAAAGAGCAACTAACACAACTGAACAACCAACACTTTCACTTTCACTCTCATGGGGCAAAAATATGAAGACAGGCCTAGACATTTATAGAAAGGCTTTATTTTGTACCCATTTTCATGTTTCACTCAGATAAACCATGAATTCTACTTTCTCCCATTTTCATATAAAACTACATACACCGCACTGTACATGTAAGACAAATTTGGAAAAGAGCCTCAAGCTGGCCTCTGAAATTGTGTAAGCAATTATCACATTTTTGTGCGCAAATGCAGTAATTATATGTGTAATTTGGCAGCTGGGTTTGAAAATTTGGCCTTAAATGGAACATAGACAGGAAAAATAATGTTGGAAAATGCCAATATTTTATAAAGATTTTGAATCAAATAATGGTGAAATTATTGCAAGCCATCTTAATTTTTAATTATAATGATCATTACACAATATACCATAATTTTTTGAGGAAGAAAAGAACTATAGATCAATTGCCCATCGTTTTTGTCAGAAAAAACTGCCTCAATTCTTAGGGAGGATAATTGTATTTTTCAGAGGTTATGGTACATATTTCAAAGGCTTTTTTTCTTATGAAGAAAAGATAGTGATTGCTTACTAGTTCAAGTTCTATGACATATTTTACTATAGAAGAAAAGCACTCTTTGTACTGATTACTTTAGAGGAAGAGTAGTATTAACTCTGTGTTTTATGTGAGCTAGTAATCTTAAATTAGATAAAGCTTTCTTTATGAGCATTTAAGTTTTGGAATATAAGATTATAGCCTAAATGAAGAGTAATTTAGATTTCTTTGATCTAGGTTTAAGTCGAAGTTTTATAGTAAGATCATAGTTTTATATTGTCATCAGGATTGAATCGTGCACATGGCTTCTTCATGTGGTTATGAGCACTGGTGACTTGGGGAGGATGTAAGGCTGTCCCTACAGCAATGTTATCTTCTGTGATTAGCAGGGTAATGGAGAGGTTAACTCTGCAGGCTATGAAGCCAGCCAACCTGTATTGCAGTCCTGGCTCCACTGCTCTGTTAGCCCTGTGACCTTGACACTGTTACTTAATCCTTAGCCTCTCTTCACTTTAGCCTCCCCATGTGATAAAATGGGAATGATAGCATGCCCACCAAATAGAGTCGTCTCAGGGACAGAAAGAGCTGATCATACCTGGTACAGTGTCGGACACTGGTAAGCCCTCAAGCATGACGACCATTATTGTTTTGATCATCATTTGCGCCTCTGTTGAACCCCAGTCATGACTAAGTGAGGAGGATAACCAACTCAGGCAACGTGAGGGCAAGAGATAGTTCGTGTGTACAGAGAAGCCCATAGGAAGTCCAGGTTCTCCAAGATGAGGCAATGCCCCCAGCAGCATGTTAAGGACTGCAACAGTGTGGGCAGAGCTCAGTTATGGGAATTTATTTCTATTCTGTGGCAGACTGTGGACATTCTTCCAGGACTGTGCTAAATTAGGGGATAGGGGAGGATGTAGACTTCAGAATCCTTCTCTTTCAAGGAATCTGAAGTCTACAGAGGGAATGAGATTAGTGCCTGCATGACTATAATGCCTAATGTAACACAGTCAGGGCTGGGGGAAATAAACAAGTGGCTCTGGGCATTAAAGAAAAAGAGGGGGAGGGTGAACTTGCAAGTAGTTTTCTCCCCTTATTCTAAAATCATGCAAATCTTCTGAGGATAGGTAACTTTTCAGGCAGGCGTTGAAGGAGACTCTGGTTAAGCAGATATAATAGGGCTGGAGATGAGTCCAATGAAGAAAACAACACAAACGAGGCAGAGGAGGGAAGAAAGGAGCACCCAAGAGCACCTGGGACATCCAACATGGTGGGGATAATGCAAATAGACTGTCATAGGAGGACTGGCCAGACTTAGAGAGGATTTGAATATTATGGTGAGAAGTGTGGGCTCAATTTGGTATGCAAAATTCAGCTTTAAAAGAGAAAGGTTGGGAACAGACTTGTGCATCAGAGAATCATTTCAAGGTCTTGTTAAAACATATATTTCCATTTCCTTCTCCAGGGGATCTTCCCGACCCAGGGATCAAACCCGCAACTTCCTGTGTCTCCTGCATTGCAGGCAGGTTCTTTACCACTGAGCCAATTTGTCAAAACTAATACAATTATGTAAAGTTTAAAAATAAAATAAAATTAAAACAAACAAACAAAAAACAACATGTATTTCCAGGACTTCTTTGGCAGTCCAGTGGTTGACACTCTGTGCTTCCAATGTAAGGGGTGCAGGTTCGATCCGTGGTTGGGGAACTAAGATCCCACATGTCACATGGCACAGCCAAAACAGCAACAAGAGAAAACAAACAAACAAAACACCCACATATTCCTGGCCCACAAATCCCAGAGATTCTGATTCAGTACATCCAGGGTTGAGCCACAGACTTTGCATTTCCAGTGATGTCACATGTCACACTGATGTGCTGGGTTCACAGAACACACTGAAGAGCCCTGACACAGGGCACATGGCCTTCCAAAATGTTCCGTTTGCAGGTCCTTATTAGTTTAAAAAAATCCAGTATCAGCTTAGTTCAGTTCAGCTGCTCAGTTGTGTCTGACTCTTTGTGATCCCGTGGACTGCAGCACGCCAGGTTTCCCAGTCCATCGCCAGTTCCTGGAGTTTATTTAAACCCATGTCCATTGAGTCAGTGATGCCATCCAGCCATCTCATCCTCTGTCATCCCCTTCTCTTTCTGCCCTCAATCTTTCCCAACATCAGGGTCTTTTCCAGAGAGTCAGTCCTTTGAATCAGGTGGCCAAAGTATTGGAGTTTCAGCTTCAACATCGGTCCTTCTAATGAATATTCAGGACTGATCTCCTTTAGGATGGACTGGTTGGATCTCCTTGCAGTCCAAGGGACTGTCAAGAGTCTTCTCCAACACTACAGTTCAAAAGCATCAATTCTTCTTTGCTCAGCTTTCTTGACAGTCCAACTCTCACATCCATACATGACTACTGGAAAAACCATAGCCTTGACTAGACAGATGCTAAAGCTGAAACTCCAGTACTTTGGCCATCTCTGCGAAGAGTTGATTCATTGGAAGAGACTCTGATGCTGGGAGGGATTGGGGGCAGGAGGAGAAGGGGACGACAGAGGATGAGATGGCTGGATGGCATCACTGACTTGATGGGCGTGAGTCTGAGTGAACTCCGGGAGTTGGTGATGGACAGGGAGGCCTGGCATGCTGCGATTCATGGGGTCGCAAAGAGTCGGACACAACTGAGCGACTGAACTGAACTGACTAGACAGACCTTTGTTGGCAAGTAATGTCTCTGTTTTTTAATATGCTGTTTAGGTTAGTCATAACTTTCCTTCCAAGGAGTAAGCATCTTTTAATTTCATGGCTGCAGTCATCATCTGCAATGACTTTGGAGCCCCCCAAAAATAAAGTCTGTCACTGTTTCCACTGTTTCCCCATCTATTTGCCATGAAGTGATGGAACCAGATGCCATGATCTTAGTTTTCTGAATGTTGAGTTTGAAGCCAACTTTTTCATTCTCCTCTTTCACTTTCATCAAGAGGCTCTTTAGTTCTTCACTTTCTGCCATAAGGGTGGTGTCATCTGCATATCTGAGGTTATTGACATTTCTCCCAGCAATCTTGATTCCAGCTTGTGCTTCCTCCAGCCCAGCATTTCTCATGATGTACTCTGCATATAATTTAAATAAGCAGGGTGACAATATACAGCTTTGACATACTCCTTTCCCTATTTGGAATCAGTCAGTTGTTCCAAGTCAAGTTCTAACTGTTGCTTCCTGACCTGCACACAGATTTCTCAAGAGACAGGTCAGGTGGTCTGGTATTCCCATCTCTTTAAGAATTTTCGAGAGTTTTTGTGGTCCACACAGTCAAAGGCTTTGGCATAGTCAATAAAGTAGAAGTAGATGTTTTTCTGGAACTCTCTTACTTTTTTGATGTTCCAACAGATGTTGGCAATTTGATCTCCTGACTGTATGTACATTTATTTGTTTTCAAGTTGTGGACAAAGTACTGTGTCAATATCTGCTGCACACAGCATAAAGTCTATACCATTATAATCAGAAGAGACTGAGCTCATGATGAAATACTGCTAAGTTGCTTCAGTCGTGTCTGACTCTGTGCAACTCCATAGACGGCAGCCCACCAGGCTCCGCTGTCCCTGGGATTCTCCAGGCAAGAACACTGGAGTGGGTTGCCATTTCCTTCTCCAATGCATGAAAGTGAAAAGTAAAAGTGAAATCGCTCAGTTGTGTCCGACTCTTAGCAACCCAATGGACTGCAGCCTACCAGGCTCCTTGGTCCATGGGATTTGCCAGGCAAGAGTACTGGAGTGGGCTGCCATTGCCTTATCCATGATGAAATAAACATGGTCTTATTTTTATTTTAATTACTTATGGTACAAAAAAGTCTTTGCTCTCACTGAAGTTGTTTTTGTATTGAATATGCTTCACGATTTTCTGAAACAAAAAAAAGTATAGTACAACCATTAAATATTTCTTAATCCATTTTTTCTAGCACTTTGTTGTAGTGGTTTTTGCAACTGAGGAATATTTCTCACAAAGACACATAAATCCAAATGGAAGAATTTCCTTTACTGGCCGTTTTTAACTAAATTTCATTCACCAGTTATGGAAAGGCTTTCATCAAAATTTGGCCATAGATTTCCATCTTCTCTGATGTCTGTCAGTTGTTATTGCAATGCAATAAACAGGTTTTACCATTTTTCATTATTATAAAAATTCCACTGAAATTCATTGTTTGGAATAGTTTTAAACTGGTTACAAAAATCCTATTTCCAAGTTTTTAGAGTATGCTGATATGAGATTTTTTTTAAAAGGTGATTTATTTACTGATCTTGTTCATATCCAAATTACATAGCAATGGACATCTTTGTATATATCCTTTTCCAAAGTGCTCTGTCTACTGACAGAACCTGAGTTTCTAAGGAAAGGCAGTTCTTTTGTATTTTCTAATGAAACATTACTCCCAACTTGAAGGAACAGATTGTGTTATTAATGTTATTTTTATTGTCATTTTGGCCACCTGATGCGAAGAGCTGACTCATTTGAAAAGACTCTGATGCTGGGAGGGATTGGGGGCAGGAGGAGAAGGGGATGACAGAGGATGAGATGGTTGGATGGCATCACCGACTCAATGGACATGGGTTTGGGTGGACTCTGGGAGTTGGTGATGGACAGGGAGGACTGGTGTGCTGCGGTTCATAGGGTCTCAAGGAGTTGGACACGACTAAGTGAATGAACTGAACTGAACTTATTGTTATTAAAAAAAATACTTGCTAGGTAGCATGCTATTGATAGCTTACTTGTCATCAGAGAAAAGGTTAGCGAGTCTAGAACACTTGTCTTTCTGTAAATGTATGTTTTTAGCTTTTGTGAGCACTTTGCCATAAGCAAATCTGTGTTGTAGAAAATATGTTCATGGTTATTCCTCATTTCAATTTGTTCCCAAAGAATAAACCACATTTTAAAGATTAAAAAAAAAAAAAAAACGCTCTGATGACATTCTGTGGGTTTTGTGCAGATCTAGCTAGCTCCAACTCCAGAGAAGGCAATGGTACCCCACTCCAGTACTCTTGTCTGGAAAACCCCATGGATGGAGGAGCCTGGAAGGCTGTAGTCCAAGGGGTCGCTGAGGGTCGGACACGACTGAGCGACTTCACTTTCACTTTCATGCATTGGAGAAGGAAATGGCAACCCACTCCAGGGTTCTTGGCTGGAGAATCCCAGGGACGGCGGGGCCTGGTGGGCTGCCATCTATGAGGTCGCACAGAGTCGGAGACGACTGAAGCAACTTAGCAGCAGCAGCAGCAGCAGCTCCAAGTCTTTAGCTGCACATGCCTGTCTGTGTAGAGCAGGGTCAGTGAATGTCAGTATGATCTGTCTTAGTAATCTTAGACAAAATTTCTAAAAAGGTTTGGTAAAATGACTGGCCCCATTACTTACACAGCTTTACCATTAGAGAAGTAATTTACTGTTGAAGAGTATATTTTACCTTTGGCAGTTTGAAAGAATGAAATTCTTCAGGTATTTTATTATTGAAACACAACTTAGCAAAAATTACATGCTGAGATTTGGTAAAATAGAAATAGGGATACTTTTGCTCTGTATTGTCATGTCCCACACTTCGGGACCCCAAAGATTGTAGCCATGTGCGATTTCTCCATCCATGGAATTCTCCAGGCAAGAATACTGGAGTGGGTCACTATTTCCTTCTACAGGGAATCTTCCCAACTCAGGGATTGAACCCAAGTCTGCTGCATCGCAGGCAGATTCTTTACCACTGAGCCTCCAGGGAAGCCCTGTCAGACTTCATAGCGCTGTGTAATTTGTCCCAATTCTTGATTTAAAAATAATTTCTGGGCTGCCAGCAGACTGAAGGTAGTGCCGGGGACTTGGAGCCTCGAGGACCATGCTGGGTGAGCTAGGCCTGGAGGAAGTGCAGGATAGGAGTTTGAGGTGTCAGGCCCTCTGAAGACTGTGGGGCACTGGCTCTCAGGGCTCCTGGGGGCAGGGTGGGGGGAAAATAAGCTCTACTGAACAGCTTTTGGGGTTTCACAGAGGAATCAGGAGATGATGAAGACCAAGGGGGCCAGTCAGAGGCAGAGGATGGCGTGGACTCTGACTTTAATATGGATTAATGGGATGATCCGGAGAAGGCAATGACACCCCACTCCAGTCCTCTTGCCTGGAAAATCCCATGGACGGAGGAGGCTGGTGGGCTGCAGTCCATGGGGTTGCAAAAAGTCAGACACAACTGAGTGACTTCCCTTTCACTTTTCACTTTCATGCATTGGAGAAGAAAATGGCAACCCACTCCAGCGTTCTTGCCTGGAGAATCCCAGGGACGGGGAAGCCTGGTGGGCTGCCATCTATGGGGTTGCACAGAGTTGGACACGACTGAGGTGACTTAGCAGCAGCAGCAGCAGCAATGGAATGATCCATCTGGTGATGGAGGCGCAGAAAAGTCAAGACGGAAGCAGTGAGCCATCATCAAGGAGGATGAGGAGCTTCTCAAGAATCTCAAAAGGTCAGCACCTGGGGTTGGTGATTCTTGGAAGAGCCCAGAAGTCCCTGCTCCCCCTGTAGGATGGTGGCTCTGACAGGTGGAAGTCCAAGCCTCTGTCTACAGCTGCTCTCACACAACAAACGCTCTTGTGGGTGCTGGAGAGGCAGGGTAGTCACAGCAGGGAGGGGTCCCAGCTGCCGGCAGAGAAGCTCCTCAGAGAGGCCAAGGTCACAGAGGAGCCGCACTGACCTTCACTGAAATGTCTGCGTGGCTTGAGGCTGATTGAAAGAAGCAGGTTCCTGAGATATGGAAGTGTCTGGGCCCATGGGTCACGTCCTGTTCAGTGACAGGGCCACTTGGTAGGGAGCCAGGTGCTAAAGAAGAGGATGTTGTCATCAAAGGACTCAATCCTGCTCCCACGGCTCCTGCATGGACTCCCGGTGCTGGCCCTGGACTCTCATCCCGCCTGCTCACTGCCCATGTTCCCTCATCACTTTCATTGAGGAGGAGGCCTTGGAATGGATTCCCCAAGGGTGGCCCCCAAAGGTCCCTGTTGGAGAGTCTGCCCAGTGGCCCACCCCCAGCCCTATCCCAGGGCCCTGTTACAGACATGCTGCCTGCTCCTGCTCCAGCCTTCAGGGTCCTCCAGGTGGCCTACGAGAAGTGCACTTCAGGGCACTGCCCCCTGCCACAGCCCCGGGCCCTGGCCCATCGCCTCCCCAGCCCCTCTCAGGCTCTGAGCCCTGAACCATGTGCCAGAAAACTCATCAAATGAAGCAATGCCTGGGCCTCAGAAGCATCTTTCCTACTCTGAATTGGGGCTCTTGATGTCCCCCACGTCTCCTCTTTGTGGTTGCTGATCTTTGCCCAGCATTTTTCTATATTTCTTTCCACATCCTTACCCTTAGTTCCCATTGGTTGAATAATATTATTCAACTAAGTTGAATAATAATTGTGAAAGTGCATACCCTTGTCTTGTTCCTGATTTTAGGGGGAATATTTTCAGTTTTTCACCATTGAGAATAATGTTTGTTGTAGGCTTATCATATATGGCCTTTGCTGTGTTGAGGTAGGTTCCTTCTATGCCCATTTTTTGAAGAGTTTAAATGAAAAAGTTGGCTTAAAGCTCAACATTAAGAAAACTAAGGTCATGGCATCTGGTCCCATCACTTCATGGGAAATAGATGCGGAAACAGGTAAAACAGTGTCAGACGTTATTTTTCTGGGCTCCAAAATCACTGCAGATGGGGGTTGTAGCCATGAAATTAAAAGATGCTTACTCCTTGGAAGGAAAGTTATGACCAACCTAGATAGCATATTCAAAAGCAGAGACATTATTTTGCCAACAAAGGTCCATCTAGTC
Source organism: Bubalus bubalis (assembly GCF_019923935.1). Taxonomy (NCBI): domain Eukaryota; kingdom Metazoa; phylum Chordata; class Mammalia; order Artiodactyla; family Bovidae; genus Bubalus; species Bubalus bubalis. The sequence continues at coordinate 199,596,081 of NC_059157.1, forward strand.
AAGGCTATGGTTTTTCCAGTGGTCATGTATGGATGTGAAAGTTGGACTGTAAAGAAAGCTGAGTGCCAAAGAATTGATGCTTTTGAACTGTGGTGTTGGAGTAGACTCTTTAGAGTCCCTTGGACAGTAAGGAGATCCAACCAGTCCATTCTGAAGGAGATCAGTCCTGGGTGTTCTTTGGAAGAACTGATGCTAAAGCTGAATACTCCAATACTTTGGCCACCTCATGCGAAGAGTTGACTCATTGGAAAAGACTCTGATGCTGGGAGGGATTGGGGGCAGGAGGAGAAGGGGACGACAGAGGATGAGATGGCTGGATAGCATCACCAACTTGATGGACATAAGTTTGGGTGAACTCTGGGAGTTGGTGATGGACAGGGAGGCCTGGCGTGCTGCAATTCATGGGGTCACAAAGAGTCGGACATCACTGAGTGACTGAACTGAACTGAACTGAACTGAATCATGAATGGGTGCTGAATTTTGTCAAAGGTTTTTTCTGTGTCTATTGAGATTATCTTTGGTTTTTATCTTTCAATTTGTTGATAGGGTGTATCATATTGATTTGTTTGTGTATACTGAGGAATCCTTGCATCCCTGGAATAAGCCCAACTTGATCATGGTGTATGAGCTTTTTAATGTGTTGTTGAATTCTGTTTGCTAAAATTTTGTTGAGGAATTTTGTATCTGTGTTCCTCAGTGATATTGGCTGGTTGTTGCTAAGTCGCTTCAGTCGTGTCTGACTCTGTGTGACCCCATAGACGGCAGCCCACCAGGCCCTGGGATTCTCCAGGCAAGAACAATGGAGTGGGTTGCCATTTCCTTCTCCAATGCATGAAAGAGAAAAGTGAAAGTGAAGTCGCTCGGTCATGTCCAACTCTTCGTGACCCCATGGACTGCAGCCTACCAGGCTCCTCCATCCATGGGATTTTCCAGGCAAGAGTACTGGAGTGGGGTGCCATTGCCTTCTCCGATATTGGCTGGTATTTACCTTATTTTGTGTTGTCTTTGTCTGGTTTTGGTATCAGGGTGATGGTGGCCTCATAGAAGGAGTTTGGAAGTGTTCTTTCCTCTGCAACTTTTTGAAAGCGTTTTAGAAGGATAGGCATTAGCTCTTCTCTAAATGTTTGATAGAATTCTCCCGTGAAGCCATCTGGTCCTGGGCTTTTGTTTTCTGGGAGATTTTTGATCACAGCTTCAGTTTCAGAGCTTGTAATTCATAATTTCTGTTTCTTCCTGGTTCAGTCTTGGAAGATTGAACTTTTCCAAGAATCTGTCCATTTCTTCAAGATTATCCATTTTATTGCCATATGGTTGTTCATAATAGTCTCTTATAATCCTTTGTATTTCTGTATTATCTGTTGTAACCTCTCCTTTTTCCTTTCTAATTTTGTTGATTTGATTCTTCTCTGTTTTTTTTTTTTTTTTTTTTTTTGATGAGTCTGGCTAAAGGTTTGTTAATTTTTGTTTATTGTCTCAAAGAACCAGCTTTTAGTTTTATTAATCTTTACTATTGTTTCTTCCATTTCTTTTTCATTATTTCTGCTCTGATCTTTATGATTTCTTTCCTTCTGCTAATTTTGAAGTTTTTTTGTTATTTTTCCAGTTGTTTTTAGGTGTAAAGTTGTGTTGTCTATTCAATGTTTTTCTTGTTTCTTGAGGTAGGATTGTATTGCTATAAACTTCCCTCTCTGCTTTTGCTGCATCCCATAGGTTTTGAGTTGTTGTGCTTTCTTTGTCAGTTTTTTTCTAGAAATTTTTTGATTTTCCTTATGATTTCTTCAGTAACCTGTTGGTTATTTAGAAATGTGTTGCTTTATCTCCATGTGTTTGTTTTTTACAGTTTTTTCCTTGTAATTGATATCTAGTCTCATAGTATTATGGTCAGAGAAGATTCTTGATATGATTTCAATTTTCTTAAATTTACTGAGGTTTGATTTGTGACCCAAGATGTGGTCTATCCTGGAGAACGTTCCATGTGCACTTGAGAAGAAAATGTATTTTGCATTTGGATGGAATGCCCTGAAGATATCAATGAGATCCTTATCATCTAGTGTATCATTTAAGACTTGTGTTTCTCTATTAATTTTCTGTTTTGATGATCTGTCCATTGGTGTCAATGGGGTGTTAATGTCTCCTGTTATTATTGTGTTACTGTCAGTTTCTCCTTTTATGTCTGTTAGTGTTTGTCTTACATACGAGGTGCTTGTATGTCAATTGCACAGATATTTACAATTGTTGTGTCTTCCTTTTGGATTGATCCCTTGATCATTATATAGTGTTTTTCCTTGTCTTGTAGTACTCTTTATTTTAAGGTCTATTTCATCTGAAATGAGGATTGCTACTCCAGCTTTCTTTTGCTTCCCATTTTCATGGAATCTAATTTTCCATCTTCTCATTTTCAGTCTATATGTATCTTTAGGTCTGAAGTGGGTTTCTTGTAGACAACATATATATGGGTCTTGTTTTTTGGATATCCATTCAGCCAATATGTGTCTTTTGGTTGGAGCATTTAATCTATTTACTTTTAAAGTAATTATTATTTTTTTAGATTTTATTTTATTTTTTAACTTTAAAATATTGTATTTGTTTTGCCATATATCAAAATGAATCCACCACAGGTATACATGTGTTCCCCATCCTGAACCCTCCTCCCTCCTCCCTCCCCCCTCCCCATACCATCCCTCTGGGTCATCCCAGTGCACCAGCCCCAAGCATCCAGTATTGGGCATTGAACCTGGACTGGCGACTCATTTCCTATATGATATTATACATGTTTCAATGCCATTCTCCCAAATCATCCCACCCTCTCCCTCTCCCACAGAGTCACCACCACCAAACCAGCTTTGCAACAAATGTTAAAGGGACTTATATACTCAAGAAATACAAGAGAAGGAAAAGATCTACAAAATCAAACCCAAAATAATTAAGAAATGCTGGGGTTTGATTTTGTAGATCTTTTCCTTCTCTTGTATTTCTTGAGTATATAAGTCCCTTTAACATTTGTTGCAAAGCTGGTTTGGTGGTACTGAATTCTCTTAACTTTTGTTTGTCTGAAAATCTTTTGATTTCTCCATCAAGTGTGAATGAGATCCTTGCCAGGTAGAGTAATCTTGGTTGTAGATTTTTCCCTTTCAGTACTTTAAATATATCCTGCCATTCCCTTCTGGCCTGCAGAGTTTCTGTTGAAAAATCAGCTGTTAAAGGTATGGAGTTTCCCTTGTATGTTACTTGTTGCTTTTCCCTTGTTGCTTTTAATATTCTTTCTTTGTATTTAATCTTTGTTAGTTTAATCAGTGTGTGTCTCCTTGGGTTTATCCTGTATGGGAATCTTTGGGCCTCTTGGACTTGATTGACTATTTCCTTTTCCATGTTGGGGAAATTTTCAACTATAATCTCTTCAAAAGTTTTCTCATACCCTTTATTTTTCTGTTCTTCTTCTGGGACCCCTATAATTCGAATGTTGGTGGTTTTGATATTGTCTCAGTGGTCTCTGAGACTATCCTCAACTCTTTTCATTCTTTTTATTTTATTCTGCTCTTTAGAAGTTATTTCCACCATTTTATCTTCCAGCTCATTGATTCGTTCTTTTGCTTCAGATATTCTGCTACTGATTCCTTTTATTTTTAATCTCACTAATTGTGTTATTTGTCTCTGTATGTTTATTCTTTAATTCTTCTAGGTCTTTGTTAATTGATTCTTGCATTTTCTCCATTCTGTTTTTGAGGTATTTGATCATCTTTACTCTCATTATTTTGAATTCTTTTTCAGTAGTTTGCCTATTTCCTCTTCATTGATTTGGACCTCTGTGCTTCTAGTTTATTCCTTTATTTGTGCACTATTTCTCAGCCTTTTCATTATTCTTTTTTAAACTTATTGTGTTTGAGGCCTCCTCTTCCCAGGCTTCAAGGTTGAATTCTGTCTTCCTTTTGGTTTCCGCCCTCCCAAGGTTGGTGCGGTAGTTTGTGTAACCTTCGTATAGGGTGAGATTTGTGCTGAGTTTTGTTGTTGTTGTTGTTGTTTTGTTTTGCTTTTCCTCTGATGGGCAAGGCCGAGTGAGGTGGTAATCCTGTCTGTTGATGGTTGGTTTGTATTTTTGTTTTGTTTGTTGTTTGAATGAGGAGTTCTGTACATGGTGCTACTGGTGGTTGGGTTATGCGGGTCTTATATTCAAGTGGTTTCCTTTGTGGGAGTTCTCACTATTTGATACTGTCTAGGGTTAGTTCTCTGGTAGTCTAGGGTCTTGGAGTCAGTGCTCCCGTTCCAAAGGCTCAGGGCTTGATCTCCTGAAAACTGACTGATACCTGTGGAGGCGGTGTGGGCAGAGCTGCTGCTTGTGAGTGATCTTGAGGTGGCAGAAGGAGCGTTCCCTGCAGACGGAGGGAGGCTGTACCTGCAGATGTGGGTGGATGCGGCTCACACATGGGGACAGAGGAGGCTGGTCACGTCTGAGGTGTCCGTGCTCCTGGGCAGCTGGCTCAGTTCCCTGGAGGCTCTTCCCTACAGTCACCTGGTGCTTCTCTTGGTGGTACTTTCTCAGTTCTTGCCGTAGGCTGGATCAGCCAAAATCCGAGTTTCTTGTTTAAATCCAAGCAAATCCATGAGTGTAGTTGATGGAACAAATGTTCATAGTCGTGAGGGTACTGATTGGCTTTTAGGGTTTGGAAAGATTATGCAAGGATGCTGGGAACACCAGAGGACGGTACAAACAATTCTTGCCTGGGCTCTCTGTGTTTTTTTTTTTTTTAATCTAATAAGATAGAAAGATAAAAACCCCAAATAATCCCAGCAATGTTTTTCATGCATCTTGTCAAAATGGTTCAAATGACACTGAAATTCTTAGGAGAGTTTTACACTGGTTAAAAAAATCTTGTATTTTCTTCTTCTTTTTTTTTAATTTGGAGTATAATTGCTTTACAATGTTGTGTTAGTTTAAGCTCTACCACAAGTGTATTTTCTGACAAAGGTATCCACGTTAGTTTGCACCATATCATTTTGTATGTATTGATATTAGTCCAACACTCACCAAAGCAAGAAAGTTTAGAATATCTGAAGAGCCTGTAACGTTTTGATTCTCATTGTTAAAAGGAAATTACATATATCCTGAAATTTTGTAAAACAATGGATTGAGTTTAAACATTTTTCAAAAAATTGCAGAGGCTTATTTCTTTTAGATGCCTGTTTTTAAAAATGTCTTGTGAATTGTGATTGGTTCAGTTTATCATTAGCTTTTACCTCAAAGCACAGTTATACAATATGATCAGTCGCTTCAGTCATGTCCAGCTCTTTGTGACCCTATGGACTGTAGCCCACCAGGCTCCTCTGTCCATGGGATCCAGGCAAGAATCCTGGAGTGGGTAGCCACGCCCTCCTCTAGACTGCTCTAAATATGAGTATCAAAATCAGTAACTGATATGTCAAGATACCATATATATTTATATATATATATGGGATGAAGTTCATTTTTAATGAAAATAAATGTAAATCTGTATGTTTAAAATGGTCTTCTGGATAATATTGAACTTTTAAAAGCCACTTTCTTGTCACTGATATTATAATGTGCTAGATGAAGAATCTGGACTAGGGTGTTAACTTGCCATTTTCTTGTTCAATTAAGCTTGTGAAATTGATATTCTTATCCACTGATGGTTTTTAATTTTAATTTTTAGTCAAGTGCCCATTTCCCAGAGTTAATTTAGTTAAAACTCAGTTGCACAGTCTGTAAGTTCACTGATACCTGGATATACCTGAACTGTATATCATGGAACATGTGAGAGCAGCAGAGGAGTCCTGGTCACCTGCTCTGCATTTGGATGGCTCATGTGTGTTATGTGCCCTTAACATTCCTGCACATAGACCAGGGCAGGACAGCAGCACGAGTCCATGTATATGGAATGTAATTAACCTCGTGCAATTTTTTATTTTTTAGTAACTATACGTATATGTATATGTATTAAAAGACGCTTACTCCTTGGAAGGAAAGTTATGACCAACCTAGATAGCATATTCAGAAGCAGAGACATTACTTTGCCAACAAAGGTCTGTCTGGTCAAGGCTATGCTTTTTCCTGTGGTCATGTATGGATGTGAGAGTTGGACTGTGAAGAAGGCTGAGCGCTGAAGAATTGATGCTTTTGAACTGTGGTGTTGTAGAAGACTCTTGAGAGTTCCTTAGACTGCAAGGAGATCCAACCAGTCCATTCTGAAGGAGATCAGCCCTGGGATTTCTTTGGAAGGAATGATGCTAAAGCTGAAACTCCAGTATTTTGGCCACCTCATGCGAAGAGTTGACTCATTGGAAAAGACTCTGGTGCTGGGAGGGATTGGGGGCAAGAGGAGAAGGGGACGACAGAGGATGAGATGGCTGGATGGCATCACTGACTCGATGGATGTGAGTCTGGGTGAACTCCGGGAATTGGTGATGGACAGGGAAGCCTGGCTGCTGCGACTCATGGGGTCGCAAAGAGTCGGACACGACTGAGCGACTGATCTGATCTAATCTGATCTGATATTTACACCTCCAAGTTACCTTGATTCATGGACCTAACATTCCCGGTTCCTATGCAATATTGCTCTTTGCAGCATCAGACTTTACCTCCGTCACCAGTCCCATCCACAACTGGGCATTGTTTTCACTTTGGCTCCATCCCTTCATTCTTTCTGGAGTTATTTCTCCACTGATCTCCAGTAGCATATTGGGCACCTACCACCTGGGGAGTTCATCTTTCAGTGTCCTATCTTTTTGCCTTTTCATACTGTTCATGGGGTTCTCGAGGTAAGATACTGAAGTGGTTTGCCATTCCCTTCTCAAGTGGGCCACGTTTTGTCAGACCTCTCCACCATGACCCGTCCATCTTGGGTGGCCATACATGGCATGGCTTAGTTTCATTGAGTTAGACCAGGCTGTGGTCCATGTGATTGGTTTGGTTATATTTCTGTGATTGTGGTTTTCATTCTGTCTGCCCTCTGATGGATAGGATAAGATACTTATGGAAGCTTCCTGGTGAGAGAGACTGACTGTGGGAAAACTGGGTCTTGTTCTGATGGGTGGGGCCATGCTCAGTAAATCTTTAATCCAATTTAACTCAGATGACCATTATATCTACAACTGTGGGCAAGAATCCCTTAGAAGAAATGAAGTAGCCCTCATAGTCAACAAGAGTCCAGAATGTAGTACTTGGGTGTAATCTCAAAAATGACACAATGATCTCTGCTTGTTTCCAAGGAAAACCATTCAAAACCACAGTAATCCAAGTCTATGCCCCAAGCAGTAATGCTAAAGAAGCTGAAGTTGAATGGTTCTGTGAAGACATACAAGACCTTCTAGAACTAACACCAAAAAAAGATGTCCTTTTCATCATAGGGGACTGGAATGCAAAAGTAGGAAGTCAAGAGATACCTGGAGTAACAGGCAAGTTTGGCCTTGAGCTACAAAATGAAGCAGGGCAAAGGCTAATGGAGTTTTCCCAAGAAAACGCACTGGTTATAGCAAACATGCTCTTCCAACCACACAACAGATGATTCTACACATGCACACTGCCAGATGGTCAAGATCAAAGTCAGACTGATTATGATTTTTGCAGCCAATTCTGTAAACCTCTATACAGTCAGCAAAAACAAGACCAGGAGCTGACTGTGGCTCAGATCATGAGCAACTTATTGCAAAATTCAGGCTTAAATTGAAGAAAGTAGGCAAAAACACTGGATCATTCAGGTATGACCTAAATGAAACCCTTTATGATTACACAGTGGAGGTGACAAATATATTCAAGGGATTAGATCTGGTAGACAGAGTGCCTGAGGAACTATGGATGGAGGTTCTAACATTGTACAGGAGGTGATGACCAAAACAACCCCCAAGAAACAGAAATGCAACAAGGCAAAATGTTGTCTGAGGAGGACTTACAAATAGCTGAGAAAAGAAGAGAAGCTAAAGGCAAAGGAAAGGGAAAGATAAACCCTTCAGAGTGTGAGAGTTGGACTATAAAGAAAGCTGAGCACTGAAGAATGAATGCTTTTGAACTGTGATGTTGGAGAAGACTTTTGAGAGTCCCTTGGACTGCAAGGAGATCAAAGGAGTCCATCCTAAAGGAAATCAATCCTGAATATTCTTTGGGAGGAGTGATGCTGAAGCTAAAGCTCCAATACTTTGGCCATCTGATGGGAAGAACTGACTCAGTGGAAAAGACGCTGATGCTGGGAAAGATTGAAGGTGGGAGAAGAAGGGGATGGTAGAGGATGAGATGGTTGGATCCATCACCAACTCAATGGACATGAGTTTGAGCAAGCTTCTGGAGTTGGTGATGGACAGGGAGGCCTGATGTGCTACAGTCCATGGGGTTGCAAAGAGTCAGACACAACTGAGCAACTGAACTGAACTGTGAACTCCTCAAATTACCGTGTTCATTCCCTGGATCTGTGCATCCTCACTTTGGAGACTGGGAGAGTGAATCAGCTGGTGGAAGTCTAGGCATACTGGAGTGCAGGGAGATGGGAGGCTAGTATCAAGGTTTCCAGGAACACCCCAAAAATAAAAGCCATGTCTGATCTCAAGGAGCTTTAAATGACATAAAGAGACAGAATATATTCTCATGACACATTTCCTAGAGAGTTACAAAGAAGATAGTCATTACTTTGAGGAGGACTGTAAATTCAGGAATATGAGGAAGGATGGAAATTTTCTTTCCCTAATATCTACTAGAGTTCTTGGTCTTCTCCAGTCAGTCAGTTCAGTTGCTCAGTCGTGTCCGACTCTTTGCGATCCCATGAACCGCAGCTCGCCAGGCCTCCCTGTCCATCACCAACTCCCAGAGTCCACCCAAACCCGTGTCCATTGAGTCGGTGATGCCATCCAACCATCTCATCCTCTGTTGTCCCCTTCTCCTCCTGTCCTCAATCTTTCCCAGCATTAGAGTCTTTTCAATTGAGTCAGCTCTGAATAAGAAACTCAGGCAAGGCTTTATTGGGGCTCCTTCGCTAGAGTTGGACACGACTGAGCGACTTCGCTTTCATTTTTCACTTTCATGCATTGGAGAAGGAAATGGCAACCCACTCCAGTGTTCTTGCCTGGAGAATCCCAGGGACGGGGGAGCCTGGTGGGCTGCTGTCTCTGGGGTTGCACAGAGTCGGACACGACTGAGGTGACTTAGCAGCAGCAGCAGCAGCTCTGGCTGCAGGGGAAGCGAGAACAAGCAACAGTTTCCTTTGCTTGCTTGCTCCCCAAGGGAGGGTCAAGTTGATTCCTTATGTGGGGTCTGGGTAGGGGTGTGTCCAGGGATCAGGCTGAAGGGGTGGCTTAGGTGGTCTGTCTACCCTTTGGTGGTGTAAAGTGCAGGGGGCATGTGAGCGCCCTGATTTGCTCCTGACACCCAGTTTTTGCTCCTGGCTAGTCAGAAGTGGCAGTTGTTTTTTGCTTTTTTTTGTTTTTTGGTTTTTTTTTTTGTATCTTTTGGTCAAGAATTTGCTCCAGCTGCTCACGCATACAGTTATTTTTAATCCCATATAGTTTCTTTGTATTTTGTAAGTAGAGGAGAGGTGTGTCCGGGGGCAAGATTTGCAGCAATGCAACAGAGTCCCAGTTCCCAGCCTGTCTCATCCCCAGGGAGTCCTTGCTCTCTGATGCATGCACTTATAACAGAGGGACTCACTGCTATTGACTATGTCAGCTTCTTCCAGGCTAATAACTGACAGGAAAATACAGTGTTAAGTCCTAGACTTTAGTGTAAATTAGTTTTAAGATATCTTCACACTTTTCAGAGTGGTTGTGAGAACTAAAGTCTTCCCTGGTGGCTCGGTGGTAAAGAACCCACCTGCCAAGCAGGAGACACAGGTTCGATCTCTGGGTTGGGAAAATACCCTGGAGAAGGAAATGGCAACCCATTGCATTATTCTTGCCTGGGGAAGCCCATGGACAGAGGAACCTGGTGGGCTATAGTCCTTGGGGTCTCAAAGAGTTAGACACGAATTAGCTAGTAAGTAGCAGCAGCAAGGACTAAATGCTCAGCGCCATGCCTAGCACATCATATGTGCTCAGCAATGAATAGTTATAGTTAATGGCAGGATCAGCATGAGGGCTTGGATGGAGGGAGGGAAGATCCTTTAGGGTATTATGCAGTTGTGTGAGAACGGTAAAACGCATAAAGCACACCCTTGGTATGTATGCGCCCTACATAGGGGGACTGAAAAAAATTGTCAGTGTGATTATGAAAATGGTTATGTCAGTAGTGAGCCTAAACAGGGTCAGGGAGTTTTGAGTGTTAAATTTCGAGTTGAGAGGTGGCCAATGAGGTTTGGAGAAATTAAGGAGAGTGGGAAGAACAAGAAAAAGTCCAGGTGGGAGCTTTGACATCAAGAAGCAGGTCATGCATAAAAACCTGAACTTCAGTTTCTGTGTTTTTGGAGCTTCACTCTATGCTTGGGAACAAACTTCTCATTGATTTATTTTCTGTACTTGTAATAAATGCATATAAGTGCTAGGCACTGTTCTAGCAACTGGGAACACAGCATCAAACAAAAGAAAGCAAGTTAGTGATCTCAAGGGGTTTCCATTTCACAGCAGGAGATAGATATAAAGATAGTTGATGACAGGCAATGAAGAGAAATAAAGCAGGGTCAGGGTTTGGAGTATAGTTCTGTGTGTGTGTGTGTGTGTGTGTGTGTGTGTGTGCACGCGTGCATGAACATGTATGCATATCTTTGATTCCCTAGAACACAGAGCCTGAGATAAAGTTTACATCCTAATATTTTTGGGAAGTGCAATCTCAGAGCAGTAAAAGCGAGGGAGAATAGAATGTGAAGAAGAGAAATCAGGAAAACATAATGTGATGCATTTTTGAGCTGGTCACAACCTTAGGAGAAACAGGCAGGTCACTAAGGATATTTCCAGAGATTCTGCATGGAGCTCTGTGGCTGGGGGAAGGAAAAGAGAGCAATTTACATTGATTTTCTTCTGTTCCTGGTCTCTCACAGATCGGATTCACCTAACAGGATCTTCCACTTCTGGTCTGTTATCTAACCTGTCTGCTCAGCTGCTTGGGAGGCTGGAACCTACACGGGTCTGGATGGTTGACCCCAGCTGGATTCAGGAGCTGCTGAAGGCTGACCTTCTTCCAGCAGGAAGAGCTGAATGAGCCAGCAAAAGTGAGGGGTGAAGGGACGATGGTGACATCAGGGCTATGATCACATCCACTGCTTTTCCTGGGGCTCCTCCATCTGGGAAGCAGAGAAAAAGGGTGATGCCTGGGGACAGATAGAACAGGATGAGTTTGCAGAGGCACGTAAATTGGATCAGTCCTTGAGCTCTTTTATGTATGACAGCCAGATAAGGTGTTGTTTGAGCAGAATTTTGAAGCAAGTGAGAGAGCCATCCACATGGATATCTTGAAGAAATTGATTCTAGGTGGAGGACATATCAAGTGCAAAGATCTTGAGGTAAGAGCAGAAGGTGAGGAGCAGGAGGAAGCAGTGGGGCTAGACCAGAATAACTGGGGGCAGACATGGTGGGATGAGCTCAGAAAGGCAGGTGGAGCGCTTTCTGAACCATGTTTAGCCTGTGGCTTTCAGTGACATGGAAGCCAAGGGGTGACTTACGTTCTTAAAGGATTTTCTGGCTTCTGGTAGAGAGTAGATCATAGACGGGTGAAGGGGAGGTTGGAAAACCAGCTTGGGGATGCATAGATCACGTGGTGGCTCTGAGATGCTGGATTCCAGTTATATTAAATTAGGGTTTTCAGGGTTTGCTAAGGGTTGGATGTGGAGTGTCAAAGAAAGAGAAATCAAGAATGATTCTGAGTTCTGGCCTGAGAAGCTAGAAAGGAGAAATGAGTCTCACAAAGGTCCAGTTTATTTCTTTTGGTGGGACTTACTTCTTTTGCCAGTGAGAAGCTATCTTTAAGCAGGATCTTCCATTGTAAAATATTACAAGTTGAGTTCACTGATAATGCAAAATTCAAGTAATTTATATATTTTGGATTCATTCTGTACTAGTGATTGAAATTTAAAATTTCCATTATGTATTATCTGTTTATAGTATCTCTATTAAGGAGAAAGGCTTAATTAGCCCTAGAAATAATAAGTTGCCTAAGTGGTGTGTGTGCATGCGTGTGTGTGTGTGTGTGTGTGTGTTGGGGGAGGGGTGGTGAAATGTACTTATGTTTAGTATTCTTCCAATGAAAGCCTGGAACTCCTCATATAATGTTTCAGATTGCTGTTAGATGTTGTCATGTAGGTTTCATTGTTATTGATGCTAAACACTCTAAGAATATCTCTGGCTCATGCAAAAGGTCCAGAAATATTTCAATGATTTATGAAACAAAGAGGTTTCCTCGGTATCTGACAACCAACATGGATGGTTTCAGCGGGCGCAGTAGTAAGCACTTATTACAGCACCTGCAACGCGGTTACCTGGCTGCTTTCTGTTCCATTAACATGTCGTGAAAAAGTCTTGATGGAGCTTTTAGCCATAAAACATCTTAGAGTGTAATCTGTTTTTAGAAGATTAATTCCATCTGAAATAGTGAAGCAAATGATAAACAGCTTAAAGGAGATCAGAGAAATAGATCATGTTACAGTTGAGGGCAATAATATCATTCCACACTTAAGAAAACTTTTCAGGAGAGGAAAATCTGATAAGAAAAATGGCTGAACCGTGCTTATTGGATGAAATCCGATAGGCTAGTCCTGCCAAAATGTGTTAAAGGAGAGGGAATAAATAGTTACAGTTAAAAAAGAAAGAAAAGATGGAGAACATTTTATTTTAAAAATATTTTTGATTCATGCAATTACTTGAACCCCCCAATACTCTAAATATTTATTTTTTAAATTTTCAACCTGTGGTTTCTGAACAGAATGGGCTCAAACCCAAATGAGTCCTGGAGCTGAACTCAGATGATTCACATGATATCTAGTTGGTAGAAGTAACTTGGAACAAAGATCCTGGTAGCTTGGCTGGTAAAGAATCCACCTGCATGTTAAGGTTTGACAGAAAACAACAAAATTCTGTAAAGCAGTTATCCTTCAATTAAAAAATAAATAAAGTAAAAAAAGAATCTGCCTTCAATGCAGGGGCCCCAGTTAGATTCCTGGGTCAGGAAGACATCCTGGAGAAGGGCTGGGATAGTGACTCCAGTATTCTTGGGCTTCCCTGGTGTCTCACATCAACACTAATAACCCAGATAACCATAATGGTGCGATCATTCACCTAGAGCCAGACATCTTGAAGTGTGAAAGCAAATGGGCCTTAGGAAACATCATTATGGACAAAGCTAGTGGAGGTGATGGTTCAGCTGAACTTTTTAAAATTTGAAAAGATGATGCTGTGAAAATGCTGCCCTAAATATGCCAGCAAATTTGGAAAACTCAGCAGTGCCCACAGGACTGGAAAGGGTCAGTTTTCGTTCCAATCCCAAAGAAAGACAATGCCAAAGCTTGCTCAAACTACTTCACAGTTGCACTTATCTCACATGCTAGCAAAGTAATGCTAAAAATTCTCCAAGTGAGGCTTCAACAGTACGTGAACCAAGAACTTTCAGATGTGCAAGCTGGATTTAGGAAAGGCAGAGGAGCCAGAGATCAAATTGCCAACATCTGGTTGGCTCATAGAAAAAGCAAGAGAATTCCAGAAAACCATCTACTTCTGCTTTATTGACTCTGCTGCAGCCTTTGACTGTGTGGATCACAATAAACTGGAAAATTCTTAAAGGGATGGGAATACCAGACCATTTTACCTGCCTCTTGAGAAATCTGTATGCAGGTCGAGAATGGTTGGGTTCCAAATTGGGAAAGGAGTACGTCAAGGCTGTATATTGTCACTCTGCTTATTCAACTTAGATGCAGAGTACATCATGAGGAATGCTGGGTTGGATGAAGCACAAGCTGGAATCAAGATTGCCAGGAGAAATATCAATAACCTCAGATATGCAGGTTACCATACACCACCCTTACGGAAGAAAGCAAAGAAGAACTAAAGAGTCTCATGATTAAAGTGAAAGAGGAGAGTGAAAAAGTTGGGTTAAAACTCAACATTCAAAAAACTAAGATCATGGCATCTGGTCCCATCACTTCATGGCAAATAGATGGGGAAACAATGGAAACAGTGACAGACTTTATTTTTTTGGGCTCAAAGTCACTGCAGATGGTGACTGCAGCCATGAAATTAAAAGATGCTTGCTCCTTGGAAGAAAAGTTATCACTAACCTAGATAGCATATTAAAAAGCAGAGACATTACTTTGCCAACAAAGGTCCATCTAGTCAAAGCTATGGTTTTTCCAGTAGTCATGTATGAATGGGAGAATTGGACCATAACGAAAGCTGAGTGCTGAAGAATTGATGTTTTTGAATTGTTGTGTTGGAGGAGACTCTTGAGAGTCCCTTGGACTGCAAGGAGATCCAACCAGTCCATCCTAAAGGAGATTAGTCCTGGGTGTTCATTGGAAGGACTGATGTTGAAGCTGAAATTCCAATACTTTGGTCACCTGATGCAAAGAACTGACTCATTGGAAAAGACCCTGATGCTGGGAAAGGTTTAAGACAGGAGAAGGGGATGACAGAGGATGAGATGGTTGGATGGCATCACCAACTCGATGAACATGAGTTTGAGCAATCTCCAGGAGTTGGTGATGGACAGGGAGGCCTGGCGTGCTACAGTCTATGGGGCTGCAAAGAGATACAACTGAGTGACTGAACTGAACTGAACTGATGGCTCAGATAGTAAGGAATACTCCTGCAATGTGGGAGACCTGGATTTGATCCATTAGTTGCGAAGATCCCCTGGAGGAGGGCATGGCAACCGAGTCCGGTATGATTGCCTGGAGAATCCCCATGGACAGAGAAGCCTGGTGGGCTACAGTCCATGGGGTCACAAAGAGTTGGACACAACTGAGTGACTAAGATTTTAGTTGAAAAGAGGGAAACAATTTGAGGTGGCCTGTGACTCTGAAAAGAATATGGTTAGAGTATAAGATTTTGCTTCTTGTGTTTTAAATTCCTATTAAAAGAGGTCAAAATGCAGTGTTGGCAATTCCAGGAAGAAGGACCTTATGTGTAACTTACCACCACTGAGCAGGAGAAACTGATTCAGGTTTTGGTACAACTACAGACACACTCTGAGTGATTAGCAGACACTGAGGACCCGGTTTTTGCCCTGTGGAAAGACACGTTTGATGACAAATAACTCTCCTTAGAGTTTTAGACAGACACAGGGGAAGGATATGCTATTTACCCAGGAGGTAGTAGCATATGACATTTACCACCCCGAGGAGATGTTGCAGATGGGAAATATTATCAATTCTGGAGGAGTCTTCAGACATATTTACAGATGATGCCCTCATGGCAGTTTGAGTCCTTTTGAAACATTACAGAACCTGTGGACTTTTATATCACTCGCTAGGCTCATCCTCCTTTGATGATGAGCCTAACATGCCATTCTTTATACCTTAATATAATACCTTTTATGTTTCAATTTCAGGGAAACCTGAGATAATAAAGTAGTCTTGGATCTATTTATTCATTTAGTTAGTCAACATTTATTCAGCACCTGTTTGCAGGGGATTAAGCTAGGCAGTGATTAATAAGAAATGAAAGGCATTTTTTTTCTTACAAAGATTGCCATTATCTGGTAAATAATAATAGTAATTATTGTTATGCTTCCCCAAGCTGCATAAATCCTGGTTGAGACAGAATGACATTAACAGTAGCAACACAGATTTCTCTGACTCTCATCTGTAATTGTGGGACCTCTGCTTCTGGAAGAGAGTCGGGCATTTATTCCTGGGAGTCCCATGTGGTTTCTCCTGGGTACCCTGCATGGCCCCTGCATTCTTCCCTTGCTGCTTTGGCTTCCTTCCACATAGGTCCCCAGTCTTGGGGACCTTGCCTGCCTCTGGGGCCTGTGACTGAGCTGGTCTCATGCAATCTGCCTCTTCTGCTGAGCGTCTCCACTGCTGATGTGTGGGATTCCTTTGTGCATCTTGGATTCCAGAGCCACACCATATTCCTGGTAGAAGCAGATGATATATGCCTTTTCCAGTTTTGGGTCATAAGGCAAAGCAAGGCTGTGTGTGCTAATGGCCTTGCAGAGCTCTACTGCCCCAGGTCTTCCTGTTTTCATTCATAGTTTTTCCTCCCTGATTTTTCCTCCATCCCCTCTCCTTCTCTCTACCTCCCATGGAAGTTCACTGGGGCGAGGGCTAGAGGGCAGTGAGTGTAGGTAGACATGTCCAAGTCAAAGCTTCTCAATTCCGAGTCATGCCCTCATCCAACAGCCACTTTTATTAGACCGGCCTTCACGCTGATGCCTTTTCCCCACAGGATAGAATTCTCTTAGTTTTTGTTGTGAATAGGCTTGTAGTTGGCCCAGTTTATCAGGCCTGCAGGCATGCTCAAACATCGTAGGATAAAGTCTACTCTTAATTATTTGCATTTGTATCTCATCACAAAACATTTTCATGGATTGTATCTCATTTTTCTCACAAAAGCCCAGGGTCACGGCGATTCAGCTTTCCGTGCAGATTCGGTAGTGTAGTATTCAGATCTCTTTCCTCTCTGGTATCTGCACATGTCTATTTATTTCCTCTCTCCACCTCTCCATCTTTTCACGTGAATGTTATGTACCAGTCATACAAGGAGAAACATGTGCAATTTTCTGAATTCTCCATGCTCCCTTTCACCTTTGTGCCTTTATGCTTGTGACTGAGAGACTTCCCTTTCACTTTTCACTTTCATGCATTGGAGAAGGAAATGGCAACCCACTCCAGTGTTCTTGCCTGGAGAATCCCAGGGATGGGGGAGCCTGGTGGGCTGCTGTCTATGGGGTCGCACAGAGTCAGACAGGACTGAAGCGATTTAGCAGCAGCAGCAGCAACAGCTTGTGTCTTAGGTTGGGTTCCCTGAGTCGGGGAGAACTGCATGGGGTATGCTCTTGGGAAACTCCCTCACAAAGGAGTGAGGAAGGCAAGGCTGGGCATTGGGAGAAGCTGTTGTGCAAGTGTGGCTGCAACCAAGGTTTCAGATAATCATACAGGGAATGTAACCCTGGGCAAGACAGTTCTCTGGGGCGGAGGGCAGTTCCCAGGGAGGGATGAAGGCCTGAATGGTCAGCATTTGATATTACTAGCAACTGGGGGGAGGGGTGAGGCAGAAGGAGGGCACAGGTGAAATTCCGAGGTATCTATTCTACATATTTTCCTTCCACTATGACGTTCTTACCCAGCTTAAATTGCCCTAAATCATGCCATATTTTGGTTTCTTTTATATTTAAATCATTTTTTGTTTGTTTTATACAGCTAATTTTTATTGGACTTTCTAACCGACACTTTGCAACACGACAAAATAAGCACATGTTTTAATCTAACTGCTGAGTTCAACCCGCTTCTGTATTTAAAAATGAATGGGACTTCCCTGGTGGTCCAGTGCTTAAGAATCTGCCTGCCTGTGCAGGGGACATGGGTTTGACCCTCTGTCCCAGAAGATCCCACATGCCTCAGGCAATTAAGCCTGTGCTCCACAACTACAGAGTAGCCTCTACTCACCACAACCAGAGAAAACCACAGCAACAATGATGCAACACAGTCAAAAGTAAATACATAATTTCTTTTAAAAAAATAATGGAATAGCATCAAGAGATGAATGGATAAAGAAGATGTGGTATATCATCCTGATACCAAAACCGGACAAAGATACTACAAAAATGGAAAACTACAGGCCAATATCACTGATGAACATAGATGACAAAGTCTTCAATAAAATTCTAGCAAACAGGATCCAACAACATATTAAAAAGATCATACATCATGACCAAGTGGGCTTTATTCCAGGGATGCAAGGATTCTTCAATATTTGCAAATCAACCAGTGTGATACACCATATTAACAAATTGAAAGATAAAAACCATATGATTATCTCAATAGATGCAGAGAAAGCCTTTGACAAAATTCAACACTCATTTGTGATAAAAACCCTCCAGAAAGAAGGCATAGAAGGAACATACCTCAACATAATAAAAGCCATATACAACAAACCCACAGCAAATATTATCCTCAATGGCAAAAAAGTGAAGGCATTTCCTCTAAAATCAAGATGAAGACAAGGGTGCCCACTCTCACCACTACTATTCAACATAGTTTTGGAAGTAAGTCGTAGCCACAGCAATCAGAGAAGAAAAAGAAATGAAAAGAATCCAGATTGGAAAAGAAGAAGTAAAACTCTCACTGTTTGCAGATGACATCATCCTCTACATAGAAAACCTGAACGATACTACCAGAAAATTACTAGAGCTAATCAATGAATATAGTAAAGTTGCAGGATATAAAATTAATACACAGAAATCCCTTGCATTCCTATACACTAACAATGAGAAAACAGAAATTAAGGAAACAATCCTATTCACCATTGCAACTAAAAGAATAAAATACTTAGGGATAAATTTACCTAAAGAAACAAAAGACCTATATATAGAAAACTAGAAAACACTGACGGAAGAAATCAAGGAGGACACTAATAGATGGAGAAATATACCATGTTCATGGATCGGAAGAATCAATATAGTGAAAATGAGTATACTGCTCAAAGCAATCTGTAGACTCAATACAATGCCTATCAAGCTACCAACTGTATTTTTCACAGAACTAGAAAAAATAATTTCACAATTTTCCTATACAACACAAAACCCCTCGAATAGCCAAAGAAAGATTTAGAAAGAAGAATGGAACTGGAAGAATCAACCTTCCTGACTTCAGGCTATACTACAAAGACACAGTCATCAAGACAGTATGGTACTGGCACAAAGACAGAAATATAGGTCAATGGGACAAAATAGAAAGCCCAGAGATAAATCCATTAGCCTATAGACACCTCATCTTTGACAAATGAGGCAAAAATATACAATGGAGTAAAGACAGTCTCTTTAACAAGTGGTTCTGGGAAAACTGGTCAACCACAAGTAAAACAATGAAATTAAAACACTTGCTAACACCATACACAAAAATAAACTCAAAAGGATAAAGATCTAAAGGTAAAACCAGAAACTATATAACTCTTAGAGGAAAAGATAGACAGAATAGTGTCTGACATAAGTCACAGCAAGATCTTCTATGACCCACCTCTCAGAGAAATGAAAATAAAAACAAAAACTCAAAGAGTGGGGGAAAGAACTAAACAGACAATTCTCCAAAAAAAAAATGCAGATGGTTAATAAACACATGAAAAGATGCTCAACATTACTCATTATTAAAGAAATGAAAATCAAAACTACAATGAGGTATCATCTCACGCTGGTCAGAATGACCACTATCAAAAAGTCTACAAACAATAAATGCTGGAGAGTGTGTGGAGAAAAGAGAACCCTCTTACACTGTTGGTGGGAATGCAAACTGGTATAGCCACTATGGTAAAAAGTGTGGAGATTCTTAAAAACCTGGGAATAGAACTGCCATATGACCCAGCAGTCCCACTTCAGGGCATACACACCAAGGAAACCATAATTGAAAGAGACATGTGTACCCCAATGTTCATTGCAACACTGTTTACAATAGCTAGGACATGGAAGCAACCTAGATGTCCATCAGCAGATGAATGGATAAAGAAGTTGTGGTACATATACACCATGGAATATTCAGTTCAGTTCATTTCAGTTCAGTCACTCAGTCATGTCCGACTCTTTGCGACCCCATAAATTGTAGCACACCAGGCCTCCTTGTCCATCACCAACTCCCGGAGTTCACTCAGACTCACATGCATCGAGTCAGTGATGCCATCCAGCCATCTCATCCTCTGTCGTCCCCTTCTCCTCCTGCCCCCCAATCCCTCCCAGTGTCAGAGTCTTTTCCAATGAGTCAACTCTTTGCATGAGGTGGCCAAAGTACTGGAGTTTCAGCTTTAGCATCATTCCTTCCAAAGAAATCCCAGGGCTGATCTCCTTCAGAATGGACTGGTTGGATCTCCTTGCAGTCCAAGGGACTCTCAAGAGTCTTCTCCAACACCACAGTTCAAAAGCATCAATTCTTCAGCGCTCAGCTTTCTTCACAGTCCAACTCTCACATCCATACATGACCACTGGAAAAACCATAGCCTTGACTAGACGAACCTTTGTTGGCAAAGTAATGTCCCTGCTTTTCAATATGCTATCTAGGTTGGTCATAACTTTCTTTCCAAGGAGTAAGTGTCTTTTAATTTCATGGCTGCAGTCACCATCTGCAGTGATTTTGGAGCCCAGAAAAATAAAGTCTGACACTGTTTCCACTGTTTCCCCATCTGTTTGCCATGAAGTGATGGAACCAGATGCCATGATCTTCATTTTCTGAATGTTGAGCTTTAAGCCAACTTTTTCACTCTCCACTTTCACTTTCATCAAGAGGCTTTTGAGTTTCTCTTCACTTTCTGCCATAAGGGTGGTGTCATCTGCATATCTAAGGTTATTGATATTTCTCCCGGCAATCTTTATTCCAGCTTGTGCTTCTTCCAGCCCAATGTTTCTCATGATGCACTCTACATGTAAGTTAAATAAGCAGGGTGACAATATACAGCCTTGACGTACTCCTTTTCCTATTTGGAACCAGGTTGTTGTTCCATGTCCAGTTCTAACTGTTGCTTCCTGACCTGCATACAGATTTTTCAAGAGGCAGACCAGGTTGTCTGGTATTCCCATCTCTTGAAGAATTTTCCACAGTTTATTGTGATCCACACAGTCAAAGGCTTTGGCATAGTCAGTAAAGCAGAAATAGATGTTTTTCTGGAACTCTCTTGCATTTTTGATGATCCAGTGGATATTGGCAATTTGATCTATTTTATATTTGTAGAGGCATGACAGTCATGTTTTTAATTGCCAGAATCTCTTATCTTTGATTGGTCCCTTTTATGACAATCAATTCTTATTTTACAAATGTAGCTTTTTCACACCTGGAGCAAGGAAGCTGCATTTTCACACTCCTGAATCTCGCAGTCATATAACGCGCAAGTATGTGTGTAGTAGCTTGAAGGAAGTTCTTTAAAACAAGATCCTGAGAGGTCTATGGGATCTGGATGGAGCACTGAAGTTATACCCTACTGTTCCAATTTTGACTTGGTGTGACAGTCTTTTACTTATCTTGTGAGTATGATTAAAAAGAATTGTATCTCACTTTAAATTTGTTAAAATACTATCTGGAAATATCTTAGGATTTATCACAACTTTTTTGTCATTGTCTGGGTCTTACTTACTGGCAAGATGGAATTAAACCAGACAGGGCAGGAAAAATGGTTAAAGTTAACTAGATTTCTTCAAGGTGAGGAAATTAAGAGCTGTCATTACATAGAGATTGGGGAGTCTTAAGAGAGAAAAAGAGTTACATTGGGAGGTGTGGGCTTTTATGAGAAGTGCATGGAATATGGTCAGTTGTTAGAGGTTTCTTGGGCCAAGAATGATGAAAAGCTCCAATTTAAGTTATGTATTCTCCCTTATGGGCTTGCCAAGTGGCACTAATTTAGGGTAAAGCACCCACCTGCCAATGCAGGCGATGTAAGAGACATGGGTTCAGTCCCTGGGTCAGAAAGATCCCTGGAAGAGGGCATGACAACCCACTCCAGTATTCTTGCCTGGGGTAATCCCACGGACAGAGGAGCCTGCTGCACTAAAGTCCATGGAGTCGCAAAGAGTCGGACACGACTGAACCAATGTAGCACACAGGCACATTCTCCCTTATCCATGATCTCATTGCTGAAGAGGTTGCAAACAAGTAAGTATTACTCTGAATAAAGGATCAAACATTCAGAAAACTAAGATCATGGTATCTGGTCCCATCACTTCATGGCAAATAGATGGGGAAACAGTGGAAACAGTGGAAACAGTGTCAGACTTTACTTTTCTGGGCTCCAAAATCACTGCAGATGGTGACTGCAGCCGTGAAATTAAAAGACTCTTACTCCTTGGAAGAAAAGTTATGACCAACCTAGATAGTATATTCAAAAGCAGAGACATTACTTTGCCAACAAAGGTCCATCTAGTCAAGGCTATGGTTTTTCCAGTGGTCATGTATGGATGTGAGAGTTGGACTGTGAAGAAAGCTGAGAGCCGAAGAATTGATGCTTTTTAACTGTGGTGTTGGAGAAGACTCTTGAGAGTCCCTTGGACTGCAAGGAGATCCAACCAGCACATCCTAAAGGAGATCAGTCCTGGGTGTTCTTTGGAAGGAATAATGCTGAAGCTGAAACTCCGGTACTTTGGCCACCTCATGTGAAGAGTTGACTCATTGGAAAAGACCCTGATGCTGGGAGGGATTGGGGCAGGAGGAGAAAGGGACGACAGAGGATGAGATGGCTGGATGGCATCACTGACTCGATGGACGTGAGTTTGAGTGAACGCCGGGAGTTGGTGATGGACAGGGAAGCTTGGCGTGCTGCAATTTGTGGGGTCGCAAAGAGTCGGACACCAAGCAACTGAACTGAAGTGAAAGGATCAAAGACTGAGAAATATGAGATGACAGTGATGGTGAATCATTTCCTCCCTAAGAATGTTAGATTAATTGAAGAACTCAGTTTCACGTATCTTACAGTAATTTTTACATTAAAAAATCTGATATTTGTGAATGTTGCCTAGATTAGGATGGAGGTTGAATTATTCCTGAAGACTCTTGGCATAATCTTCTCTGATTTTTTTTCTTTTTTAGTATTTTTCGAGTGGGCATGGGAAAAAAGGAGTAACTTTTTGCCCTTGTAAGACTTCCACATTTTACCTAAACCTTCTAGTAAAAATACCTTTATTAAAATTTTTCTTTTTGAAAAGGCACTAGATTGAGTGTTTAGTGCCCTTGGGGAAATCTCCAAATGGGCTTTCCATTGGTAAATGTGCCAGTCTTTGCCTCTGTGGGTTGCAAAATATTATCATTAATATGTATGATGGCATTGCTCAAAGCTATACAATACACCTATCAAACAAGTTGTTCATTTTTAGAAATGTAATTGGATTAGTGAATGCATTCATATTGGGGTACCAATTCCACTCGGCACATTAGATGGAAGCCCTGCCTTTTCTTTCTTTGGTGTCTCTCCAGAAGAGGTAGGACAGGATTCTGTGTACACTGGGATGGATACATTTAAGGCTATTGATCCATTATTTCCTCTAAGACTTTGTTGATAATAGTTGGAAATATGCAACATTAGTATATATTCTAGAATCTACTGAGAAATAAGCACTAAGGGAATATTCACTTTTGAAATTTTGAGAAAGAGAAGTACAGTCATATAGGCATGGAGATGAAAACAGTTATTAAATTTAAACATTAAGTGTAAAGTCAACTGAGCATTACCCTTTAATCTTATAAACTTTAACATAAATCAAGTCCAGTAGCTTCAGGTTGACACAACAGACAGGTTTCCCCTTCTCCTGTATCCTAGGACTTATCACATTAATATACACACAGAAATAAAGCTAGCATCATCCCTATCCATTTTTTTCTATTTACCACTATCTTTTAAAAAAATTATTCCTTGTCTTTGATTTTGAAATATGGAGACATTGATAACAAATTTCAAATAGAAAACCCCACACAATAGTAGGTATGAGAACATTCCCCATGGTTAAAGACCTCCTGATATTTACCACTCAGCAATTTCTCAGGCACCCGTAAAAGGCTTTCAGGTTAACTATTGCAAACCCAAACATTATGGCCCTGTCCCATCCGTCTTTAGAATCCAGGAAACAGATCAATATTCTAACTACAGGCCGTTGACTCTATATGCAACCTTTCAAAGTTGCTCACTACAAGCAAGGACAATTCTTTAATTAATCACGTAACATTTTAGAAACCTATTTTGTTATAAGGACTCATTGTATAATTTTTTTTGATCTCTGTTAATGGTCTATGATAGGTAAGTGTAAAGATTTATGCCTTACCAAGAAAAGTCCAATTGAGCATATTTTGTTTAAATTAATAAAGAACCGTGGAGAGAATTGGAGGTTGAAGGCTTAGGTAATGAATAAGAGAAACAGATGCGGATGAAATATGACTTCCTTCGTGTGCTGTATTTCAGGGAATCTTTAATTCACCTGAATATGGCCGTGAGTAATGCTTAGAGTATTGTATTAGAATTCCTAGTAGAAAGGGATTTAGATATACACGTAAAGTTAAATATGGTTAGACAGTAAAATATTGATTGCTTACCACAAACAATGCAGCAGGGTATCTAACACTTGTTTTCCTTGTGGAACATAATAAGGTAATTAATTTATCTCTAGCTGAGTTTTATTTGTGAAAAAATTTTTTTGGTGGAATAGATTTAAATGTGCTTTGTGTGTGTCTCCAGCAGCTCTCTATTTGTGCTATAATAACCGCGTGCAGTGTGTAGCAGCCCTTTAATAATCATCACCTTGGAAATGGGGGTACTTTCTTCTTGTTTTAAACAGTGCAGTACAAGGCTCAGCAGTAAAGCAGCACTCTGGATATAAAAGCTAATGACTAATAGGAGAGTTCTGACCCTCTGAATTGCGTTTACTGTTCACCAATGATTATGTCATTAGGAATGAATTAGATAGTCAATGAGGTGAATCTTCAAATCAAAGCTGCCACTTTGAAATTTTCAATAATCTGTTCACTTGTAGGATTAGGGTGGTATTTAACAGTCATTGCTGTTCTATTGCTGGGGTTATGTGGCTGTGAAAAACAATTTTCTTATGGGATAGGTTTTTTTCTTCCTCTCTTTTCTTTTTTTTTCTTTGGAGTAACTGCATTTTTGGGGGCTAGAGTTCTTTGATCATTTATTCCTGGTATGAAAACCAAGCTAGAGCCAAAGTAATCGACTATTTACTATCTGGGAATCACAGGAGAACAGGGGTTAAGGACTGTCCTGACCTTGGACACTGCGGAAATGTTGATGGACGGTTTTATTTTTTCTGCATACTGTTTTTACTATCTAAATAAGGTAAAGAAAAGTGATGACGATCATTTTTTTGTTTTCTGTCTACTGGAAGAATTCATGTATGACTTTTTATATCTAGTTTTGCATGCATTTTTTTTTTTACTTCAAAACATTAGTTCTTTAGGGGGGTACTCAGCTATTTAATGGAGAAGGCAATGGCAAGCCACTCCAGTACTCTTGCCTGGAAAATCCCATGGACGGAGGAGCCAGGTAGGCTGCAGTCCATGGGGTCTCTAGGAGTCAGACACGAATGAGCGACTTCACTTTCACTTTTTACTTTCATGCATTGGAGAAGGAAATGGCAACCCACTCCAGTGTTCTTGCCTGGAGAATCCCAGGGACGGGGGAGCCTGGTGGGCTGCAGTCTGTGGGGTTGTACAGAGTCAGACATGACTGAAGCAACTTAGCAGCAGCAGCAGCAGCAGCTATTTAATGAGAATAACACTAAAATAGTAGCTGACCTTTTTTTTTTTTTTTTGCCTGTTTGCTATGTTTTGGATGCCATGCTAGGAGCGTTATCTGCGTTGTCCCAGGTAGCTCTTACTGCACACTATGAAGTTGCAGGGGATAAACAGGGAACCTGCCAAGATTGTAATGCAGACAGTAACCTGCAGATAGTAGCGTAAATTTCTTTGCATGCAGAGAATCACATTATTGATTACAAACCTCCCTGGCCCATTCAGATTTACTGATTTGAAGAACAATATTCTTTAGGAACACAGAGGAAAAATTATGATAAAACTTAGTCGAGGGGAAAAGTAGACAAATAATAATTGAGGCATGTAGAAACAATGTAAGAAGAAAACTCCCATCAAAAGCAAAACAACTCTGGGCCAATGGATTGAAAGAGTTTACCATGATTCAGGCAAAATTACTGAACTGAGTACTATGTAAATAGCAATTAATATTTGTTAAATTATTTTCTTGGGCTACATTCTGCTGTTTGTGGGATCCTAGGTCCCCTACCAGGGACTGAACCCAGGGCCCTGCTGTGAAAGTGTGGAGTCCCAACCACAGGGCTCCCAGAGAATTCCCTGGAAAATAGAAACTACAGCAAGTCCCCTACACACAAACCTTCAAGGTGTGAACTTTCAAAGGTGTGAACATGCGTTGCATCAATGTCAGACGGAGGCCAGGCTGCAACTGCAGCTTGCCCTCCATCTCCTACGGCTGACGACCGTCAGCTCTACCATCTCCCGCCTCCTGTATCTCCTCCAGTCAGCAACTCTTCTTGCCTGTCCACTCAACTCCAGCCCCTGTGTGCCAGCTGTTGTACTGGACCGCTGTACTGTTCAAGGTACTGCCCTATAAGACTAGAAATGCTTTCTTTGTGTTTGTTTTTTATGTATTATTTGTGTGAACAAATATTACACAATTTGTGTGAATTTGTGTGAACATCTATTACAGTACTTTATAGCCAGTTGTGTTAGCTGGATACCTAGGCTAACATTGTTGGTTTTATGAACAAATTAGACTTATGAACATGCTCTTTGCAGAGAACTCATTCATATATAAGGGATTTACTGCATTGATAGAGAAGTCTGGTGAGTTTTCTAAACTTTGAGATAAAAAATTTCCTTTGAGACTTCTTTGACCCAGGGATTATTTAGAAGCGTGTTGCTTCAATTCTAGATTTTGATATTTTTCTATTATCTTAAGAAGAGTTCCTGGTCCATGTGATACTGGGTACCAAGTGATTAGATCAGAATTTCCTAAATGTATTTGTTACATTCCTAAAGTGGGATTTCTAACTAGCTACGTTGAGGAAAGAGTCAAATATGTTTGGGAAATACTAAGTTCAGTTCAGTTCAATTGCTTAGTTGTGTCCAACTCTTTGTGACCTCATGAACCGCAGCACGCCAGGCCTCCCTGTCCATCACCAACTCTCGAAGTTTACCCAAACTCATGTCCATTGAGTCAATGATGTCATCCAACCACCTCATCCTCTGTCGTCCCCTTCTCCTCCTGCCTTCCTTCAATCTGTCCCAGCATCAGGGTCTTTTCCAATGAGTCAGTTCTTCACATCAGGCGGCCATACTATTGGAGTTTCAGCTTCAGCATCAGTCCTTCCAATGAATATTCAGGACTGATCTCCTTTAGAATGGACTGGTTGGATCTCCTTGCAGTCCAAGGGACTCTCAAGAGTCTTCTCCAACACCACGGTTCAAAAGCATCAATTTTTTGGCCCTCAGCTTTCTTCACAGTCCAATTCTCACATCCATACATGACCACTGGAAAAACCATAGCCTTGACTAGATGGACCTTTGTTGACAAAGTAATGTCTCTGCTTTTTAATATGCTGTCTAGGTTGGTCATAACTTTCCTTCCAAGGAGTAAGCATCTTCTAATTTCATGGCTGCAATCACCATCTGCAGTGATTTTGGAGCCCAAAAAAATAAAGTAAGCCACTGTTTCTACTGTTTCTTCATCTATTTGCCATGAAGTGATGGGACCGGATGCCATGATCTTACTTTACTGAATGTTGAGCTTTAAGCCAGCTTTTTCACTCTCCTCTTTCACTTTCATCAAGAGGCTCTTTAGTTCTTCTTCACTTTCTGCTATAAGGATGGTGTCATCTGCATATCTGAGGTTACTGATATTTCTCCCGGCAATCTTGATTCCAGCTTGTGCTTCTTCCAGCCCAGCGTTTCTAATGTTGTACTCTGCATATGAGTTAAATAAGCAGGGTGACAATATACAGCCTTGACGTACTCCTTTTCCTATTTGGAACCAGTCTGTTGTTCCATGTCCAGTTCTAACTGTTGCTTCCTGACCTGCATACAGATTTCTCAAGAGGCAGGTCAGGTGGTCTGGTGTTCCCATCTCTTGTTAAACAAAGTTAAGCAGATCTGTTTTACATTTCCATAAATGGAGTTAAATACGCCTTTCCCGCAGACATTTAGTTACTGAGCTTACTTACCTGTGTTCATTTCAGTGAATCTTTTGGGATTTGACTTGAGAATAGATTAGAGAAAAATCTTGAATTATGGTCACTGAGAAAATTTTTAAGGATGTTGAAAAGAATCATGGCCCTTACGTTTGAGAGTAGTGGGTTTAGATGTTTCTTTTTTTTTCTTCCTCCAAGCTGGAAATAAACTAATATCACAGAGAGTGTAAAACCACCTGTCCTGCTGCCCCATAGCTGTGAGTCTGTTGCTTTTACCTACCTAAGAAGACGCAGGGTCACAGAGCACTGAGGTGAGGGAGGGATGGAGGGAGACCAGGTTGAGAGGTTAGTATCGGTTCCCTATATGTTAAGTCATCTATAGTTCTGCTGTGTGTTCTTATCTGGTGCACAGAAATCCAGACTGAACGGCTTCTTCTGTAGTTTGATTTTGAGTTACTGTTCCAATGAGCTGGCCATTTTAATGGAATCTTGGCTGAAAGGCTCGTTTCTCTTCAGTTGTGCAATGTGTTACTACAAGGCTGTGATTCTCTACAGATGAAGAAACGGACATTCAGAGAGTTAGGGGCTTGCTCAGGTTACATACCCAGTGAATGACAGAGCTGGTACTTAAACTCTGTCTAATGCTCAGGCTCTTCTCCTTGGTCTTACTCCTCAGAATGGGTTTTAGTTCTTGCACAATGTGGCCATGAAGTATTTCCCAAGACATCTCACAGTGATTGGTTAGTCAGAATACGATCAATATAATGAATATAATGTTACCATGACATAGTTACTTATTAAATGGAAAGAATTGTATGGAGATTTTTTCCTTAAAAAAAAAAAAGAATACCACTCTCTGCCAAGACTGAAACTTATATTTAGTCCATAGCTTTGTAAACAAAGAAAAAACTGATTTATTTTAACAGAATGTTTGAGATTGGTTCTGTATTGTTTTCAGTATATGCTCAAATAACTGATTTCCTGAATATGCCTTTTGAGAAAATGACCTGTCAAAACAAAAGTCTGGTTTTTAAAATTATTTCCCCCTGAAACACAATTTTTTAACACAATAAGATAGATCCAATTAATGTTCTTTAGAGCAACAGACATTCAATTAAGTTCATGTTTCAAAATTAACCTCTCTGAAGGACAGAGAATTCATATTTTAAAAGTGTTCTTGATTCTAGTCTTTATTCACTGCTAATCAAGCCCAGTTTGGGGAGAAAAAATTATATATTTTAATATGGAATTGTGTAAGAACCTGCTGAACTCAAATTTTACTTAATAGAAGCAATTGATTTTATTTCTGTTATTAGATGGCATTCAAAGTTGAACCAAGCAGACCCCAAATGCACAAAGACTGTGCTATAATTTTTTTTCTTCTTAGGATTCATTGATTTTTTAAGTCATTGGAACATTTGTTTGCTTTTTAAGATGTCTGCCATCTGACACATCCTTTGCTGGGTATTCAGAAACATGCTTACTTGCTCTTTGTTTTGTGTTAGGAGGTGAATTCTTTTCCTTTAGCCTGGTTTATCTGCATCTGCAGTAATTAGTTGGGTGGTGAATTAAATGAGTTACACCTGAGTTAGTTGAGAGCTTTTATCTGCCTGCATGAGTAAGAAAATTCTAAGCTTCCACTGAACTGAAAACTCAACTCCTTGGCAGGATAGAGGGTAACAATGGTTGGAGCTAATGAGGTTCTGTTGGAAGAGACTGGATAATCATTTAAAAATCCATTCATTGGCTGATCTGTCTGTCAGGACAGGGCATCATTACACATATGGCAAGGTTGCCTCACTACTCTGTACTCTGTAGTGAGCATACCTCTTTCGGAAGAGTCCACTACTCCAAAGCATCAATAACCAAACTTTAATGGTAGGAGCAAATGGTGAACTTGTATTTCTTGATCAAAGTGAACTTCTGCACTTGGCCAACAGTATCCTGTATTGAAGGAAAAAATGGCTTTTCCATCTTCTGTGTGTTTCTAAGAGCCAGCAACAAGCTCTTGGCATCAATATGCACAGTGGGTTTTCAAACAGTCCGCAAAAAACATCAATAGTGTCTGTTCACACCGCATCACCCTACCCCACATTCATTTGGGGGATGGTTGTAAATAGCTGAGTGGTTAGATTTTGCACTCTTCTGTATTTAAACTCAGCACTGTGGCCTAAATTCAGCAGAGTTAGAACACTGCTTCAAAATAGTTGAATTTTATCTTCAGCCTCACTCATGAGGCCCACTTGACCAGATAGAACAGCTGAAGGCTGTGGACTCCAGTTCTAGCTTCTCTGATTTGCTAAAGACCATGACAATTCCTGGATAGAGTCAAGAAGCCAAGACTTAAGTCATGTATGGGTTAGCTTTGAGGTCTTAGTCAAGTGCTTTAGTTTTAACCTTAATTTTCCTTTTCTATAAATATGTCAAAGAAAGTTCAAATTACTTCACTGTTTGTGCTCGTTTCACATGCTAGCAAGGTAATGCTCAAAATCCTTCAAGCTAAACTTCAACAGTATGTGAACTGAGAAATTCCAAGTGTACAAGCTGGATTTAGAAAAGGCAAAGGAATCAGAGATAAAATCATCAACATTCCATTGGACCTTAGAAATAGCAAGGGAATTCCAGAAAAACATCTACATTTGCTTCATTGACTACACTAAAGCCTTTGGCTGTGGATTACAACAAACTATGGAAAATTCTTAAAGAGATGGGAATACCAGGCCACCTTACCTGCCTCCTGAGAAACCTGTATGCAGGTCAAGAAACAGCAGTTAAAATGAGACATGGAAAACAGATTGGTTCCAAATTGGGAAAGGAGTACTTCAAGGCTGTATATTGTCACCCTGCTTATTTAACGTCTATGCAGAGTACTCCTTTCCTGATTTGTAACCAGTCTG
This sequence comes from Bubalus bubalis, assembly GCF_019923935.1. Taxonomy (NCBI): domain Eukaryota; kingdom Metazoa; phylum Chordata; class Mammalia; order Artiodactyla; family Bovidae; genus Bubalus; species Bubalus bubalis. Next base: position 199,626,744 of record NC_059157.1, read on the forward strand.
TTGTTCCATGTCCGGATCTAACTGTTGCTTCTTGACCTGCATACAGATTTCTCAGGAGGCATGTCAGGTGGTCTGGAATTCCAATCTCTTTAAGAATTTTCAATAGTTTGTTGTGATCCACACAGTCAAAGGCTTTGGCATAGTCAATAAAGCAGAAGTAGATGTTTTTCTCTGGTTCCTCTGCCTTTTCTAAAACCAGCTTGAACATCTGGAAGTTCACAGTTCACGTATTGGTTAAGCCTGGCTTGGAGAATTTTGAGCATTACTTTACTAGTGTGTGAGATGAGTGCAATTGTGCAGTAGTTTGAGCATTCTTTGGCATTGCCTTTCTTTGGGATTGGAATGAAAACTGACTTTTCCAGTCCTGTGGCCACTGCTGAGTTTTCCAAATTTTCTGGCATATTGAGTGAAGCACTTTCATAGCATCATCTTTCAGGATTTGAAATAGCTCAACTGGAATTCCATCACCTCCACTAGCTTTGTTTGTAGTGATGTTTCAAAGGCCCACTTGACTTCACATTCCAGGATGTCTGGCTCTATGTGAGTGATCACACCATCATGAGGAACCAAAGATAAAATTGCCAGCATCTGCTGGATCATCGAAAAAGCAAGAGAGTTCCAGAAAAACATCTATTTCTGCTTTGTTGACTATGCCAAAGCCTTTGACTGGGCGGATAACAATAAACTGTGGAAAATTCTGAAAGAGATGGGAATACCAGACCACCTGACCTGCCTCTTGAGAAACCTATATGCAGGTCAGGAAGCAACAGCTAGAACTGGACATGAAACAACAGACTGGTTCCAAATAGGAAAAGGAGTACGTTAAGTCTGTATATTGTCACCCTGCTTATTTAACTCATATGCAGAGTACATCATGAGAAACGCTGGGCTGGAAGAAGCACAAGCTGGAATCAAGATTGTCGGGAGAAATATCAATAACCTCAGATATGCAGATGACAACACCCTTATGGCAGAAAGTGAAGAAGAACTAAAGAGCTTCTTGATGAAAGTGAAAGAGGAGAGTGAAAAAGTTGGCTTAAAGCTCAACATTCAGAAAACTAAGATCATGGCATCCGGTCCCATCACTTCATGGCAAATAGATGAAGAAACAGTAGAAACAGTGGCTGACTTTATTTTTTTGGGCTCCAAAATCACTGCAGATGGTCATTGCAGCCATGAAATTAAAAGATGCTTACTCCTTGGAAAGAAAGTTATGATCAACCTAGATAGCATATTGAAAAGCAGAGACATTACTTTGTCAACAAAAGTCTGTCTAGTCAAGGCTACGGTTTTTCCAGTGGTCATGTACAGATGTGAGAGTTGGACTGTGAAGAAAGCTGAGCACCAAAGAATTGATGCTTTTGAACTGTGGTGTTGGAGAAGACTCTTGGGAGTCCCTTGGACTGCAAGAAGATCCAACCAATCCATCTTAAAGGAGATCAGTCATGAGTGTTCATTGAAAGGACTGATGCTGAAGCTGAAACTCGAAAATTTGGCCACCTGATGTAAAGAATTGACTCATTTGAAAGAACCCTGATGCTGGGAAAGATTGAAGGTGGGAGGAGAAGGGGATGACAGAGGATGAGATGGTTGGATGGCATCACCTACTCAATGGACATGAGTTTGGGTAAACCTCTGGAGTTAGTTTTGGACAGGGAGGTCTGGCATGCTGCATTCCATGGGGTAGCAAATAATTTGGACATGACTGAGTGACTAAACTGAACTGAACTGATGCAGAGTACATCAAATGAAATGCTGGGCTAGATTAAGCACAAGCTAGTATCCAGATTGCTGGGAGAAATATCAATAACCTCCAATATGCATATAACACCACCCTTATGGCAGAAAACAAAGAGGAACTAAAGAGCCTCTTGATGAAAGTGAAAGAGGAGAGTGAAATATTTGGCTTAAAACTGAGCATTCAAAAAATGAAGATCATGGCATCCCATCACTTCATAGCAAATAGATGGGGAAACAGTGGAAACAGTGTCAGACTTTATTTTCTTGGGCTCCAAAATGACTGCAGATGGTGATTGCAGCCATGAAATTAAAAGACACTTGCTCCTTGGAAGAAAAGCCGTGACAAACCTAGACAACATTTTAAAAAGCAGAGACATTATTTTGCCGACAAAGATCTGTATGGTCAAAGTTATGGATTTTCCAGTAATCATGTACAGGTGTGAGAGCTGGACCATAAAAGTGGCTGAGTGCCAAGGAACTGATGCCTTCAAACTTTGGTGTTGGAGAAGACTCTTGAGAGTCCCTTGGAGTTCAAGGAGATCCAACCAGTCCATCCTAAAGGAAATCAGTCCTGAATATTCATTGGAAGGACTGATGCTGAAGTGGAAGCTCCAATACTTTGGCCACCTGATGGGAAGAACTGACTCATTGGACAAGACCCTGATGCTGGGAAAGATTGAAGGCAGGAGGAGACAGGGATGACAGAGGATGAAATGGTTGGATGGCATCACTGACTTGATGGACACGAGTGTGAGCAAACCCCAGGAAATAGTGAAGGACAGGGAGGCCTGGCGGGCTGCAGTCCACGGGGGTAACAAAGAGTTGAGTGGACTTGACAGAGTGACTAAACAGCAACACTAGGTATGGGGATCAAATCATAATCCCTGTGTATCCCACAAGGTACTCGTTTTAGTTTAGGGGAGCTTTGAATAGCATTTCTAACGTCACAGTTGAATAAGCGCACGCTGTCCACCTTCTGCACCTGTGTGTGCCCAGGTGTGTCTGACTCTTTGTGACCCCATGGACTGTAGTCTGCCCCGCTCCTCTGTCCATGGAACTTTCCAAGCAAGAATACTGGAGTGGGTTGCCGTTTCCTACTCCATTCTCCTTTACGGGCGTCGGTTTACCTCTGGAGCGTGTCTAGCCCCATTCCACGTGACACGTATTGTGGACAGCTTTCTTGTAGCTGTGAGCCATCATGTTTCTGTTGCAAGCGCTCCTCCTTGCTGGATCACAGAGCTGTTTCCCACACCTTCATCCTTCTGTTTATACCTTGTTAGGAAGCCACTGGTTTTCTCAATGTATCTGTTAAGATATGGCACTCAAAACTGAACACAGAACTCGAGTTGGAGGTCTGATATGGATTTAATATATTCTTATTTTGGAGAGGACAAAATGTAGTCCCAAGGTTGCCGTAGGTGTTTTGGGCAGCTAGATCCACTGACCTCACTGAAATTTTCATCCATAAAACTCGTAGACATTTTTCATATCACTTCACATGCACACATTTCTACCTTCCAATGCTTAATGGTAAATGAGGCTAGCTTTTATCAAGGCTTACAGTGTACAAGGCACTATGCTATGTGGATTGCATTTGCTAAATGGTTAGTTCTCATAGCAAATTTATAGGCAAAATGTTATTTTCCCTGTTTTGTAGATGAGGAAAATGGGAGTTATAAGACATGCAATAGATTTTTGTGTATAGACCGTGTATAGTGTGCCCTGGTTAAGTTCACTTATTAATTCTAGGATTTCCTTTTCTTTTCTTCTCTTTTCCTTCCACGCCCCTTTTTCCTTTCTTATAGGTCTGTTAGAATTTTTCACATACATGCTCATGTTGTCTGTGACTGGGATGGTTTGTCTCTCCTTTTCCAATCCCTTTGTCTTTTCTTTCTTTTTCTTGCCTTACTGCGGCGGCTAGGAGTTTCAGGACAATACGAGTAGGAGTGGTGAGAATTAACATCCTTGTCTTATTTCTTCTTGTCAGAGGGAAAATTCAGTCTTTCATTATTAAGTATGATACTAGCTGCAAAATTTTTGCAAATGTCCTTTATGATTCTGAGGAACTTCCTTTTTATTCCTAGTTTGCTGAGAGATTTTTACAAATCATAAATAGGTGTTTTTTTTTTTTCTGTATCTATTAATATAATTGCATGGTTTTTGTACTGATTTTTAAATATTAAACCAGTCCTACTTTCTCAGAATAAACTTCCTTGTTTAGTTGCATTATTCTTTTGACATATTAACAGATTCAATTTGCTGATATTTTGCTGAGAATTTTTATGTCTTTCTGAGGGATACTGGTCTGTAGTTTCATTGTCTTTTAATGTCTTTGGCTTGGTGTAAAGGTAATGATGGACTTGTAAAATTATCTGTAATATGTTTCCTCCTTTGTGCCCTCTGCAAGACAAAGAGGAGCACCGATGTCATTTCTTCTCTAAATGTTTGGTAGAATTTCCAGTGAAACCATCTGGGCCTGGAAATTTCTTTTCTAGAATGTTTACAAATGTCTACAAATTCATTTTCTTTAAAATTTGTAGAATTTTTAGGTTATCTATTTTATTTTGGGTGAGCTTCAGTAGTTTCTGATTTCTAAGGAATAGGTTTACTTCATCCAAGTTCTTAAATTTATGTACATAGCAGTTCCTCAAGGTCCTTTTAATATTTTGAGGGTCTATGGCCTATGGTGATATCCTCTATTTCATTTCTGATACTGATAATCTGAGGGCTTCCCTAGTGAGGCAGTGGTAAAGAATCTTCCTGTCAATGCAGAAGGTGCAAGAGATGTGGGTTCCACCTCTGGGTCGGGAAGACCCCTGGAGTTGTTGTTGTTCAGTCACCCAGTTGAGTCCAACTCTTTGAGACCCCATGGACTGCAGCAGATCAGGCCTCCCTGTCTCTCACCATCTCCTGAAGTTTGCTCAAGTTTATGTCCATTGCATCGGTGATGCCGTCTAGACATCTCATCCTCTGATGCCCTCTTGTCCTGCCCTTGATCTTTCCCAGCATCAGGGACTTTTCCAATGAGTCAGCTGTTTGCATCAGACGACCAATACTGGAGTTTCAGCTTCAGCATCAATCCTTCCAATGAGTATTCAAGATTGATTTCCCTTAAGATTGACTGGTTTGGTTTCCTTGCTGTTCAAGGGACTCTCAGGAGTTTTCTCCAGCACCACAGTTCAAAGGTATCCACCTTCTTTGCGGTCCAGCTCTCACAGTGGTATTGATGACTGGGAAGACCGTAGCCTTGACTAGATGGACCTTTGGCAGCAGAGTAACGTCTCTGCTTTTCAACACACTGTCTAGGTTTGTCACAGTTTTCCCACCAAGAAGTAAACATCCGGCTTCACGGCTGCAGTCACCATCCACAGTGATTTTGGAGCCAAGAAGAGGAAATCTGTCACTACTTCCACCTTTTCCCCTTCCACTTGCCATGAAGTAATGGGGCTGCATGCCATGATCTTAGTTTTTTTAATATGTAGTTTTAAGCTGGCTCTTTCACTCTCCTCCTCAACCCTCATCAAGAGGCTCTTTAGTTCCTCTTTGCTTTCCCCTGGAGTAGGAAATGGCAACCCTCTTCAGTATTCTTGCCTGGAGAATCCCATGGACAGAGGACTCGTGGGCTACAGTCTGTGGGGTTGCAAGGGGTCAGACACAACTGAGGACACGACTGAGCACACACGAATGTGCCCTGGACAGGGAGGGACTGATGCGTTGCCTCATCTCTCTGTCTTCTTCAGCATTGTTAGAGGTCTATCCATTACAGTGACCTTTCACAATGTCCTTTTGTGTCATCACTTGTATCTGTTGTTTTTCTATTTTCCATTTTACTGACCTCTGCTCTTTATTAGTGCTGTATCCTGCTTAAATGGGACTTACTGTGTTCTTCCTTTTCTGGTTTCTTGAGGTGCAAGCTTAGGGAATTAAAAAAATATGTAAGCATTTAATGCTATGAATTTCTCTCTAAGGAATTTGTTCAGTTCAAAATATTTTCTAATTCTCCAAGGAATTTTCTTCTCTTTTATACATGGATTTAACTGTGTTTTAAGTTCTATGTGTTTGGAAATTTTCATGTTATTCTTTTTTATTGATTTTCATTTTAATTCTGTTATGGTCAGAGAATATGTGTGTATGACTCAAATTTTTAAAAAATTGGCTAAGGTGTGATTATGATCACAGATATCATCTTTAGCTATAAAGAAAAGTCAGTCTCCTTCCAGAGTGAAAAAGTGGATACTTGTTGGGCAGCCCTTAAAAAAGATTTGACATATGGATGGTATGTTTTGTTTTATAACAGTGAAAGGAAAAGTAGACTAAACTATTCTGAGAGATCAGGGATAAAACGGACATTAGCAGCTTAAGAAATTTAATGGGTCCAGGTGTAGAGATGCAAATGATTAGATAATTAAATACACATTTTAGTATGTATGACACAGTGTGCTTGGCAGAACTGATTAGATGGGGCCACCAGGAGAGAAGGAAATGCAGAAGGTTCTTGTGCTCTTCCAGGAGGAGGGTGACCATATCTGTCTTAGTTGCTGGCTGAATCCTCTCCGGAGGCCCCAGCCTGATATCTGCCAGTCCTTGTGGTCTGCTGAACCTCCCCTGGGATGTGGTTAGCCAGCAACTGCCGGATCTGTATGCCTGCATCTGTGATTCCTTGCAAATTAACCCCTGGCCACTGGATGCCACTCTTCCGTCAGAGTTTTGGTTTGCCCACCTCTTGCTATAATACTAAACTCCTACCAGTGGATAATCATTTCCGGTTTTGCCCAAGGGTTACAGTGTGAAGTTTGGTGAAACTGTTTAACTGATCATAACGTCCGTATCTCCAGCGAGCTGATGCCTGGCTTAGCAAACCACAGAAAGCTTTCAGTTCCACTCTGCTTGCCTCCTGGTTCAATCTGAGTCATCAAAGCCTCTTCCACTAGGCTGCCTGCCATTGTGAGCAAATTGTGGGGCCAGACCTTGGCATTTTCATGCTTGCCTCTCTTCTTGACTTCAGTCAGAAGTCATTTGAGCACAATTACATTCCTTTTAGCAGTCTCCTGTCTTGCTGCACCTCCTCCCTCACCCTCTGGGCTGAGTGAGGTTTCCCATTCACCAAAGTTGTCCAGCATCTCAGATGCAATTTGATTGCATGCATTGTATTTATTTACCTTGGGAGGCTGACAGTAATGTGTGCAGGCTGTGAAGTTAGGCTGTGGTGAATGGCCCCTTCGCCACAGAGCTCTGCACTTCCTCTCACTAGAAGATAGAATATATTCCTCTGCCCTTACCTAAGTTTGTCCACGTAGCTTTTTTTGACCAATGGAATGTTGACATGGCCCATGTAACCATCTGCAAATGTGGTCATGAGGACAACACACTTGAGGCAGCCCAGTGCTCCCAGAAAGATGACAGGCATTTGGAGTCACCCTGAATCAAGCCCAGTCTGGATCAGATGGCCCTCAGCTGACCTGCATGTCACTGAGAATATGAATATAGGTTTACTCTACTGGCTTCCCTGATAGCTCAGTTGGTAAAGAATCTGCCTGCAATGCAGGAGACCCTGGTTCGATTCCTGAATTGGGAAGAAGAGATAGGCTACCCACTCCAGTTTTCTTGAACTTCCCTTGTGGCTCAGCTGGTAAAGAAGCCACCTGCAATGTGGGAGACCTGGGTTCAAACCCTGGGTTGGGAAGATCCCCTGAAGAAAGAGAAGGCTAAACCCACTCCAGTATTCTGGCCTGGAGAATTCCATGGACTGTATAGCTAGCTCATGGGGTCCCAAAGAGTCGGACATGACTGAGCAACTTTCACTTTCACTTTACTGATTTTTGAGTGGTATATTGGAAGCATTTCTGTGGCAATACATAGACTAGGATTCCAATCTGATCTCTGAAACTTACCAGCTATGATTTTGAAATATACCAGCCTTTTAAAGTTGGGTTGGTAGTAGCTTCTCTTTAGGGTCATGGCCAGGCAAGCAATTATTTGTGCAAAATGTCAAGTGTGAGGCCCAAATCACCTTTACAGTTACTGGCCCAGAGTAAGTACCCAATAAATGTGTGTTGAGTGCATGGTTGAAGCTTTAAATAGGATGGTGGTGAGAAATATGCCACTATAGGACATCAGGGCTTGTTTAAAATATTGCAACCATGGGATTGGTCTCTAGAATCTTTTTAGGGGCATTAATCTTTTCAAATTTGTGGGGAACCAAGAGATTCCATGATGCCTAGAGAATAGTATGAAGAAGTAGTTCTACATTCTTTCTGAGGCATCTTCTGTCATCTTCTGATCCCAGGATCCTTGTCCTTTGAGAATTCATTCCTTCCCACATGATTTGTGGCTATCTGATCCTGTTCCTTTGGAGTACCTATGTCAGGATTCCTCCTCTGTCAGAAAGCCCTGAATTATGAAAAGTATTTGAACCAGAAAAAGTTGTCTGCAGAGGAGAGGGGATGTAACATTACCAGAGAGCCCTAACTGCCAAGTTTGCTGGTGGTCCTGTTTGCAACTCAGATGCGTTTTTAAGATGTCTGCCAGCGGTTTTGTGCCTCACCCACTAGCTGCTGACTCTGAACGCCATTTGTCACTGAGCCCCAGGAAAGGTGCTCAGTGGCCTGCCCGTTTGTTCTGTGAGCTAATTGTGATGGGCACCTGTGATTCCAACCTTGCCATCATCTCAGGAGGGTCACAGATCTTTCCTAATTAATGTTTATAGCTGACTCTGGTCCCCTGAGATGGAAACAGAGGGAGAGATGTGCCAAGTGATTGCGCTGTGATTTTTATCCCCCTGATTGATAATAGGCTGTGAGGATAATCTAAACTCTGTCCTTGGGTTTAGGGCTGGAGGCTCTGAAAGCGTTGCTGAGCCTCTCATGTGAGCAGGTTAACTGGGGATACAGCACAAGATACAGCTGCAGGTTGGACAACTTCTTCATAGCAGTCAGGGCCTGCCCAGGACTGGGTCCAGATTGCCCACTCCCAGCATGCACGGAGCCAGGATTCAAAGCTAGACCATCTTTTTTTGGCCTGTTGTTTATTTCTACAACATTGAGCTAAGTAGAAGCACCATTAATGAACTTTGTTAACCAAACTTTCAGAAACAGAGATCTGATAGGAATAAGAGGTGTTTATTTGGGGTTTGTTAGGACTGTAGCTTCGGAGACACAGATTCAAGAAGCACTTGAGTTGTGTTCCAAGAGACAAAATGGGGGCAGCACATAATGGCAAAGACAGTAAGGTTATGTACTTTGTTTGCCAAGAAGTAGGCTTGGGATTGATAGGGAAGATGCAAAGTTGTCATTATAGGTAGATGACATGATATTACATATAGAAAACCCTAGTTCAGTTCAGTTCAGTCACTCAGTCGTGTCCAACTCTTTGTGACCCCATGAATTGCAGCACTCCAGGCCTCCCTGTCCATCACCAACTCCCGGAGTTCACTCAAACTCACGTCCATCGAGTCGGTGATGCCATCCAGCCATCTCATCCTCCATCGTCCTCTTCTCCTCCTGCCCCCAATCCCTCCCAGCACCACAGTCTTTTAGAATGAGTCAACTCTTCGCATGATGTGGCCAAAGTACTGGACTTTCAGCGTTAGCATCATTCCTTCCACACAACACCCAGGACTGATCTCCTTCAGAACGGACTGGTTGGATCTCCTTGCAGTCCAAGGGACTCCCAAGAGTCTTCTCCAACACCACAGTTCAAAAGCATCAATTCTTTGGTGCTCAGCTTTCTTCACAGTCCAACTCTCACATCCATACATGACCACTGGAAAAACCATAGCCTTGACTAGATGTGCCTTTGTTGGCAAAGTAACGTCTCTGTTTTTGAATATGCTATCTAGGTTGGCCATAACTTTCCTTCCAAGGAGTAAGTGTCTTTTAATTTCATGGCTGCAATCACCATCTGCTGTGATTTTGGAGCCCCCCAAAATAAAGTCTGACACTGTTTCCACTGTTTCCCCATCTATTTGCCATGAAGTGATGGGACCGGATGCCATGATCTTCATTTTCTGAATGTTGAGCTTTAAGACAACATTTTCACTCTCCTCTTTCACTCTCATCAAGAGGCTTTTTAGTTCCTCTTCACTTTCTGCCATAAGGGTGGTGTCATCTGCATATTTGAGGTTATTGAGATTTCTCCCGGAAGTGTTGATTCCAGCTTGTGCTTCTTCCAGCCCAGCATTTCTCATGATGTACTCTGCATATGAGTTAAATAAGCAGGGTGACAAGTGACTCCACACAAATGTGTGTTGAGTATATATTGTTGCTGTTGTTGAGTCATTAAGTTGTGTCTGACTCTTTTGTGATCCCGTGGCTTGTAGTCTGCTAGGCTCCTGTCTGTCTATGGGATTTCCCAGGCAAGAATACTGGAGTGGGTTGCCACTTCCTTCTCCAGGGGATCTTTCTGACCCAGGGATCGAAACCCGGGTCTCCTGCATTGCAGGGGGATTGTTTACCACTGAGCCACAGGAAAGTCCATTGAGTACGTGACTGAGGCTTTAAAGAGCGATGGGGTGAGAAACATCTCCTCATAGGACTTAGGGGCTTGTTAAACAAATTCAGCAAGGTAGCAGGATACAAGATTAACATACAGAAATAGGTTGCACTTCTTTACACTAACAATGAAGAATCAGAAAGGGAATGTAAGCAAACAATTTCTTTTAAAATTGCATTAACAATACTTGGGAATATTCCTCACTAAGGAGGCAAAAGACTTATGTACTGAGAACTACAAAACATTAATAAGGGAAGATGACTCAGAGAAATGGAAAGATACCCCATGCTATTGAATTAGAAGAATTAATATTGCTAAAATGGTCATACTATCCAAAACAACCTACAGATTTAATATAATATCTATCAGAATACCCATGACAGTTTTTCAGAGAATTACATGACATAGACCTGAAATTGATATGGAATATAAAAGACAGAATAGCCAAAGCAATCCTGCCAGCAGGGGCAGGGGGGGAGGTTGAAACAAAGCAGGAGGCATAACCCTCCCAGACTTCAGACAACACTACAAAGGCACAGTAATCAAAGCAGTGTGGTATTGGCACAAAAATAAAGGAAACTGGAAATGAATAGAGAGCCCAGAAATAAACTCACACCCCTTTGGACAATTAATCTTTAACAACGGAGGCAAGAATATGCAGTGGGGAAAAGATAGTCTCCTCCCAACAGCAGCACAAGGTATTGGAAAAGTTGGACTGTCCCATTGAAATCAATAAAGAACTCATTGTACACAAAAATGACGCAAAATGGCTAAAAGACTTAAATATGACATGACACTGTGAAACTTCCAGAAGATAACATAGGCAAAACATTTTCTGACATAAATTGTACTAAGGTTTTCTTAGATCAGTCTCCCAAGGCAGTAGAAATAAAAGCAAAAATAAACAAATGAGATCCAATCAGACTTGTAAGCTTTTTCACAACAAAGGAAACCATAAACAAAATGAAAAGACAGTCTACAGACTGGAAGAGTATATTTGCAAATGATGCAACCAATAAGGACTTAATTTCCAAAATATACAAACAGTTCATACAATTCAATAACAACAGCGAAAAAAACCCCAAACAACCCAATTGAAAACTGGGCAGAAGACCTAAACAGACATTTCTCCAAAGGAGACATACCGATGGCCAAGAGTGACATGAGGAGATGCTCAGCATCGCAAGTTATGGAGAAATGCAAATGAGCACTGCAACCAGGCACTGCCGCGGGCTGCTCAGAGGACTGTTATTTAAAGTGAAAGTGAAAGTGGAGTTGCTCAGTCGTGTCCGATTCCCTGTGACCCCATGGACTGCAGCCTACAAGGTTCCTCCATCCATGGAACTTTCCAGGCAAGAGTACTGGAGTGGGTTGCCATTTCCTTCTCCAGGGCATCTTCCTGACCCAGGGATCAAACCTGGGTTTCCTGCATTGCAAACAGGTGCTTTTACCGTCTGAGCCACCAGGGAAGCCATTTAAAAGTCTATTCATATTAAATGCTGGAGAGGGTGTGGAGAAAAGAGAACTCTCCTAGACTGTTGGTAGGAATGTGAATTGGTACAGCCACTATGGAAAACAATATGGACATGCCTCAAAAAACTAAAAATAGAGTTGCCATATGATCCAGCAGTTCCATTCCTGGGCATATACCCAGAAAAAGTACAATTTGAAAGGATTATATGCACCTCTATGTTCATAGCAGCAATATTCTCAATAGCCAAGAAGTGGAAGCAACCCAAATGTCCATCAACAGATGAGTGAATGAAGATGTGGCATACACAGACACACACGCACACACACACACGTGCGCGCACACACACACGCATGCACACACACGGACTCACACACACACACACCCATATACACACACACGTGCACACACACCCATATACACACATACACACATGCATGCAAACACACACACACCCATATACACACACATACACACATACACACATAGACACGTGCACACACACACACACACACATGCACATGCATGATGAAATATTACTCAGCCATAAAAAATAATGTAATAATGTCATTTACAGCAACATGGATGGGCCTAGAGATTATCATACTAAGAGAAGTCAGTCAGAAAGAGAAAGACACATATACCATATGGTATCACTTACATGTGGAATCTAAAATATGATACAAATGAACGTGTCTATGAGACGAAAATGGACTTATATAGAGAACAGACTTGCGGTTGCCAGAGGAGGAGGAGGGATGGATTGGGAGTTTGGAATTAGCAATAGATGCAAGCTATTATCTATAGGATGGATAAACAAGCTCCTACTGCATGGCAGAGGGAACTATATTTAGTATACTGTGATAAAATATAGTGGAAAAGAATATGAAAAAATATGTGTAGCTGAGTCACTTTCTGTATAGCAGAAATTAAACACAACATTGTAAATCAACATGCCTCAATAATTTTTTAAAAAAAGGAATTAGGATTGGAGCTATCAAGAAGTAAGGGTGCTTGTTAAGCAAAGATTAATTGGGGTCAGAAATGATTCATAATTGTGGAGAGGGGAGACTGTTGAAACTTCAAGGTTACGAAGGGCAACTAGTGTTTTGAAAATGGCTAGTGGTGTCCTGGAATTTGATTCAGTTCAGAGAAATTTCAAGTTCTCAGTGATGCAGGACCATGTCTGGAAACACATCCAGGTTGGCCACATGGCTCCATTTTGGATGCCTGAATCACAGTTACTCCATTTCGATTTTTAAGTGATCTTAAAGACATCACCTACCTGAAGTCATTTAATTCCTGCTGCCCAGAGGGTGGGACTTTTTCTGAGCATGTCAAGCAGAATGGAAACAAAACTATTGCTTACTTACTTCAAATAAGTTCCCTTACCTCTTTGCTGACAGAACTCCAATTTTATCCATATAACTCTCAGGTGACTTTATCCCAAGCTTTGGAGTTAATCCTGATTAGTCTAAGCCACTTGTGGTCTTTTCATTGTCTTAGACAGTAAATGGTGTGGGGTGGGCATAAGACCTAGCTCTGGCTACTGGGATCTGAGGATTGATCTGCTGGTGCAGAGATATTTGGGAAGATATTTCCTCACTCTGAAAAAGGAGCAACCAGGAAGAAACACCCTACTCTGGCTGATGGTTTTCCCATCTATCAGGGAAACTTGGATTGCAGCGACCATCTTGTGACCATGATGGAAGTTCATTGATGACGAAGCAGACAGCTGAGGGGAATAGAGAAGAAAAAAAATTGGTCCTTGATGATTTCACAGAGTCTAGAATAGGTCGATCCTGGAGCTATCCTCGTTTGGAACTTGTGTCATGTGAAATAATGATGTATCCTCACTGCTTAAACCATTTAAAGTTGAGTTTTCTTTTGGGTGCAGAAAAGTAATACAACATAATACCAAAAAGCTGTTTGTAAGAATATGAACGTTTGGGGGACTTCCCTGGTGGTCCAGGGGCTGAGACTTTGCTTTCCAGGGCAGGGTGTGTGGGCTTGGTCTCTGGTCAGGGATCTAAGATCCCACATGCCTCAGAACCAAGAGACCAAAACATAAACCAGGAGCAATATTGTAACAAAGTAAATAACGACTTTAAAATTGGTCCACACACACACAAATCTTTAAAAAAGAAATAATATGAACATTTCACATAGATTTAGGGTGGCCCTGGCTGCCTCAGCTGCCCCAGAGCTTGTCTCTAGTTTTGCTTCTCTCTGCCTCTGGGCCACTCAGAGGCCAGCTTGGGTCTCGTCTGACGAGCTGCCTGTGTCCCCTCGGCACTGGCAGCTCCTGCCGAGGCACCCCTGGTGCTCACTGCGAGATGTAGACACAGGACAGTGTACAGATGGCGACAAAGGTTAGGTCTGATAAACACCTGGCCTTGGCCCATCTCTCCTGTCTGCTGCTCCACACACCGTCCATTCCAGCCACACTGACCCTCCCGCATGTCCTCCGAAGTGCTTTTCCTTCTCTCGCCGCAAGACTTTGGCACATGCTGCTCTCCCTGTGAGGATGGCTGCTCCCCACTCTGCCTTCTCCCACCGTTTGGTGAACCCCTACGTCTTCACGCTCTCCACTCAGGGGTTTCTTCCTCCCCTGAGTCTCCTGGTAGAACATCTGTCTTGCTGTTGTTCTCATGGAACCACAGAGCATTTATTACAGGTCGTAATTATTTCCTCATTCCTGTGATTTTTGGTTAATCTTGGTCTCTCCCGGTAGCCTGAAGTTCCAAGAAATAAGGGATCATCTCATGTTAATATCTGTTGCATCCCCAGCTGTGTAGATCAGTGTTTTTCCTATAACAATATTCAATAAAATTTGTTGAATTTGTTGCATGAATATGCAAATTTCCCATATTTAGCAGGACTCAATAAATTGTAACTGCCATTGTTATGGGATTCTCTTATCAGACTTTCCAGCCATTTCATATTTTCTTATGTTCTTTTGAATGGAATCCAGAGTATTTCATCACTAATTTGCCGTTTACATACAGTACAAAGAAGCAGATGGTAGAGTGTCATCAGAAATCCCAAAGGACTTTACCTCTTTGAACCTTAGTTTCTTCATTTATGCAATGAGTTAGACACTTCTGCCATGGCATTTGTAACATTCTCAGGTACAGGGCAGGTCATGGGGGGAAATGGTACACCTTCCTGGTTCATTGATTTTACTTGAATATTTGTGAGAAAGAAAACCTATCTAACCAATGAAGGAAAAATGCTTTATTGAGTCAAATTACAGAATTACAAACTTTAAGACAAGAGAATCCACCCTCAATTTTCTTAGCCATGTGTGTTTCAGAATCGCCCAGGCTCTGTCCCCAGGGATTTGGCTTAGCTAGCCTGGAATATATGTATATATTTTAAATGTGTATCAATATAGGTACATATTTAAAAAAATCTTTGTGGGTATACCAAAGTGCAGGCAAGGTAGAGATTGCTGTTCTGGTGGTATTTTGGTGGAAATATGAGACTCAAGGCCCCGGATGAATTTAAAAAACCTGTCTAGTTTTGACTTTTTTCCTCTTGTTTTCTTGTTTTTTCTGCAGTTCTTCCCAAATGATCTTGCATTTCTACAGTTCTACAGCTAGGTCTTTCAACATTTGCTTTTGGCTCTTCGGGGGAAGGTTTTCACTAACAACTCAGGCAATAAACTCAGGAGAATTTTCAAGGGTGCTTGGAAACCATCCTGTGGGCCCTCTTGGTAAGCCCATCTCTATGTTTTGAGAGAAGTAAAATGCATGCTTCTAAATTTCTTGATGGAAGGTCTGGCCCGCTTAGCTCAGGTTTGGAACCGGGAGTTCCAGGGCACCTCAGGCCTGCAAATATGAGACACGGCTGCTGCTGCTGGCTCGGTTTCCGGACCATCTCCCATCTGGCCGGTGCCTGGATTTAATTGAGCGAGAGTCTGACCCTTCGCCTGAGCCTTTGTTACCGCGCAGGCTGCACGCAAAGGACGGGAAAGCTCCTCTCAATAAAGCCTCTCTGCACACTGTCTGTCTGAGCAGGCACATCCAGAGATCTCCAGGCTCAGCACACAGGGATGCTATGAAAATCAAATGTGTTTTATTTACAAGTCCCTGTGCTCTCTCCCAACCTCGCAAAGAAAAAAAATGCAAGCAGCGAATGCAAATAATTTTTCAAATCGATCGTTTTATGAAAATGCCTGTTTTTCTTCTATCTTTTTTAAAGACTAGAGAATCACATAAATGACAATTCCAGAAACCATAGATTTATGACTTTTTTACTTTCCAAATATGTTGGCACTGAGTAAAAAAAAAATAAAAATTTGCAATTTCGAGAAGAGAATAATGTACTTTTTTATTAAAATGGAAATGACACACTGCTGCATATCTAAGTTGATTTAGTGTTTTTATTAGTTATATAACTGTTTTAATACCTCACTAACTATTGCATTCTCCCTTAAGGTTTCCATTGTTCACATACCCTAGAAACAAATTGATAATTCTGAAAAAATAAAGTATTTCTTGGTTGTTTGCTAACGGCAGAATAGCAATCAGTCACCACAGGGTTACTACAATGGGCATCATTATATCTGGATCCTTATCAATTTCACTATACGGGTGAGTATTATTGCTGTCTACCGGAACTCCTTTGGTGTTATTGCTTAATTTTAATTGTGATTGTAAAATGTGAACAATGTGGATCTTTAAACCACAATTAAACACCTGCTATACTTGTCTGTTGGCATTTAAAGATATATCGAGGATTTAAAAACTGCTGATTCAGATATGACATAGAGCATCAAAATAGCTTTAATTTCAGAATGAATGTTTGCTTAAGGAGGAAGCGCCAGGAAAGTTTTCGGAAGTCAGATAGGTGAGTCCAAATTTAAGTTTGATAGGAAAGCAGGGACCCGATAGAAAATGTGATCATTGCTCAGGAAGTTCTCTGGCCTGCTCCTACCGGGGCTAGTGCCAGCTTCCTTCAGCAGAGGGGATCTGACTTGGTCCCACTGACAACCTGTTAATGAAGAACCTCCATACAGGAAGCACCTGCCCGGTGTTGATGAGATATTAATAGGAGAAATAACAGAGCTACTGAGGTGCAAGGGAGGGTAGCGAAGAGAAGGGCAGTGGTATCTGATTTCAGCCCCAGGTCCCAGCCCAAATCAAATGTGAATAGAAGGTGCTGGCCTTGGGGGCTTAAATGCTGCAGATGGAGGGTGATTGGATGTTTTCTGAAATCCGTGTAAAAGCGAACATTGGTCCCTGGGCAAGGTCTGCAATCTGGAAAGTTGAGGCTTGCCTTCTTTTCTTTTTTTTTTTCTGATAGGTCAGTACGTGTCTGCATCAGCTCCACCACCGTAATTAACCATTTACACGGGGCCTGCAAAACACTGGACTCAGTTCTGAGATGCCAGTATCCTTTAAAACAGCATCATTTGCCTAAGCTCAGATATGCTTCAGTTTCTTTGGAAATGGCATTTCTTGTTTTAATTTCCCAGCAGTGTTTTTACAAACAGTGAAGTAGGGAGTAGTATGGATGGGACGATGGGACAATAAAAGACTCTTTTCCTTGGAGAAATAGGACCACAGGTTGGATGTAAGGAGCAGGAAAGAATAAAATATACTGGGTTATAGTCATCAAAACTTCATTTTTTTTACTTATAAAAAATCAAATCAAAATTGATTTGCAAATCCCAACTCTCCATTTCAAGTAAACAAATCTGATGGCTCGCTAGGGAGCTGCTCAGCTGTGTGGGAAGGTCCATGTGAAACCGACTTTCTGCAAAGACAAAAACGTCTAGCTATGAGGCATACGATGATGAAACAGAACGGGGAACTCGCCTGCTTGGGAGTCGAATCTGGAGAAAGGTGTACAGGTAAATTCCTTCAATTCTATACATCAGAATGTCACGTTCAGATAGGCTCTGAGTCCTTCTGCTCTCCTGCTAATCTTCATCTCAGGGCTGTGACACCTAGTGAGGAGTAATTAGACTTCAACAAGCCTTAATAAGTAATCCTGGCATTTAGTGGGAGTCACTCAAAGACCCAGAGGAGGGGATGAATATAAAAAGCGTCACAGTCTCTCACTTCACCAGGGCAAATCCTGCTCCCTCCCTGTGTCTCTCTGTTGTTCCCTGCACAATGGAAATGATATCCTTGGGTACTGAAGGCCCTGTGAAATCGTGGATTTAAACCAAGGATGAGCAAGGAAACCTCCAGGGCTTCCCAGGTGGTACAGTGGTAAAGGATCCACCTGCCACGGAGGAGACGCAAGAAGGCAACGTTTCGATCCCTGGGTGAGGAAGATCTCCTGGAGGAGGGCAGGGCAACCCACTCCAGTATTCTTGCCTGGAGAATCCCATGGACAGAGGAGCCTGGCGGGCTACAGTCCATGGGGTTGCAAAGAGTCGGAGAAGATTGAGCACGCGCGCGTACACATGAGCGTGCGCGCACAAGAAAACTTCCCGGGTAATGCTTCCTGTTCTTTCCTCAAAGTTACATGGCCAGAAGCTCCACCTGTGCTTTGGCACCCAGCTGTGCAGGGGTGGAGAGGAGGGAAGAGGTGGACATTTAAGAGTCTACAGATACATTCTGCTTTGTAATCAATCATAGCTCTCCGCCCAGTCACTTTAGAAACAAATTTGAAATAAGAATTGTTCTTTTGGGTCTCACTTTAAGGGACCCTTAGATACGATACTTGTACCCAGTGAGACACACAGTAGGTGCTCAATGAATAATTTTTGAATGAAAAGATCCAGAGCAAGCTAATTGGACAGAAGTTCTAACTCAGCAGCTAGGCTTGCACAATGGTAGACAAAAATCATAGAAGGCTTCGACTGTGAAGTCATTACTTAAGGTAGCATCCTCTGCTGTCATGCACAAACCCCCAGAACCCAGAGGCGTAACCCCTTTTCAGATTCCCTCTCAGTATCTGGAGTAAGTGTTCCTGACTGGGGAGCGGCTCCCCAGGCTTAGAGTGAGGGACTCCAACTCCTCTGGTCTGTGGCTTCTTCACCTTCAGCAGGTGGCTTCCAACCTTGCTGGAAGCGGGGAAAAGCACACAAAACACTAGGCCTGGCAGGTGTCTGTGGGGCAGACCCAGAAGGGAGACACACGTCTCTTCTCGCTGCCTTCCATCATCCAGTCCTGCGGGGAGTGATGCAAACTAGTCCAAGAAGAAGGGAAACTCGCTTGATGAACAGAGGTATTAGAAGCAACCCATGGGTTAGGAATTACGTCCTGGCTCTTCTACCTTTGAAAGGGAAATAAAACATGTTGAACACTGTGTATGATTTTTGGCATAGGTAGAAACATGTGATCTCTTCTGTTCATGGTATGAACTTGAAATGCCAGAGTGTCTCTCAGACTCAAAGCAGGAGAGTCAGAGCTCTTTAAAAAAAAAAAAAAATTTTTTTTTTGGCTATCCCATGCAGTATGCAGGATCTTAGTTCCCTGACCAGGAATTGAACACATGCCCCATGCAGTGGAAGCACGGAGTTTCAACCACTGGATCTTCAGGAAAGTCCCTCAGAACGCTTTCTGGAAGGATGGATGCTTTTGTTTTCTGAATTGCCTTGGATGGACCTAAGCATACGCCACTGTTAAATAAGTTGGCACTGTCTGTGATGATCACTAGCACGATGACCTAAATTTACTGTTGATACGTCTCTGGAGACCATATCACCCATATCCCAAGGACTGACCTTTCCCTGCTCATTTAGTGACAGATAGAGGTCAGTGAAACTCACATGATATACAAGCTGAATTCAGGTCATGAAATGTATGTGATTTATTGATACATTCTTATCCCCTCCCCCTCTAAAAAAACTCATTAGGCATTTTGTGTTTCTTGCATGTACTGCTTTTTTCTCAAGCAGAGTAACCAGACAGGGCAAGCGGGAGGAGAAAGGGAATCTGTCTGGTGTCCTGAGGGGTTTTCAAGCACACTTTTCAGAGCAGGGCTCTTCCGCGTTCATCCCTGACTAGCGCCACTCTGCGACTCTTACTGCTGTGTGACCAGTCCAGATTTTGACAGTAGACGTTCAGAGACTTTTAAAGCAGTTTGGACCAATTTTTATATCTGTTGATGATAAAAATAAAAAATATGAGCTTATGTTTTGTACTTCTTTATTATAAAAATGGAAAAGTAATTCATTATTTTGCAAAAGTGTTGATCTACAACGGATTGGAAACAGAGAAATCAAGTGTTTCCTCACCAGGGATAGTTTGAGAAGACCTGCTTTAGGTTACTGTCTTAGGATCCAGGAGATCCGTGAGATCTTAGGATCTCACGGGCTGCTGTGAGAATTGAAAAAGCAGCTGCGTTTTGATTATATATGAAACCATCCCTTGCTCAAAAATGGACAGCATTTTTGTCATTGGTGCCTTTATTAAGCTGATACTCTCCCAAGACACCCTTCTTTTTCTACCCCTCCAGAATGTTTGAGGAAAAGATAGAGCAGGAGGGTGCACGATGGGGTGGGTATCTTTTGCAAAACCTCCATTTCCCATTCTGAAGGGTTTGACCTGCCTTCTGACCCATCTCCCATCTTGGTCCAGGGACTCACGGGATGGTTAATCTGGGCACGGTCGTAGCAGTGGGGAGGTCCGGTAGTCCACCCCAGTGCCTCCACTTCCCAGTTTGTGTTTTGTTTGCTAGTTTTCTCCCAGTAAGGAATGTTTTTAAAGTAAGAGATAACACGATCAAAGTGATACTTTCAGAAAACCAGTCTTGTGTGTGTGATGGGATGGACTGGGTCAGGGAAAGTGCAGAAGCCCCTGGGACAGCGGTTTTGATTGTCTGGCAGTTTGACTTTTGAAACGAGTCATTGGGAACACCTTGATCTTGGCATTATCATGGTTGCCTTCGGGAGAACCTGATGTGTAAGGCCCGTTCCACTGACTAGGGGGCCACAGCACTGTGGGAGCATCCACTGGACTCCATGCATGCCTGCTAAGTCGCTTCAGTCAGGTCTGACTCTCCGACCCTATGGACTGAAACCCACCAGTCTCCTCTGTCCATGGAATTTTCCAGGCAAGACTACTGAAGTGGGTTGCCATTTCCTCCTCCAGGGGATCTTCCCAACCCAGGGATCAAACCCACGTTGTTTAAGTCTCCTGCATTCTTTACCACTAGAAACACTTGGGAAGCCTGTTGGACTCCCAGGTATAGTTAAAGAAAAAGTACAGTTAAAAAAATATACGTGTAACTGGATCACTTCGCTGTACGGCAGAAATTAGCAAAACACTATAAAACAACTATACTTCAGTAGAAGTTTTTTAAAAAGAAAAAGTCATTTTACTACCTTCTTAGAAGAACAGCAAAGAATCTGTTGGCTAATCCCCATCAAGGTACAAGGTGTGTGCAGATTTTGAGCACTTAACTTAGTGTTACACGTGTAACACTACTGAGAGTATGAGTAGAGGTGCCGTGGCATAGCTGTGGGGAGCCCTGGAGCTGAACAGGTGCATTTACACGAATGCCGGCAGGGAGGCGTGATCCCAACGCGCGTCCTCTTCATGCCTAGCTTTTCTACCTCGGGCTCTCTGGCTGCTCTGCAGTCAAGCATCATCCAGCACCTAGTGTGTGCCAGGAACCACGCTGGAAATTGCGAATACAAAGAGTACTGAGGTGTAGCTCTGCCCTTTTAACACTTATGTCTGTCTCCGTCTAGAACTGGCCTCTACACAGATTTGGTTGGAGCTTCCCTGGTGGCTCAGTCAGTAAAGAAACTGCCTGCAATGCAGGACACTTGACTTCCATCGCTGGGTTGGGAAGATCCCCTGGAGGAGGGCATGGCAACCCATTCCAGTATTCTTGCCTGGAGAATTCCATGGACAGAGGAGCCTGGTGGGCTACAGTCCATGGGGTCTCACAGAGTTGGACATGACTGAATGACTTTCACTTCGCTTCACCTCATAGCTTTGGTCAGTTCAGCTCAGTTTAGTCACTCAGTCATGTCCGACTCTTTGTGACCCCATGAATCGCAGCACGCCAGGCCTCCCTGTCCATCACCAACTCCTGGAGTTCACTCAAAATCATGTTCATCGAGTCGGTGATGCCATCCAGCCATTTTATCCTCTGTCATCCCCTTCTCCTCCTGCCCCCAATCCCTCCCAGCATCAGAGTCTTTTCCAATGAGTCAACTCTTCGCATGAGGTGGCCAAAGTACTGGAGTTTCAGCTTCAGCATCATTCCTTCCAAAGAAATCCCAGGGCTGATCTCCTTCAGAATGGACTGGTTGGATCTCCTTGCAGTCCAAGGGACTCTCAAGAGTTTTCTCCATCACCACATTTCAAAAGCATCAATTCTTCGGCCAAGTGAAGGTCAAATTGAGATCTGAAATGGTTGAATCAAACTGCTTTCTAACTTTATTTCTACAAACTGTCTAAGTTGTATCTCTATATCTGGTTAAACCAACCAAATGCCGCCTATCTGGATATGTTGCCTGCTGCTGCTGCTGCTAAGTCGCTTCAGTCGTGTCCGACTCTGTGCGACCCCATGGACTGCAGCCTACCAGGCTTCTCCGTCCATGGGATTCTCCAGGCAAGAACACTAGAGTGGGTTGCCATTTCCTTCTCCAATGCATGAAAGTGGAAAGTGAAAATGAAGTCGCTCAGTCGTGTCTGACTCTTAGCGACCCCATGGACTGCAGCCTACCAGGCTCCTCCATCCATGGGATTTTCCACGTAACAGTACTAGAGTCGGGTGCCATTGCCTTCTCCAATGGAAATTATATGCTACTTTCATAAATTACACAAAGAATTCATGTACTAACCCTTCTACAAGGACCCCAGATATTATGGTCAAAGCCTTCAACCTAAGTTTTACAAAAGCTGAATTTAGGCTCTTTAAGTTTCTATTTCTAATATTACTGCTTAAAGAAAGCTAAGTTCACACTGTTAAATCATAATTTACATATCACTTAGTGAAAAATTTTCTCTTTTATGGGCTTTTTTCCTCATTAGAAAATGGGCTTTGTGCAGGTAGCAAAATTTTCTTTCTTGCTTTGGCCACTGGGATGCTCAGAGCTAGGATTCTGATACAGAAGCCCCTCTTCCTTACTGTCTGACACTTTTTTCCCACTAAAAATATCTTTTGGGGGAATGTCTTTTAGTTAAGCCACCCAAACTTCTTAAATAAAACCTTGGAAAGAATATTGAAAATAGACACATAGATTCTGTTATAATTTCTCATCTTTATAGGTACTGGGCAAATTGTCTCATGGCAAGAAAAAAAAAATCAGCAGCAATCAGGAGGATCGGTTCTCCAATGCAGCGCTCTGTTTGGACCCATTCCTAAGTGTGGTGGCTGGGATCTAACAGAGTCCTGTGTTTTGGGGAGACTGAGGCTGTGTCTCTTGGCTAAATGCTGATCCGAGCCCTCTCAGCCTTATCCCAAAGCCTTTTCCTTAAAGGCTGATTGCTGCTCCTCCTGCAAGAATGAACATCCTCCTGCTGCTCTGAAGCTGTGGCTTTGTTGTGTCAAACCGTTTCTTGGTCTGGACCCATGTGTTAAACCGGCACATAATTTTATAACTTTTTCCTGATTAAGGACAACAACTTTTTCTGCTTTGGTTATAATACATCCACTCGCTGATCTAGGCATCGCTGCTCAGTGTGTTCCCAGTGTGTCCTGGGCACCGCTAGACGGCAGAAGGATGTAGCTCAGGCACCTGCTGGACGTACTGAACTGAGCGGGTCTTAGCCTGGAGGAGCCTGCCGTCAGAAGAAGGGGGACAAACACAGAGCACAGAAAGATCCTGCTCAGTCGCGAGGCTGACATTCCCCCCAAAACAAAACCTCAAAGAAAAGACTCCTCTCTCACCGTGGGGTTTGCCATTGAAAATGTAAACCCTATGGGTACTATGGAGTTGGAGTTCAGGATGGAGAGACCCAAAAGAAACTATGGAAATGAGTAGAATCTATGGAAATCTACATGAAAATAAAAAGATAACAAAGTAAAGAGAACATTGTGATAGAAAGTCCTCCACACTTGGAAACGAGGCGTGTTTGGGCAATGATATTTAGGAGTGTTGTATAACAAGTCCACCTAAGGATAATTAATTATCTGGGGGAGGCATCTTTGCTTGACTTTGCTACTTACTATTAATTAAGGGCTCAAACTCTGTGAAGTTACATATTGACTTGTAGATCTTATATGGCAGAGATGCAAATAATTTCTGTCTGGTAGCACAGATAACCTTAGAGGTTATGGTTTTTATTGTCCAGTGGAACATTAATCCATTTTGCATCTAACCTAGCAATCTAATTCTAACATTTCTTTTTAAATATCTATAAATATCCCATTCCTCAAAATGCTCTCTGAACTAGATTTACCTTCTTCTTACTGCTTTCCTCATTAATGAGTTAATAAATCTCTGGCAGGTGTACATTTTATATTTGTATGAGAGTCATGTTTTCAACTATAAAAAATTATCCTTTGCCATTAAGTATAGGATTTTACACATCTTACATTATTGTTAGTGCAAAATCAATTTCCTTTCACCATCCTGATTAATATAAAACTTTCAGAACCTTCTTCCCTGCAGTTTCATGGAGATATAGTCATTAGCTTTGTTGTGGGTCAAAGCTAGTCAAAACTATGGTTTTTCCAGTAGTCATGTATGGATGTGAGAGTTGGACCATAAAGAAAGCTGAGCGCTGAAGAATTGATGCTTTTGAACTGTGGTGTTGGAGAAGACTCTTGAGAGTCCCTTGGACTGCAAGGAGATCCAACCAGTCCATCCTAAAGGAGATCAGTCCTGGGATTTCTTTGGAGGGAATGATGCTGAAGCTGAAACTCCAGTACTTTGATCACCTGATGGGAAGAACTGAGTCAATGGAAAAGACCCTGATGCTGCGAAAGATTGAAGGCCGGAGGAGAAGGGGAGACAGAGGATGAGATGGTTGGATGGCATCACCGACTCCATGGACGGTGAGCGGGGGCTACGTCCTAGTTGTGGTGCGGGGACTTCTCGTGGTGCTTCTCTCGCTGCAGAGCGCAGGCTCTAGCGTGGACTTCTCCTCGTGGTGCTTCTCTCGCTGCAGAGCGCAGGCTCTAGCGTGGACTTCTCGTGGCGCTTCTCTCGCTGCAGAGCGCAGGCTCTAGCGTGGACTTCTCGTGGCGCTTCTCTCGCTGCAGAGCGCAGGCTCTAGCGTGCATGGCTTCAGTAGCTGCGGCTCCCAGGCTCCGTTTTAGACTCAGCAGATGTGGCGCACTGGCTTACTTGATCTGAGGCAAGTGGGATCTTCCCAGATCAGGGATTGAATCTGTGTCCCCTGCATTGACAGGCTGATTTTTTTACCCCTGAGCCATGAAGAAAACCCAGGGAGTCTTCATTTAATCCACTCCACTCACAATGGCAGAAAATTTCTCTGACATTCTTCCTAGTATTCCCATCATAATAGCTTCATGTCGGAATCCCTAAGGAAAGAGCGGGACACAATCTTAGAGGTCTTCTCTCTTTCATGTTTGATTTAGCTCTGTCTTAGTCCTTCCAACCATAATAATTAATTAACTAATCCAACAAGTATTTATTGTGTACCTGGCAGGAACTTTCTACAGCTACAGAACAAGAGCAATAAACATTTTTAAGTGCCTATTACATGTCAGTCTTGCTTCTAAGCACTTTATGTCATTAATTCAGAGAAATAAGATCCCTATATATATGAAACCACACACAGTTATGAGCTTTTAAGATTAAGAACTAAAGTTACATTAACATCACTACTCTCCTAGAAAATTTTTGTCTGGAAAGATGAATTTGCAAATAAACATTGTTTTAGAAACCTGTTTCTGGGGGAAAAAATCTACCTTTTTTCCAGAATAATAGCAAGTCTCATCAGGAATATAAGAGGTCTCATCAGGAATATAAGAACCCTTTCTCAGAATAATACTGGACTGGGCTATCGAATAGCTGCCTGCACTTCAAATGCTTTCCCCCTGCACCCCAGTGTCCATTGCAGCACTATTTACAACAGCCAGGACATGGAAATAACCCAACTGTCCTTATATGAGCAGATAAAGAAGATATGGCATCTATACATTTATACACAATAGAGTAGTATTCAACCATAAAAAAGAAGGAAATAATGCCATTGGCTGTAGCAAGTATTGACATAGAGATCATCATACTAAGTAAAGGCAGACAAAGAAAGAAAAATACTATGATATTGTTTATATTTGGAATCCAAAAAAAAAGATACAAATGAATTTATTTACAAAATAGAAATAGACTCACAGACATAGAAAATAAGCTTATAGTTACTAAATGGGAAAGGGAGGGGAGGGATAAATTAGGAGGTAGTGATTAGCATATGTACACTATTATATATAAAATAGATAACCAGGGGCTACTGTGCAGCACAGGGAACTCTACTCAATATTCTATAATAACCTATAATGGAAAAGATTCTGAAAAAGAATATGTATAACTGAATCATTTCGTTGTATACTTGAAAGTTACATGACATTGCAAAGCAACTAAACTTCAATTAAAAGAAAAAGGAAAAAGCAAAACAAAGCTCTTGCCCATTGGGTGTACCTATCCTGAACCATTCTGTCACAAATTTCCTCAATTTCAATCAAGATACCTATATTGAAATACTTGTCTGAAACCGAACCCCCAATTTTAAAATTTCCTGCTTTTCACTCCTCCCTTCTGAGTTGCTTCTAAGAACTTGTCAAGGCATTGGGTTCCTTTGCCGCAGGAATACATACTCTGGGCTTTGCTTGATCAGCTGCTGTTAACGATGGTCAACAACTAATACCAGTCTTCAGGGAAGTGGGAGATAGATCTTAAACAAGTACGTAACATAGTTTAACCTACTGATAAGTGCAATGAAGGAAAATAAGACAAGGGGGGAGGAATACAGGATGGTTAGGAGGCAGGGGCTACTTTAGGTCAGGGGCTCAGGAGGGCTTTGGGGCCATGACATTGAGCAGAGACCTGTGGGAAGTGAGCAGATTTGGGGAAGAGATGCTTTAGCTGAAAGAAACAGGAGTACCGGATCATGGGGTCGTGAGTGGATTGAGGGTGGGCATTAGGAGGAGACTGTGGAAGCCTAAGTGAAAGGGGATGGTGGTGTAACTTGAATGCTTTCAGTGAAAGTGCTGGCTGGGTTTGGGGTATGCTTTGACCTCCGAGCTTGGTTTGGGGAGCTTTCTTTGGCTTGGACTCTGGTGGATGGCAGCACTGGAGTGAGACCAGGAGACCACAGGAGCACAAGGGAGAGGGAAGACCAAGGACTCTGGTTTGGACACGTTAAACCTGTGATGAGACAGACATGAAGAGGAGGGACTGGAGGCCAGGCTGGCACTGGATGAGCTCATTCCTTTGAACTCTTTGGTGGCTTGATTGATGGCAAAACCCTGCTTTCAAGTTCTCCTACCTTCCCTCTTTCTTCTTCCATCCCCCATATTCTCTTTTTCTAATCATTCCTGGTAGGAAGGACTTGGCATTTACATATGCTCAAGCTACAATGAATGCACAAGTTAATCTACATATTCTAGAGTTTCACTGAAGGGAAATGTACAGTGGGGGACAGGATTATCTAATTAGTGGTATATTGTGAAAAGGGCTATCGTTCCATTTTTTACAACAGTTACAATTTTGGATTCACTAGTGGGTTGTGAAATCAACTTAGTGGGAGGTAAAATCAATTTAGTGGTCACAAACAGCATTTGAAAGAATGAAATAGAATAGAGAATAAAAGAGTGCATCACACTTAATAAGGGTATGTATTTTGTGAAATGTTTGCTATATCCACACATGCGTATATCCTGGGCAACAGTGTAAAATGTAATTTTTTTTTTTACAGTGAATTGTAAAAGACTCTGAAATTCACTGTTTAGGAGAGGGGTGCTGCTAGTATTGCTCTTCAGATGGATAGCTGCAATTTCAAGGTCTAATGTTATATTTAGTGTGCCGGCTGCGACCGACGCACTAAGCGTGGCTGAGAGGAGCTACCCCACGTTCGTGGTCAGGGGCAGTGGCCGAGAGTGCCAGGCTGCGACGGCACAGGAACGGCCGAGAGGAGTTACCCCGCATCCGAGGTCGGGAGTGGCGGCTGGGAGGAGCTACCCCACTCCCGAGCCAGGGGCGGCAGCCGGGAGGACCAACCCCACGCCCAAGGAGCCGTGGCTGCGAGGGCACAGGAGGGCCTAGAGGAGCTATCCCACGTTGAAGGTCAGGAAGGGCTGCAGTGAGGAGATACCCCTCGTCCAAGGTAAGGAGCAATGGCTGTGCTTTGCTGGAGCAGCCGTGAAGAGTACCCCATGCCCAAGGTAAGAGAAACCCAAGTAAGAGGGTAGGTATTGCAAGAGGGCATCAGAGGGCAGACACACTGAAACCATACTCACAGAAAACTTGTCAATCTAATCACACTAGGATCACAGCCTTGTCTAACTCAATGAAACTAAGCCATGTCCATGGGGCAACCCAAGATGGGTGGGTCATGGTGGAGAGGTCTGACAGAATGTCGTCCACTGGAGAAGGGAATGGCAAACCACTTCAGTATTCTTGCCTTGAGAACCCCATGAACAGTATGAAGAGGCAAAATGATAGGATACTGAAAGAGGAACTCCCCAGGTCAGTAGGTGCCTAATATGCTACTGGAGATCAGTGGAGAAATAACTCCAGAAAGAATGAAGGGTTGGAGCCAAAGCAAAAAGAATACCCAGCTGTGGATGTGACTGGTGATAGAAGCAAGGTCCAATGTTGTAAAGAGCAATATTGCATAGGAACCTGGAATGTCAGGTCCATGAATCAAGGCAAATTGAAAGTGGTGAAACAAGAGATGGCAAGAGTGAACATCAACGTTCTAGGAATCAGCGAACTGAAATGGACTGGAATGTGTGAATTTAACTCAGATGACCATTATATCTACTACTGCAGGCAGGAATCCCTCAGAAGAAATGGAGTAGCCATCATGGTCAACAAAAGAGTCCAAAATGCAGTACTTGGGTGCAATCTTAAAAATGACAGAATGATCTCTGTTCATTTCCAAGGCAAACCATTCAATATCACAGTAATGCAAGTCTATGCCCCAACCAGTAACACTGAAGAAGCTGAAGTTGAATGGTTCCATGAAGACCTACAAGACCTTCTAGAACTAACACCCAAAAAAGATGTCCTTTTCATTATAGGGGACTGGAATGCAAAAGTAGGAAGTCAAGAAACACCTGGAGTAATAGGCACATTTGGCCTTGGAATATGGAATGAAGCAGGGCAAAGACTAATAGAGTTTTGCCAAGAAAATGCACTGGTCATAACAAACACCCTCTTCCAACAACACAAGTGAAGACTCTACACATGGACATCACCAGATGGTCAACACCGAAATCAGATTGATTATATTCTTTGCAGCCAAAGATGGAGAAGCTGTATACAGTCAACAAAAACAAGACTGGGAGCTGACTGTGGCTCAGACCATGAACTCCTTATTGCCAAATTCAGACTGAAATTGAAGAAAGTAGGGAAAACCACTAGACCATTCAGGTATGACCTAAATCAAATCCCTTATGATTATACAGTGGAAGTGAGAAGTAGATTTAAGGGCCTAGATCTGATAGATAGAGTGCCTGATGAACTATGGACTGAGGTTTGTGACATTGTACAGGAGACAGGGATCAAGACCATCCCCATGGAAAAGAAATGCAAAAAAGCAAAATGGCTGTCTGGGGAGGGCTTACAAATAGCTGTGAAAAGAAGAGAAGCGAAAAGCAAAGGAGAAAAGGAAAGATATGAGCATATAAATTCAGAGTTCCAAAGAATAGCAAGAAGAGATAAGAAAGGCTTCCTCAGGGATCAATGCAAAGAAATAGAGGAAAACAACAGAATAGGAAAGACTAGAGATCTCTTCAAGAAAATTAGAGATACCAAGGGAACATTTCATGCAAAGATGGGCTCGATAAAGGACAGAAATGATATAGACCTAACAGAAGCAAAAGATATTAAGAAGAGGTGGCAAGAATACACAGAAGAACTATACAAAAAAGATCTTCACGACCCAGATAATCACGATGGTGTGATCACTGACCTAGAGCCAGACATCCTGGAATGTAAAGTCAAGTGGGCCTTAGAAAGCATCACTATAAACAAAGCTAGTGGAGATGATGGAATTCCAGTTGAGCTATTTCAAATCCTGAAAGATGATGCTATGAAAGTGCTGCACTCAATATGCCAGCAAATTTGGAAAACTCAGCAGTGGCCACAGGACTGGAAAAGGTCAGTTTCCATTCCAATCCCAAAGAAAGGCAATGCCAAAGAATGCTCAAACTACCACACAGTTGCACTCATCTCACACGCTAGTAAAGTAATGCTCAAAATTCTCCAAGCCAGGCTTCAGCAATATGTGAACTGTGAACCTCCTGATGTTCAAGCTGGTTTTAGAAAAGGCAGAGGAACCAGAGATCAAATTGCCAACATCCGCTGGATCATGGAAAAAGCGAGAGAGTTCCAGAAAAACATCTATTTCTGCTTTATTGACTATGCCAAAGCCTTTGACTGTGTGGATGACAATAAACTGTGGGAAATTCTTGAATAGATGGGAATACCAGACCACCTGATCTGCCTCTTGAGAAGTTTGTATGCAGGTCAGGAAGCAACAGTTAGAACTGGACATGGAACAACAGACTGGTTCCAAATAGGAAAAGGAGTACGTCAAGGCTGTATATTGTCACCCTGCTTATTTAACTTCTATGCAGAGTACATCATGAGAAACACTGGGCTGGAAGAAACACAAGCTGGAATCAAGATAGCCGGGAGAAATATCAATAGCCTCAGATATGCAGATGATACCACCCTCATGGCAGAAAGTGAAGAGGAGCTAAGTGAAAGTGAAAGTGGAGAGTGAAAAAGTTGGCTTAAATCTCAACATTCAGAAGATGAAGATCATGGCATCCGGTCCCATCACTTCATGGCAAATAGATGGGGAAACAGTGTCAGACTTTATTTCTTTGGGCTCCCAAATCACTGCAGATGGTGACTTCAGCCATGAAATTAAAAGACGCTTACTCCTTGGAAGGAAAGTTATGACCAACCTAGATAGCATATTGAAAAGCAGAGACATTACTTTGCCAACAACGGTTCATCTAGTCAAGGCTATGGTTTTTCCAGTGGTCATGTATAGATGTGAGAGTTGGGCTGTGAAGAAGGCTGAGCGTCGAAAAATTGATGCTTTTGAACTGTGGCGTTGGAGAAGACTCTTGAGAGTCCCTTGGACTGCAAGGAGATCCAACCAGTCCATTCTGAAGGAGATCAGCCCTGTGATTTCTTTGGAAGGAATGATGCTGAAGCTGAAACTCCAGTACTTTGGCCACCTTATGCGAAGACTTGACTCATTGGGAAAGACTCTGATGCTGGGAGGGATTGGGGGCAGGAGGAGAAGGGGATGACAGAGGATGAGATGGCTGGATGGCATCACTGACTCGATGGACGTGAATCTGAGTGAACTCCGGGAGTTGGTGATGGACAGGGAGTCCTGGCGTGCTGCAATTCATGGGGTCGCAAAGAGTCGGACATGACTGAGCAACTGAACTGAACTGAATGTTATATTTATAGTTAGGGCCAAGCCACATAACCTGTGGTGCTTTATTTTTCTTATTTACAAAATGGGAATAATACTTTTTCCCTGTGTTTTAGCCTGGATTCTTCAGGTGGCAAGTGAGAAGAAGCCCAGCTCAAACCAGCTTAAGTTAAAGAGAGAAGGTTTTATTGGAAGAATTCTGGGTCATCTCATAGAGTTTGAAGTGAGAGTTTGAGGAGGAAATGGGTAGCTTTGGAACCTGGAACTAAACCGGGGGCTCTATTCTTTAACTTTATTTTTATTTATTATTAACTTTATTTTGTCTATGTCTTGGCTACTGTGAATAGTGCTGCTATAAATGTAGAAGTGCATGCATCTCTTTGAATCTAGTTTTGTCCAGATATATGCTCAGGAGTAGGGCTTCCCAGGTGGCACTAGGGGTAAAGATCCTGCCTGCCAATGCAGGAGAAGTTAGGGACACAGGTTCCATCCCTGGGTCAGGAAGATCCCCTGGAGGAGAAAATGGCAACCCACTCCAGTATTCTTGCCTGGAGAATGCCGTGGACAGAGGAGCCTGGTGGGCCTCAGTTCACGGTGTCGCAGAGTCAGGCACGACTGAGAGTGTGCACACACATTTCAGGAGTGGGACTGCTGGATCAAATTTGTTGTTGCACGCATGTGTACTTGCCCAGTCACTTCAGTTGTGTCCAACTCTTTGTGACCCCCTGGACTAAAGCACACGGGCTCCTCTGTCCTCAACTGTATCCTGGAATTCACTCAAGTTCATGTCCCTCGAGTCAGTGATGCTATCTAACCAACTTGTCCTCTGCTGCCCCCTTTTCCTCTTGCCTTCAATCTTGCCCAGAATCAGGGTCTTTTCCAATGAGTCAGCTCTTTGCATCAGGTGGCCAAAGTATTGCAGCTTCAGCTTCAGCATCAGTCCTTCCAGTGAATATTCAGCACTGATTTCCTTTAGGATTTATTCATCTCCTTGCAGCCCAAGGGACTCTCAAGAGTCTTCTCCAGCCTCACAATTCGATACATCGATTTTTTGGCACTCAGCCCTCTTTATGGTCCAACTCTTACATCTGTACATGACTACTGAAAAACTATAGCTTTGATTACACGGACTTTTGCTGGCAAAGTGATATCTCCACTTTTTATTATGCTGTTTAGGTTTGTCATAGCTTTCCTTCCAAGGAGCAGTGTGATGTTTAAGTTGCTCAGTCATGTTCGATTCTTCATGACCCCATTGACTATAGCCCGCCAGGCTCCTCTGTCCATGGAATTCTCCAGGCAAGAACACTGGAGTTGGTAGCCAATCCCTTCTCCAGGGGATCTTCTCAAACCAGGGATCAAACCCAGGTATCTTGTCTGAGCCACCAGGGAAGCCTAAGAATACTGGAGTGGGTATCTTATCCCTTCTCCAAGGGATCTTCATGACCCAGGAGTTGAACCGGAGTCTCCTGCATTGCAGGAGGAGTCTTTACCAGCGGAACTACCAGTGAAGGCTTCCAGAGAGCAAGCATCTTTTAATTTCATGGCTGCAGACACTGTCTGCAGTGATTTTGGAGCCCCCCAAAATTAAATCTGTCACTGTTTCCACTTTCTCCCCTTCTATTTGCCATGAAGTAATGGGGCCAGATGCTGTGATTTAGTTTTTTGAATGTTGAGTTTTAAGCCAGCTTTTTCACTTTCCTCTTTCACTTTCATCAAAGCCTCTTAAATTCCTCTTCACTTTCTGCCATGAAAGTGGTATCATCTGTATATCTGAGGCTGTTCATATTTATCCCAGCAATCTTGATTCCAGCTTGTGCTTCATCCAGCCTGGCATTTAGCATGATGTACACTGCATATAAGTTAAATAAGCAGGGTGACAATATACAGCCTTGAAATACTCCTTTCCCAGTTTTGAACCAGTCAGTTGTTCCATGTCTGGTTCTAACTGCTACTTAACCTGCATACAGGTTTCTCAGTAGACAGGTAAGGTGGTCTGGTACTCCCATCTCTTTAAGAATTTTCCAGTTTATTGTGTTCTACACTGTCAAAGGCTTTAGCGTAATCAATGAAACAGATGTTTTCCTGGAAGTCTTTTGCTTTCTCCATGACCTAAGGAGTGTTGGCAATTTGATCTCTGGTTTCTGTGCCTTTTCTAAACTGAGCATGTCCATCTGGACATTTTCAGTTCGTGTACCACTGAAGCCTAGTTTGAGGATTTTGAGCAAACCTTACTAGCATGTGAAATGAGCATAATTGTATGGCAGTTTCAAGATTCCTTGGCATTGCCCTTCTTTGGGATTGGAATGAAAACTGACCTTTTCCTCATTTGGCCACTGTTGATTTTCCCCCGATTTTGCTGACCTATTGAGTGTAGCACTTTAGCAGCATCATATTTTAGGATTTTAAAAAGCTCAGCTGGAATTCCATCACCTCCACTCTCTTTGTCGTAATGCTTCCCAAGGCCCACTGGACTCCACATCCTTTGCTCTAGGTGAGTAATCACGCCGTCATAGTTCTCCAGGTCAGTAAATTCTTCACTGTATAGTTCTTCCATGTATTCTTACCACCTCTTCTTAATCTCCTCTGCTTTTTTAGTGCCTTACTGTTTCGGTCCTTTATCATGCCCATCCGTGCATGAAATGGTCCCTTCAAATCTCCAATTTTCTCTGGGAGAATAGGAAGTCAATACATTTACCTGGGTCTCAGAGTTTGAAACATGTAAACATACTTGATGCTGGGAAAGATTGAGGGCAGGAGGAGAAGGGGACAATAGAGGATGAGATGGCTGGATGGCATCACCGACTCAATGGACGTGAGTTTGAGTAAGCTCCGGGAGTTGGTGATGGACAGGGAGGCCTGGTGTGCTGCCGTCCATGGGGTCACAAAGAGTTGGACACGACTGAGCAACTGAACTGAGCTGAAATGTACTTGATTCCTACTTTTTCATTCCAACCCCCCATGATGGAAAGTACATCGTTTTTTGGTGCTAGTTCTATTATGTGTTGTAGGTCTTCATGGAACTGATCAACTTCGGCTTCTTTGGCATTAGTCCTTGGGGCACAGACGGGATCATAGGGCAGCTCTGTTTTTAGTTTTTGAGGAACCTCTGTACTGTTTTCCGTAGTTCCTGTACCAATTTACATTTCCACCAGCAGTGTAGGAGGGCTCTCTGGAGTTCTGTTCTGCTAGGACACTCTCTGTGTCCAGCTTGTCCTTACTCAGCTTCATCCTTTCCCATTGCAGACAGCTGCCTTCACATAATCACAGATTATGACGACTGTTAAGCTTGGGTTCCTGTTCTAGCTCTGAACCTAACAGGCAAAAGGACTCCTTTGCTAGCACCAATTAGAAGATCTCAAGGGAAAGCTCTGATTGGTCCATTTTCGGTCACATGTCCATGCTAGTCCATTATCCTGATGTGGAGAATGAGGACTTAGATTTGCCAGGTGGGAGTTTGTGGACTACTGATGGGCCTGTGTTTGTACTTATGCTTTTAGAAGAAGTTGAGGAAAGGTATGCTAGGAAGACAGCAATAACTGCTACATCTTTTCTATGCTACTGGAATATTCTGAGAATTAATAAAATATAGTTCACGAGAGGTTCTGAACTTGTAATTTACCTTGAGGAATAACTTAAATGTCTTCACAGTAAACTAGCATCTGTGGAACGAATTCTTGGGCTCATTAAAAGAAGCAAGATGTGATTGATTCTCCAGGAGGTGCCTTTTGGGCCACCCCACCCTCTGCTTGATGAGCAGAGTGCCTTCCCAAGGTCCTGTGTGCATTATTGCCAGCTCAGTCGGGTCTGTGCTGAGTTTTGTGATTTATTAAGCAAACTGGTTAGAGCAACGCTACACAGGAAAGACCAAGAAACACTGGGGGACTCAATAGTTCCTCAAAAGATCGTGAGAACTAGGCTTTGCTCTTTCCAAGGTTTCAAATTCTTCACATTTATAAGAAGCTTCATACTTAGGAAATGATAGTATTGGTAGTAGTGAGGAAATCTATTTGCTAATGAAAATCTAAATGAGAGATGATGAAGCCAAACAGCATTAGATTTGGTTAGTTTCCTTATGTGATTGGTTGAGGGACCACTTATGCAAAAGTTTCTTTGTGCCAAGTCCCATTCTGGCCTTATAATATCACCTCACTCCCAGCAAATCATTTAAACATCTTATGCTGCTCCAGAGAACGTCCTGGCTACCCAAATATTTTCTTGTCAATCTCCTGTAATATGTTCTGTCACACTGGGCCCTCCTGGGAACGAAATAGGTTTCCTTTAAAATGTTATGAGATCAACTCCCCTAGATCCAGTGGCCGGTCCAAGAATGGGATTATTAATACAGAATAAGCAAAAGGAAACTGAATTAGAGGACTGTAATACCATTGAGAGTCTCTAGATTTTTAAATTAATTTAATGCTTATGAAAGCTGTAAGACTGACCGCCCAGGAGAATGAAGTGGGCTTTTTCCCTTTGATGAGTAGATACAACTGTATCAGAGATTCGACTGAAACTTGGCAAGGCCTGACAAGGTGATTTCTTCTTCCGTGGTCTTTGTGGGGTTGGATAGGTTTGCTTTTTACCTCTTTTTTATTTTTCAGAATGGGAGACTTGGGGCTTTGGGGTCAAAGAAACCTGGGTTAGAGTCCCAGGTCTGTCTTTTGCTTATAATGTGATTTAAGTGGGGTCATCAGATAATGAATGTCAAGTTAAATTTGAGTTTCAGATAAGATTTCAGCATTTCCTAAGTTATGTCCCAAGTAATGTTTTCCTGTTATTTTAATGCAGTTGGGCATCCTATATTTTTATTTGCTGAATGTGCATCCTCTAGGTTGAAAGCAAGTCAGTTTAACCTCTCTTTGTCACAGTGTTCTCATCTCTAATGTGGAACTAATAACACTCATCCTATAAGGATGCTGATGGCTGGAAAAATGCAAGGTATTTATTGTATAAATCCTTGTATTCGACAAGTGTTTATGGACCACCTACTCCATGGGGTAAGCACAGCCAATAAGAATCCATGCTTGTGAAGTTTATGTGCTTTTGTGGGGGAGCGACATGATAACGAACAGAAATATTGTGTCAAATGGGGATGTATGTGCTTTGGAGACAAAAACAGCAGGGCAGGGGCAGGAATCAGTGGTGGGGATTTGGGATTTTAAGTGGGCTGCTCAGAGGAGAAGGCTTCACAGGGAAAAGAATATTTGACTAAATGCTGGAAGTAAGGAAGAACAGAATGGAAACCTGGAAGGGACTGCCCACCCCGCCCCAGGCAGAGGCCAGCAAAGGTACCGGTCCTGAGGCAGCAGGTGTCTGGAGTGTTGGAGGACCAGCAGGGACACCAGTGGGGCTGCAGAGGAGTGAGGCAGGGAGAGAGGAGAGGCTCACAGGTGCACCATGCCTGGCGCAGGCTGGTGCTCCCTGCCCCTGCTCTAGGGCTCTCTGGATCCCACTGGATGCCAGTTGAAGATCAAAGAGCCCTCTGGAGCCTCATAAGTTTTTCAAAGCTAGATGTTTCTCTGGTTCTTCAATCATAAAGTGGCATGAAAATAGTAAGGACATCCCTTGCAATGTTGTCAAAGGAATCGGCAGAGGCAAGACAAGTGAGAGGTGTGGGCAGCAGAAACTGTCACCCTCATGGAGTCTTAATAATACTCAGAACAGCACCAAGCCCATCAGCTCTTCCCGTTTTCCTCCCCATAAGGGAGTAGGCATAATTCGGTAATTTCTATAATTGGATATACTTTGCTGCCTTTAGCTGGTTGACTCAGAGCTCTCAACTGATGAATCTAAGGCTGTGAGTTTTGGTGGCCATGAAGGCCAATTAGTGGCAGTCTGTGCCCAGTTGCAAGGTACAGAGTGAGCCCCACTTTCCAGGAAGGGCCGCCCAGAGGGTGGAAGCCCACCTGGCCTGAGGGAGACTTTCTGGGAGCTTCAGAGGCAAGATTAAGAGCAAGGGGGCAAGGCTGGGGGCAGGGAGGAGGCAGGCACTGGAGAAGGCCCCAGAGAGGCCTTCTGTAGAATCAAAGGCCAGCAATAATCAGGTGAAGGCACCCCACTCCAGTACTCTTGCCTGGAGCATCCCAGGGACGGGGGAGCCTGGTGGGCTGCAGTCCATGGGGTCACTAGGAGTCGGACACGACTGAAGCGACTTAGCAGCAGCAGGGGTTAGTGCAGTTAGTGGGCAAGTCTTAAAGGAGCAGTTTGGTCCTGATGATGACTTATCATAAGGAGGTCAGGAGCTCAAGCAAGGAGAGTGGGCAAAGGAATGATAAGCCAAATCTTGGATCCCAGCTGTAGAGCACAGCTTGCAAAGGAAATTGGAAGGCAGTAATCCCTGCTGCTGCTGCTAAGTTGCTTCAGTCGTGTCCGACTCTGTGCGACCCCATAGACGGCAGCCCACCAGGCTCCTCCATCCCTGGGATTCTCCAGGCAAGAATGCTGGAGTGGGTTGCCATTTCCTTCTCCAATGAGAAATAATCCCTAGTCCGGTTTTTTAATTTGTATGGCTGGAAACCACCTCTTTCAGAATCACTTGGAGAGTTAAAATGCAGATTGCTAGGCCCCTCTGACTCAGAGTCAGTGGGGTGGGGCTTGAGAATCTTGGTAGTTTCTATCTTAGCTTTTTTCGGCAGCACTGGGAGGCATATGGGATCTTGGTTTCCAATCAAGGATCGAAGCCATGCCCCCTGCAGTGGAAGCACAGAGCCTTAACCACTGGACCACCATGGAAGCTCCCTCTCCCCCTTTTTAATTGATGGTTGTTCAGCAGTTAGTTGTCATTTGGGCGTGTTCTTGAGAGGTGAGCTCAAGGCTCTGCTGTTCTGCCATCCTGCTGCAGACGACAGGAGAATCTTCAGCTAGAAATGACCCTGATGTAGAGCATTTGCAGTCTAATTTGAGACCTGTAGGTGGAGGTGAGTGTGTTCTCCTGGTTTGATGAGTCATGAAGGAGATTCTAAATCAAACTATCTCTGTTGGATATTTTAATGCCAATTACCTCCTTACATCTCTGTGTAGTTCCTTCATTTTTTCCTGTGTATTAATCTTGATTTCTCTAAATGAAAATTGTCTGATCAAGAACCACATCTTTCACTTCTTTGTGTCCTGGGTAATACCCAACTTAGTGCTGGGCATGTGGGATTTCAATAACTATCTCTGACTTCAAGAATTAATTATATAGCCCTCCTTACTTTTAACTTACCTGTGAACAACATTTTTGCAAATGTGCTGATGGTCTTAAAGAACTAATATAATAACCTGTAGTTGCATCTGCATAAAACTTTTCTCATGATTTGTGAAATGCCTTATTGCAATTGTTCTCTACCTTGGATGCATATCAGTATGTTTTCAAACCCTGATCGCAGGCCCTACCCAAGAGCAATTATTAAGAATCTCTGGGGGTAGGACTTAGTCGTTACTGGAGAGGGAAGAGGAAGCATTAACAGAAGCTGGGAGCTTGGAGAAGGAGCTTCTGCAGGGCAAGTGGTTAAGTCTTGGGACAGAGTTTAGGAGGCAGCACTCAGACCTCTGCTGGAGGCAGGGCAGATTGCTGCTCTGAGATCCAGGAGGGGAGGGGCGAGGAAACCTCCATCATGCACCTGGGAAGGCATGGTTGGTGTTCATGCCTCCATGGTATTCAAAGAGCAAGAACCAGCTGGGGCTCAGACCATGAAGGGGCCTGGGGACCCCCAGCCTGGGTGCTGTTAGTCCTGCTGATTAGAGGGGGTGATTAGGGTGAGGTCACGACGCCAAGGGAATGAGGAGGCTGGGGCCCAGTGGTCCTTTGCCGCTGGAGTGATGCAGATGGGAGCTGGGAGCAGGAAGGCTGAGCCCCCTTCCTCTTCTCTTCAACCTGTAAAGTGGTGGACTACTTGGCAAGAGGGATCTAGAAATGAGCTTTGTAGACTGCTAGCCCCAGTGAGGAGAAGGCAATGGCACCCCACTCCAGTACTCTTGCCTGGAAAATCCCATGGACGGAGGAGCCTGGTGGGCTCCAGTCCATGGGGTCGCTGAGAGTCGGACACGACTGAGCGACTTCACTTTCATGCATTGGAGAAGGAAATGGCAACACCAGTGTTCTTGCCTGGAGAATCCCAGGGATCAGGGAGCCTGGTGGGCTGCCGTCTATGGGGTCGCACAGAGTCGGACACTACTGAAGTGACTTGGCAGCAGCAGCAGCAGCCCCAGTGAACGGTATCTCATAGAGAGAGGTGAAAGAATGAACTTACTGCTGATAGAAAGTGGACGAGGAGCCAGCACGCCCCACTGAGAAAGGAGGAAGGGCAGCCTGGAGCCCGGGGGGTCTTGCTTTGGTGGGCATGCCGACGTCAACCCTGCGCGGGGGCTCCATCTTTCCTCCCCTGGGCCATTG
This sequence comes from Bubalus bubalis, assembly GCF_019923935.1. Taxonomy (NCBI): domain Eukaryota; kingdom Metazoa; phylum Chordata; class Mammalia; order Artiodactyla; family Bovidae; genus Bubalus; species Bubalus bubalis. Next base: position 199,666,333 of record NC_059157.1, read on the forward strand.
GACCTGGTCTTTTTTTCAGTAGCCGAGAGAGAGGGAAACTGGCATCTTGTTCCGGGTGGGGTATCTGCCAAGTCGCTGTCTGAGTGGGAGAAACGCACGGGGACAGACGGTGAGGGGCAAGGAGGAGCCGCCTAGAGTTCCCAGTTCCCTAGAGATACGGAAGGTGGGCTGTCACGCCGTAGGCTCCACAGACTGGGAAATCTGGAGGGTGGGTGAGCCTGGGGATGGCTGGGTTTTCAGTGCAGGGGAGGATGGATGAGATTAGGGATGGCTGGATTTTCAGGGTGAGGCATGTGTTAGAAAGTGCCCACTGGGAGTCGGTCATAAATACAGTTGTATGCTCCCATGGAACCCCCAAAGGAGGGGTGTGGAAGTGGTAAGGGTGGATTCCCTCTTTGGTGGGGCAGATGGAGACCCCTAAGTGTCTCCCCGAGTCAGATCAGGCACCTAACCCAGAAACAGCCCAGGCTGGAGGGGTGTTCTTGTAAGAGGGTAGTGCTTTTTGATGGAAAGAGAAGACAGCAATTTGCCAGAGCAGTCTCATTCAGAGGAAACCCCCTTCTTTTCCACATTCCCCTGGGAATACCAGAAGCATAAGCAGGGAGAAGAAGGAGGTGTGGGAAGAGAGTGAAGACAGTACTCCCCTCAACCCTCCAGATGCTCTGTGCCGTGGAGCGGTGACTGCTGACCATGGGTGGGTGGGAGCCGGGATGGAGAGGCGCTTCTGTAAGCCCCCAGGAACAGCCAGCTTCCGTCCAGGAAGGGTGGTCCTGGGGGCAGTTACAGCTATAAAGGGCAGCCTGGGAGTGCGGAACTCAGGAGCTGGGGATGGGTGCACAGGCCCCATCCAGGGGAGGTGCGGGCCCCTGGGCAGGATTAGACAGGTCATGCGCTTGACCACAGTGGTCATTATGCAGGTCACCAAACTGGTTTGACCATTTTCACTGAAAAAACATTCCCTGGCATTGCTGAGTACGACTGGGCAATGCCATTTTACAGGCATGCAGCCATTTTTTTCCCTTTCTTACATCGTTTATTTAACCATCATGCTTATCACACTTACTATTCTGTGCTTCTCTTGGGTACTTTTTTTTTTTTTAACTATTTGTATAACAGGTTTCCCTGGTGGCTCAGATGGTAAGGAATCTGCTTGCCATGCAGAAGACCCAGAGTTGATCCCTGGGTCAGGAAGATCCCCTGCAGAAGGGGATGGCAACCCACTCCGGTATTCTGGGAGAATTCCACGGACAGAGCTGCCTGGCAGGCCGTAGTCCATGGAGTCACAAAGCTACGACTGAGCATCTAGCACTTACACTTTTCATGGCTGATTAGCACTGTTGTGTCAACATTCTTAAAGAGATCATTATATAGCTTCCCTGTGATAGAAAGAAATAAAAATGCTTTATTTTTTTTTCCTTTTGAGCAGCACTCCCCTTTGATTATTCTGAAGCCTCAAGAGAGGCAGAGGAAAAATTTTAACTGTGGGACTGAAGCAGTGCATGCCTTTGGTGGACTGCCGCCTTCTCAGCTTGCTCCTTTTACAAACACACTTATTTAAATATGTATTTACTTAGCTGCACTGGCCTTCACGGTGGCACTTGGGATCTTGAGTTGCAGCATGTGGGATCCAGTTCCCCGACCAGGGATCGAGTCCGGGCCCCTTGTCTGCGGCGTACCGAGTCTTAGTCTCAGGACAACCAGGGAACTCCCAACGTGCTCCTTGTATGTGGCCAGTGGATTCATCCTTGGGTTTGACCTAGAGGTCAGGGAAACCATCAAGAAGAATGAGGCCCCTCCTTAACCTTTTGCCGCTTTTGTTAAGTATGAATAAAACATTTTATTGCGTGTGAGACCTGCTTTAAAGTCATCCCAGTTTTCTATTGTTGTAGACTCTGTGTCAATAATGGATATAATTGGACTTCAGGTCTCCTGAGGCTGCTCTAACAAACCACTACAGCATGGTGGCTTAAAACAAAAGAGACACATGCTTTCACAGTTCTGGAGACATGAAGTCTGAAATCAAGCTGTCAGTCAACAACCTTTGGCTCTAGTGGAGAATCCTTCCTTGCATTTCCAGCTCTGGCAGCTCCAGGAGACCCTTGGTGTGGGGCTGCTTAGCTCTGATCTCTGCCTGCATCTTCATCTGCTTCCTCCTCCTTCCAGCTGTCTCTTCCCTGTGTGTCCACCTGGATAAAACAGGGTGATCACCTTCTCATGATCTTTAACTTCATTACGTCTGCAAAGGTCTTCTTGCCAATCAGGTTGACGTGCCAGGTTCCAGGGCTTAGATTGTGAAGCCTCATTTCAGGGGCCATCATTCCACCTGCTAAATAGGTTTGTTGATCTTCTTATATACCTTAAAGCAGGTGGCCTTTGATGTGTGAAATTTGTCATAATCATGAGCTCCTTTGTACTGAGCACTGTCTCTGTGCCATACATGGTGCAAACTCTTTGAACTTATTGCTTTGCAATAATCCTCATAGCAATTCTATGGGATGGTTTCTCATAATTCTGTGAGAGTATTTTCATCACTCAGGTGAGAAAGCTGTGGTTCAGAGACGTTAAGTGATTTGTACAGGGTCACGGAGCTTCTGCGATGCTGAGAGGTCCAGAAAAGATTAAGTCCATCTGCTTTGAGTTTGTGCTTTAAACAATTATGCTGAGGGGTGGGGGATAAACATACTTCAAGGGTCTTAAAAGCTTCAATTTAGAAACATTTTTTTTTTTCCTCTTCAAGCTCTTAAACATTGCTGGTTAGCAAGTAATGTTAACTCACAGTCATCTCGTGGTTATCCATGGTTATCTCATGGTTATCTGTGTATCTTGACCCGAAATTCAAGGCAGGTATTAATAGCAGAACCCTGTAAAGGAGTGTCTTTGAAAAGGAAAGAAATATTATGCCTCTAGAAGGTAAGCAGTGTGGGCGTCTCCTTTCCAAAACAATTCTAAAATTTAAGGAAACACAAAAAGGCTAAGTTTTGCAAAGCAACACAGAATTTCCCAAATTTCACTCAATGTATGTAATGATTTGAGAGTCTGGGTTGTAGTAACACAGAAAACAGCACTCCTTCAATTGAGCATTTCCTTGAAATTATCAGTTCTGATTTTATTTTTCTTTCTTAATTTAGAGCAAGATCCAAGGATTTTGAATTAGCTTTGACAAGTAAACAGGCAAGCAGGAAAATGCCCTCTATGGCCGGCTATAGTGAGTGTAGCCGTTGATTATGATTCAGGAGAACAGTTTGCATTCTGACTTGAGTCCAACTAACTAGTGTGACTCCTTCCTAGAAGTTTAGTTCATTTTTTTTTCTGAGCCTCAGTTTTCTGGTTAAAAATAGGCTGGAAACCTAGAGATTGTCATACTGAGTGAAGTAAGTCAGAGAGAGAAAGAGAAGCATTGGATGATATTGCTTACACTGTCGTTGTTTAGTCCCCTAGGTTGTGTATGCCTCTCTTGCAGCCCCATGGACTGTAGCCCACCAGGCTCCTCTGTCCAGGGGATTCCCCAGACAAGAATACTGGAGTGGGTTGCCATTTCCTTCTCCAGGGGATCTTCCCGACCCAGGAATCGAACCCATGTCTCCTGCATTGGCAAGCAGTTCTTTACTGCTGAGCCACCACAGAAGCCCAGGGCTTATATGTGGAATCTAAAAAGAAATGATGCCAATCAACTTACTTACAAAGCAGAAACAGACTCACAGACTTGGAGAAGGAGCTTATGGTTATGATGGTGGCGGGGGGGGGGCGGTTAGTTAAATTTGAAATTGACATGTGCACACTGCTATATTTAAAATGGATAACCAACAAGGACCTACTGTATAGCACAAAGATCCCTGCTCAATATTATGTAACAACCTAAATGGGAAAAGAATTTGAAAAAGAATAGATATATGTAGATAAAGAAAGCTGAGCACCGAAGAATGGATGCTTTGAGCTGTGTGTTGGAGAAGACTCTTGAGAGTCCCTTGGACTGCAAGGAGATCCAACCAGTCCATCCTAAAGGAGATCAGTCCTGGGTGCTCATTGGAAGGACTGATGTTGAAGCTGAAACTCCAGTACTTTGGCCACCTGATGTGAAGAGCTGACTCATTGGAAAAGACCCTGATGCTGGGAAAGATTGAAGGCAGGAGGAGAAGGGGACGACAGAGGATGAGATGGCTGGGTGGCATCACTGACTTGATGGACATGAGTTGGAGTGAACTCTGGGAGTTGGTGATGGACAGTGCTTGCAGTCCCTGGGGTCGCAAACAGTTGGACACGACTGAGCAACTGAACTGAACGGAGATGTATATGTGTAACTGAAACACTTGGCTGTATACCTGAAACTACCACAACATTGTTAATAAGCTATAATCTGATATTAAAAAAAAGGGTAAAAAATGGGCTGGAGATGACCATTTCTTTAGTCTTTGATGATTTACTAAAAGCTCTGAACTCTCTTCTCAGAAAAATATATACACACAATTTTTTATGTGATTAAAGATCCATAAGTTTTTTGTAGCCCACTTAGGAATCTCCTAGGTGTCTGGGCACCCTGAATTATTCTGGAATAGGACATCCCTAATGTCCCCAATTGGTGACTTCCCTGGTGGCTCAGATGGTAAAGCATCTGTCTACAATGCAGGAGACCCAGGTTCGATCCCTGGGTTGGGAAGATACCCTGGAGAAGGAAATGGCAATCCACTCCAGTACTCTTGCCTGGAAAATCCCATGGACAGAGGAGCCTGGTGGGCTATAGTCTCTGAGGTCACAGTCATATACGACTGAAGCGACTTACCATGGGCGCACAAGCAATGTCTCCAATAAGCTAGGATTCCTTTAATACTTGCATTACCCTAATCTGTTAGAGAGAACTGTGTGTATCATTATGAAACAAAGATCCTTCAGTAAACAGAGAAAGAGGGGAGGCCATGTAGGAGCTGGTGGAAATGCCTCTGTTTTAACATAGAGGAAAACAGGAGTTTTGAAAGTGCTATTGGGTTTCAGAGCCCCTGTGAAAACCTCTCAAGAGAACGGCACAGATTGAAGGGTGTTGACTTTTGAAAGATTCTGATTTTGGAGCTTTCATCAAATTACATTTTCCATCTGACGCCAGGGAGGCGGTGGTGGTTTTGTCACAGCCAGAGCCCAAGTGGAACGGCTGCTGGCGGTTCCAAGGAGTCAGAAAGAGTTCACGCGCAGAGTGATGGTGCCCCGTGCAAAGGAAGCTGTGCGGTTCTCCCGGGATGGTTTGCGCACGAGCTGGCGCTTGAGGATGCTCAGTGGGTACCGGGGAGACGCCCGGGAGGGAAGCTTTCCACCACAGACGTGACCAGTTGCTGGAGCTTCTATGTCAGGGAGTTAACGTTTTTCTTTTCTAAATCAGTTCTCCTATTAAAAGGCCTATTGCTTTGCAAGTCTGCCTTTCCCCACAACCAAGGTGCCGCAGGAATTATTTGCTTTTGTGGCCTTTTGATTCACCAGGGTTTGGTGGCTGGTGCTGCAGCCCGCATGCAGGGCCTGTGCAGCAAGAATGCGCTTCTGCACTGCTTGTCCTCAGTCACCCGCTGGAGGTAATTGACCTTCCGGTGAGGCCAGGTCACCAGAGTGGGTTGTGGGCCGGCTTTTCCGTGAGGCATCCCGAAGCTTACCGTAATAGTGACTTTTGTCAGCCTGGTTTCAGCATCTGTGGCTGTCGGTGTGTGCATGAGATTCAAGAGGCCAAGACTGCGGGAAACCAAGACCCCGGGCCCCACGGCTAGAGTGAAGGCACTGAGCGTTCTCGGCAGCCCAGATCTCACCTTCCTGCCTTGGTTTGGACGATGGCATCCAGCAGAACTTTCTGTGGCGATGGCAATATTCTTGATCAGCACTGTCCAGTATGGGGGCCCCTGGCCACACGTGGCTATTCAGTCCTTGACATGTGGCTAATATGACAGAAAACTGAAAATTTTCAATTCCATTTAATTTAATGAATTTAAATTTAAGTGACCTCACATGACCAGTGGCTGCTGTAGTGGACAGGGCAACTTCAGATTGTCCCTTCTGGTTTCATTTTCAAGGAATATTCTCCAAATGGGAGACACTGTGCCTTAGATCACTGTCATCCTTTTGATAGGCAAACCTAATGATCAGCTTAGAATGAAGAAAGCCTTGTTAGCTTGTCTGTATAAATAAAGATGTGCTTCGTTACTGCCTGCTTGGTAGCTTGGTTTCTTGGTGATATTTGCCCCTGTCTACGTGCACACGTTTCACACACATGTCAAGACAGTCTCCTAATGGGTGGCCCTTGTTCCTTACACGTCCCTGCAATTTCTGCCTAGGTGGTACCTGCCAAACCCTCCTTTTTCTACCCTTAGAGTTTTTGTTCTTATTCCATTCACTTCAAAATATCATTACCATTGCAAACAAGGAAAATGTGTTTATCAGAAACTGCAAACTCCTTTAGGGCCTCATAGGATTAATCACGGTTATAAAGTTTTATTAAACACAATTTTTGTTTAATGACAAGCTCCACCAGTCCTTCCCATCCCAAACCAATCCTGTCCTAAGGGTGAATTGCACTCAGCAGATTGTCTTCAACAGACTCTTCAAGACAATCCCGATTACTTTGTCATGCACAGAGAGATTTTTCTTCCTGGATAATTTGAACTTCCTTAAAAATCACATCTGTTTCATACTTTATTTATTTGTAATTTAAATCCTTAAATTGAATCTTTCATTACTAACATCTGGGCTTGAAATGCAGCCCACTTGAAAAAATACAAATTTTATTTTATTTGGAGTTACCCCCCTTCACTCGGTAGCTCTGGTACAAACATTCTCTGGCCAGAGGCAAAACAGCCGGGTATCTTAAAGCTGTGATGCTGTACCACGTGTGACGGGGCTCACTTGATTGTCCCTGAAGTGACTGGCAATTTGCCCAGAATTAGACTGAATGCACGTAATAAGCTGTAGAATTTCCACAATATTGACAATTAGATATCTCTATACAGCAGCAGCTGTGTATTGTTCTCATGGTATGGTCCCCTCAAAGCACCTCCTAAAAAGAAAAAAAAAAAACCTGGCAGAAGGTTGCAGGCAGCAGAAAGGTAATATACATTGTATGAAATATCTCAAATTCAGATTAATCGGGATGTTTCTATTAGTACAGTTTTCTGCAATGGAAATCATGGCTGAAACAGAATGCTTTGGAATAGGAGTTTATAACACCGCATCTGTATTGGGTAATTGCTGTATTTTTACGTGTTCCTGAGGAAGATACCTTGCTCATTTCCATTCATTGCGAAAGGGAGGGATTGTTCCACTGGGAGTCCGAGAGCGTCTCGAATCCTGAGAGCGTGCAGTGACCCAAGGGCCATGTGGAGATGCTCTTAGCCCTTTTCTGAAACGGCTTTGGTCATCTAAAATAACCTTCATTCTCCCCCGAATGGAAATTAGCCCCAAGAAATCATCTTGTTCCTGGATAGTTTGGATGAAAAAGAGCTTAACTTCTAATGTGCCATTTTTGCACTCCTAATATGCAGGGAGCCATTTGGACAAACATGGAAACATTTCTCCATGTTTCACCACTTGTCAGATATTTCTCCGCCAGCCCATTTGTTTCATGGGTGTAGAGAATAGGGGAGGACGCAAAGGAGCTGGACTGATAGCTGCCCCCTATCTAGCAGCCGCTGCCCACAGTCCTAGGATTTGAATATTATTTTAAACCACACGATTGAAGTTTGCATTATGAAAGGCTAATCTTTGATATTTTGCCCAGTGGATCTGGGGCAGGCTGCTGTTGTCCGGATCCAGACTCGGCAAACTTTGGATTTTGTTGTTTGTCTCCTTGCAATAGAAATGGACGTTTTCAAAGAAAGCTGTTGTTTTTAGAAAAATACCATAAAACCTTGGGAACAATAAGATACCATGTTTTCTATGGCAGACCTTAATTTATCAAGCTAATTACCAACAAAATGTAGCTAAATTGCTGATAGCCCTAAGACAGGTTAATTCAGGAGCAAGGCACTGTGGGTTCCTTAAAGGTTAGCAGTGGTGTTTGGTAGCACAGTGAAGAACTCTTTCTTATCTCAGATTACATTGTATCCTTCTTTTAGAAAAGTCTACATTATTAAGAATGCATTGGTGTTCAGTCCAACACATAGGTTTATTTGCCCATTAATGCTAGTTAGAGGAGAAAAGAGAAACCAAATTTCTTTTTTTTTAAAGTATAGTGATTTACAATGCTTTGCTAATTTCTGTTGCACAGCAAAGTGATTCAGCCGTGCATATACCTACACTCTTTTTCATATTCTCTTCCATGATGGTTTATCACTGGCTACTCAATACAGTGCCCTGTGCTCTACGGTAGGGGCTTGTTGCCGACCCATCCTATATACATAGGAGTTTGCATCTGCTAATCCCCAGACTAAATTTCTTATTAGCAAAGAGAACCTATTTTGAAATTTGTAATGTCTGTCTTGTAACCCAGTTTACAATTCCGGCGCTGCATCTCTTTACTCCGTGTCTCTCTTTCAAAAGTCATTGCTATTTACACTTCTGTTCCGTCCCCTTCCCTGGGTCCAGCCCTAACCGATCACTCATTAATGACTGGCTTTTGTATTTAAAAAGCCTCAGGGAATAGGTTGGGAGCCCCTTCTAGGGCCCAGGGACTCTGAATGCTCCAGTTTTGGCTCTGCTGCTAACCAGCTGGGTGACTTCAGGTTAGCTGTCCCTAGACAGGCTTCAGTCCCTCCCAATATGAACACAGCATCAGCAGCCCTTGATGATCCAGGAGATAACAGTGGATCAGGCGATCCAGTAAAAGGTGCTGTGGACCCCCGTCAGCTTCAGGGCAGGAGCCTTTTTTTATCAGGAGTGGGAAAGGTGCTTTCTCGGCACCCGCTTGCCCCAGCCTTACCCCTGTGTCCTTCACGGCACGGCAGCTGAATCAGAGCTGAACGAGGTCAGATCGTGAGGTGTGTTCCCGGGAACTGAAGACAGGGCTGAGATGGCATGAAACGGTACCGCGTGGGCCTTTCTGTTGCCAGCCACATAACATTCAGTCCCTTTGGTGCCCAGTGTACTCCAATAAAGGAGGTTAAAGAGCCAGTACATTAATTGACTGCAGTCCTAAGTCCCTTTTATAACCTGTGTTATCAGCATAAGTACAAGTGTGGTGTAGTAAGGAATATCATTATGAAACAGATTTCCTGGGAGAGGAATTAGCTGGCTCGGGTGGGCTTCTCTCCTGTAATGAACATACTTCCCTGTTTATGAATACAGTTATAGATGTACTCTTAACAATTCTGCCGGGGGTGGGGGGAAGGCTGTGTTGGATATCTTGTGCCTCACGGAGTATTTTCTCCAACTGGTTCTTGAAGGGTTAATTTGCAGTTTACTATTGAATACCATAAAATGAGCTGTAAATAAAGTAATGATATGTATTGTTAAGCTACATATACTTTACCAGGTGCTAGGACACCCACTCCTCACTTAGATATAATCTGGGGCAGTCAACACACACAGATGTATTTTAACAAAGAGAGAGAGACAGAGATGAAGACAGAAAGAACAAGAAAAAAAAATTAAAACATATGTAACATAATTTAACTGAGATAGAGATCCAGGTAAAACTTGGCCTATTTATTTTTTTCCCTCGGAGTAGCTCCCCTGTACTGGGTGAAATACAACAGCATTTTGGCTTGTTTTTGGAACACAGACGAGCCAAACACGTGGCAAACACCTTGACAGGCCTTTTGTATAACTACAAGGAAACTGATAATCCTAAATAAATTACACGGGAAAAATATGAATCTTTGAATACTAGTAATTATAATGGTTATTTTTCACTTTTGTAGCACCTGCAGATGATGTATATATAACAAAGCTTCAAAAAGCTCTAATTAACTTTTTATTTTTTTCCATTTACTGGCTTTAACCAGTTTGCATTAATTGGCAATTTATATCTATATATTTTTACCAAATATTTCTATTACTTTTGAGAGGCTGGAAATCACACATGATTGAGTTTACTTCCACTGAGTTTGCTTTTCATTTTTGTCAGCCACTTGCTCTAAACCTCTCCCTGCTGGCCTCGCTTGTCAAGAGGGTGTGGAGGGAAGTGGAAATTTCCAGGTTGATCTGGGGGGCGGGAGAAGCCCGCACTTGCTTCTCTGGTGCAGTGACATGGCTTCTAATAGTGCCAGTCAGAATTCCTAACTGCTCATACCAAATGCGTGAAGGCTCTGCTTGGAAGACCTCCAGGCTCAGCTTTCCGACAGATTACTCTGGGCTATTCCGAGAGTGAGATGAGTCTGACTGCCATGAAGATGATGTTTTGTTCTGCTCTGGGGCTTGGGGCAAGTCAGACCCAGATGAAGCGGAGCTCAGAGGGGGTCTTCACGTGGACACCAAATTAAAAACCTCCCGGTTTGCAATCCTGATTATGCTGAGGTTATCCAGTTGCTGCCTCTTTAGGTGGCACGGCCAGGGGAAGAGATGGTCTGAGATTGTCTGCAGGTTCGACCTGTGCCCCGGGAAGGAGCAAATATTGACAGTGTACCAGGGAATCTGGAGGAAGGAGGGAGCAGCAGCCCCTACTTTAGTTTTTTCTCACTCTCTCCCTCCCTTTCTTTCCTCCTTTCGTTCTGACTTTTTTATTGAAATATAGGTGATTTACAGCGTTGTGTTAGTTTCACATGTACAGCAAAGCGATTCAGTTATACATGTGCACACCTGTTTTCAGATTCTTTTCTGTGATAGTTTATTACAAGATGTTGAATCTAGCTCCCTGTGCTGTGCAGTAGGTCCTTGTTTATTTCACAGGCAGCAGCGAGTGTCTGGTAGTCCCAGACTCCTAGCTTATCCTCCCCCTACCCCCCTGCTTTCCCCTTTGGTAACCAGAAGTTCGTGTTCTGCCTCTGTGAGCCTGTTTTCCTTTTGTAAATAAGTTTGTATGGTTGTGTTCTGTTTTAAGGAACCTCTGGTTTCCTCTAGATGCCTGTGCCATCTACATGGAAGTGGATACGGGTGGAAGCTTTGCTAAATGTCTGAGAAGGCTCTCGGGTGCCAGGGAGGAAGGCAGAGGACTGGCTTGGGGTTGGATAGTGACCTGGGGAGAGATGAAGACGCATGCGTATGTCAGGAAATCTAGAGTGGGAAGAATCAGTGCAGGTGTGTGTGTGCTACTCTTTTTTATTTTTAAGTAGCATTTTTTAGCTACTGTCCACGTGGACGTGGAAGCTGCCGGCGCATCTCCGCTGGCGTCCAGCGCCCCGCCGCCCAGGGCCCCGCGCCCCTGGCTGACCGCGGGCCGGGCCAGAGTGAGCGCTTCCTGAAAGCAAGCCCTGGGCCGGTTGGGACGCAGAGGCGCAGCGGCCGCACGGCCATCTGCAGGACATCAAAGCTGCTGCCTGATGGCGCTCGGCTGCCAAAGCTTCTAAAGGGTTTGGCGCCGGCCTGGAAATTGCAGGCAAACTGTCCATCTGCCGCCTGGCCCTGGCGACAGCTGACTGTTTTGCAGGCTGCAGGATGGACCCGGCCGAAGCCAATCGGCCCCCGTCCCTGATTGCTCAAGGTTTGTGCGACCCGCTCCATCAGCCAGACGCACGCGCGGCAGTGTGTGCTTTTTCGCTTTGCCTGGGACGTGAGGCGATAAACACCAGGGCTGGGCAGGGCTGAGAAACCAACCGGGACGCGCGGCTGCTTCTGCGGAGAAAGCAGATTGGCAACGTTCAAAGCATATTGGGGCATAGCAGTAGCCTCAAAACCCCAATATGGGTGAGGACAGCTGACCAGATGTCTTGACTGACAGTTTTTAACAAGTTTCAAGGGTATCCCTGCAGGACATAAATGTTCACTCTACATCTGTGTGAATCTTTTCTGTCCCACCCTCTCCCCGCTTCAGCTAAGTGTGCAGAGCAGGGAAGCTCGGAGTGCAGCTCCCAGCTCCAGAGACACTGACACGCTCGGTCAAGTTCAGGCGGGGTCTTCCTGCCCAGGAAATGCCTCAACTCCACGCGGAGGGAATGGCCGCTGCGGGCAGAAAGGGCCAGTGAAGGCTCGGCCCTGGGGTAGACGTGGGCTCGTCTCTTGCAAGCCGCCCCTTGGAGGGCAGGCAAGAATTTTTGCAACTGGCCGCTGATTCCTTCACTGCCCTCTGCAACGAGGTTTTCCAGGCACTCCGGCAGTTCAGGGGCACATGGCAAAGTCAGGGTTTGCTTCCGGCTGAGCTGGTGGGAGCTGCTGCAGTCTGAAAGCCAGGCAGCCTGTGGTCATCCCTGAGACGGAGGGTGGGCAGGGCTCTTAGGCAGAGGGAGCAAACTCGTCATTTGAATGTCCCAAGTTACAGGCTTGTAGGCATGGGAGATAACATTGGGTTTTTTCAAAGTTTGAAAATCACAAGGAAAAAGCTGTGGTTTTAATATTTGGAGTCTCCAGAGTTCTGGCTAAATTCTGGACTGTTTAGGGGTAATGGCATATGTAACCAGAAACGATTCTTACTTTCGATTTCATTTGTTGCAAAACATGTATTTTATTTTATTTTGTAATTTAAAGTTGGGAAAAGATTGAAAAGCTGGGAACGGTTGAAGGCAAAAGGAGAAGGGGTCGGCAGAGACTGACATGGACATCATTGACTCAATGATCATGAGTTTGAGCAAACTCTGGGAGATGGTGGAGGACAGAGGAGCAACCCCTGGGTTGACTTCCAAGAAGTTGTCATGTGGATTAACTGCAGCATCTCCTTTAAGAGCAAATCAGGCACATAGCTTGACACAGGATACCTTGTCAGGCTTAGTTCAAATAACTGGTTAGCTCTCGATCTGCATCTGTGTGATCAATGCGGAAGATGATACTGGATCTGCAAATCACTTGGGGCTGATGGCCAGGGTCTGCAGGTTTCTTTGCCCCAAACTTCCTCTTCCTTAATGATCAGCATTAAAATGTGTTGAAATGAAATGCTCACATCCAACTAAAATGCGCAAGATAGTAATGTTAGGCTCCTCTTGGAGCACCGTGGACCTGCATTACAGTCAGAATGGAAGTTGGAGATTATCTGAGCCGAGATTCTTTTTGTATCAATGGCAGAGTTTGGTGGAGGAAAAGATGAAGTGAAACATCCCTGTGTGTTTCCCTCTCAGCTTGAATGAGACTAACTCATCAATTGGATTTGTTCTCTTTAGCAGAGCAGGACATAACCACACACCTAATTAATACTTTATTTTGATTTAAAAATAGCAAGGATAATAATGCTTTTGGATTAAGTTAGAGATAGTACAATAAAAAAATCTTGACCAAGGGAGAATGAAAAAATTTCCCCAATTCAGTTTTATCCATTTTCTATTTGCAAGACTAGTTCAAAGTCCAAGCACTGAGAGAAAACACTGAGCTTTGTCAAAGGCAGTTGGGAGCTGGCACAGACGGTGGAGGGCTCAGCCCAGAGATCCTAGTGGCAGTCTCCTACCTGGAGAAGCAGGGAGGCAGACCAGTCTCCACCAAGCACACGAGCCCACCTGCTCTCCTCCAGGGTCCTTCAGTCAGGATGACTTTGCTGATGCGAGCTTGAGGTTCAAAGGTGCATGACAAAGGTTTATGTTGGAGGCAGAAACAACTCTTTCCTTGTCAGAGTTGGCACAGCCAATTCTGTTCCAGAGATAGTTAAAAATAATGCCAGGTGCAGCATAAATAAAAGTTTCTAACAGACACTGTGCCATTAGACTTGCTTTTGTAAATGAAAGTCTTTCTTTGTTCCCTACATCTTGCTGAAACCACTTTTATGTTGGCCGATGAAAGGAGAAAGCGCCCTGGCTCAAACCTCCCGAAAGAACACGTTGTGTGAATGTGGAGTCTGGTATCCAGGGCCCAGTGCTTTATATCCCTTCTTTCCGCTTGAAATGCACTTTGCTTTCTTGTTGTTTTTCAAAGATGGATGGATGTTGTAGAAACTCTTTTTCTTACCAGATGATGCCAAATTACACGATGGTTTTGATTCCACCCCAATGTGGTAGGTTCATAAAAACCATTAGGCACAGTCACTGCATTTATTTAATCTGCTTGAGTGATCTGAAAAAAGTAATCACAAGCATGTTAAAGATATGATTTCAGAAGTCACAAATTAAAATTTGGGCAAAATGCTTCAGCACAATTTGTAAGGGTTGACTCAGATACTGCAATTCCTCTTCATACCTTCTGGATAAATGTCAATTCTTTTCCAATGTCAAAATGAGCAAAACATGCCTTTAAAATCTCTCATTATCTCCTCCTTAAACTGCCAAAGACCTCCAGAAATGCTATACAAGGGAATAGCAAGTACTGTTATTTCTTTAGCAAGATTCTTTTTTGACCCTTGACTTTATTTGTCCAGGATATCCAGGTGGAAACAACTGTTTTGTTGATGGGTTTGTTGGGCAAGACCTGGCTCCTACCTCTAGAATATCTGGTTTGTAGAACATGGCCAATTAGCTGCCTTAGAAAAGATCATGAAGATAGATTGAGGAGCTACTAGGAGGGAAGCAAAGGTTTAAGTGTACATGTTTCCATCCACGTGCACCTGGGCCCTTCTCCCCACGGATGTGCTCAGGCCTGGCATTTGTCTGTTTTCTGGATTTCTTTGGATCTACATGATGATAAATAGCTGGAAAGAAAGTAGAGAATTTGGCCAACCATCCAGGTGTTTTGACTGGATGTTCCAGAATTTCAACAAATGTTTATGGAGTGGCTCTTACAAATAAGGCTGCATGCTAAAGGCACTGGGAGACACCAAGGTGAGCAAGATACATTGTTTTATTCTTAAGAAATCCAGAACAGAGTCAGGTTTTGTGCAGAATCCAATTGAGCTCAGCTCATCCCAGGAATGTTTAGTGAATCTGATGGGTGTGAGTGGAGGAAAGTTATGGTTTGATAGGCGATATGCCTATAGGTCATGTCCATGAATCAGACAAGGTAGCTTGTTTAGCCAATTTCTTTAAAGAACAGGACCTTTGCACGGGGAAAGAGGATGATAAATTCCAGCATGTGTCTGTAACTTTGCAGACTGCCCCATTTCTAGTGCTGGGCAGGACTGGAGTTTGTTCTAATGGAGCAGCGTTTGGAGTGTGTATCATAGATTGTATTATGTTTGGGGACCTGTGTAATTAATCATCCCTTGCCAGGGCTAGGGGAAACTATTCTTTTGGGGAAACTGTTAATGATTATGTTGGGATAACAGGAGTAAACTGGGATGTCCTGAGCAAATGAGCTGTGTGATCACTCTAGTTACGGCTGAGATAACCGTAGAGCGAAGCTTTCTCAGAATACCTGGGAGGAGTGGGGAAGCGTCCCTGATGTCACTAGCATGCCATCTCCAGACCCATGGTCACTGCATTGAAACGATGCTGAGATGGGCCTTCAGGGGTCGTGTCCGCAGCGTTTGCTGCTGTGCTTTGTTTGGAACGTGACGCTCCTTAAGAACCTTTCCAGTAACTTAATGGCCAATTTGCTCAAAAGCACACACCCAAGCCTTCCCAGGTGGCGCTAGTGGTAAAAACTCGCCTGCCAATGCACGAGGCAAAAGAGATGTGGTTTTCAACCCTGGGTCGGGAAGATCCCCTGGAGTAGGAAATGGCAACCTACTCCAGTATTTTGTCTGGAAAATTCCATGGACAGAGGAACCTGGTGGGCTGCAGTCCACGGGGTCGCAGAGAGTTGGATACAACTGAACACAAATAACCACAGCAAGATACCCAGCTGAAGATTAAGTCTGACAGTGATTTGAATCATCTACTGTTAATCCAGAGTTATTAGACTAATGTACCTTCAAAGTTAAATGCAATGGATCATATATTCTGTTTACTACAAAAGGACCCCTGGGATAAAGTTTTGAAATATTTCAAGTTGTAACATAAAAAGACAGCTAAGGTAGTACCTCTTTCATTTTTTTTTTTTTTAAAGTCAGATTTAAGCTATTTTATTAACAACATAATAGCATAGCCATTTTACTTGGTTTGCAAATTTTGCAATGAAAGTGTTTTAGGAATCAGAGTGATTTCTTTCTTCAGCTTTTTATTTCTTTCATGAATTATACTGAACTTAGCAAAACATGCTGTTTGGCACATAGTAAGAACCCAGTAACTTAAAAAACAAATAAATGAACTTGTTAACAGAAAGTAAAAATCAGTCATCTCATTTACTTTCCATCTTATTTATGGACTTCCACAATTCTGTAAGAAATTGTCCCCTAGCAGAAATTTCAATTTTGTGTTTGAGTCATTTTTAAGTCATTGACATATATTGCTATGTTGGCGTGCATTCATGTGTGTGTATATGAGTGTGTATGTGTATAATTAACTCTTTGCTGAAGCCTAAAGCATTGATATTACCAGATAACAGTGTTTAAGATTCAACACTTTTTATCTTCTCATAGGAATTCTATTTGTGGCTCATGCTCCAAATCTGTGGGCGAATCTGTCTTGCTGCCATCTCTCTGCCCTTTATGGGCAGCAGTTATAACTATATAAATGGTTCTACCTGTAGAGCCTAGCACAGTTCAGACAGAAGTCAACAACACAGTGATTATTGTTAAACAACAGTGACAATGAAGAAGGACAATCTTCATCTGGGTGTATTTTATAAATAGAAGCTTAAGAAAGGGGGCCTAGAATTTTGGACTGTATTTTCATCTAAAACATTGAAAGCAATATACAAGGCAGATTGCTTAGTCCATGAAAAATTTTATGCTAAGTTGATATTTTCTAGGAACTCTCATTTAATAAATCCATCTATCTTTTGCCTTGAATTTAAGATAAAAACAGAGATGCTATACAAAATCTCAGTCAAGTGAGAAAAAAAAATTCATAGACTGTGTTTGGAAGAAATCGTGAAGAGTAACTGGCAAACCGTGGATAGTGTACGCTACTAACATTTTATGCTTTAACCCAAACTAAATTAATAGTTCACTTGGGTTTTGGAAAGATTGCTGCTGGACCAGCAGTGTATTTCTGAATGACATAAATATAAGAAAATTAGAAATTAACTTTAAATGGATTTAGGCATCTTACATAAATGAGAGCCACCCTTACACAAATTACTAAATCTATTCAGAGTAATTTATCAAGCAGTTATATGTTGTTTTGCTGGGTTGAAATTTCAGAAAATTTAATAACAACATACTTTCTGGAAATTGCATTAGCATAGACCATTAATAAGCTAGACCTATGGTGTTCTTGTGGGAGTATAACATTGTCATTAGCAATGTATAGTAAAGTGGGAGCTGGTTATCACTTAAGCATATCTATGGTGGTGCAGAAAGACAAAGTTTTCTGAGAGCTCTCAGGATCATCTGAAATAAGCACTTAGAAAACTGTTCTATGGTATTTGTTCTGTGGTACTTAGCAGTTAACACGAGCCAACAGTGGTGAGATAAGTGGTCCCAAATGAAAAGGATATATAGGGAGCCAATTGTCGAATTTTACATCCAGAAGAGCTCTTATCATTTAACTAGGCCAAACTCCAGAGATACAGGTTCAGAGAGGTCAAGTGATTTGCTCAAAGTCACACAGCTCGTTGGTGGCAGAGCCAGGATGAAAACCCAGGGTCTCCAGACTCTCAGCCAGGATGCTCTGCTCCCTGTATCACATAGAAATTGTAAAAGGCTGGGTTAACACTGCTCATAAATAAGCAGGGGTCTGGCAGCCAATGGATAAATTTGGCTGGTGCAAACAATGAAGCAGAATAGCTAGAAAACTGCAAAAAGTGTGAAAAATGTATTTTATCTTTGGGTTCTTGGAAAAGAGACTTCTAGATGGTCAAATTCAAATCACTGCTTTGCAAAAGGTTGCTCTACTTTTAGAGAACCATGAAACAAGGATTCAGAGAGTGAACTGTGCTCAGAACCTATTGTCAGCGTCCGACCAGTGGCAGAAGTGTTTGCTGCAGCCCTCCTCCTCTGGGCCCCTCAAGATAATTGGGAATCGTATTACTTAAAGTGCAAGGAGAGAGGTCGCTTGGGCCAAAACCCAAGCCATTTTTATCTTACTTGCGGATTTTCCGATTGTTTTAGAAGCATCAAACTTGGAAAACAAAAACAGCTTGTCATTAAAAATTCAACCCAGGTGCACTCGGAAGCCACCTCTTCTTGGCCAAGGGAAGGCAGTGTGCGTGGAGATTTCCAGCTGCCTTCCCAGTTAATGAGGGGTTTTCACCCTCTTTGCCCTTTGACCTTGGTGGCGCCTTTGCTGGCCTCTTTTGTGATGCTGTTTTAGAAATACAGTCCTCCTTTTTCCGTGGTGCTCCTGTATTTGCAATTACAGTGGTCTGGCAGAGCATTAAGGAGGCTGGGTCATCAGCTAGCCACCAGCTTAAGGCCTCAACTGCAGCTGTTAACAGTTTTTTTGGAAACCCAGGGATCCTTTCAAGGGTAGGAGGGCCTTCAACATGGCAGCCATAGCTGCAAGAAATTCAAAAAGATAAGTAACTCGGTTTGGAGTGTTCTACAATGGCAGGTGTGAAAATAGACGCCTTCTTTTCTTCCCACAGCGGCCGTGTCACTTTCTACCCTTCTTCCTTTGTTATTATTACTGCATGGATTTCAGCATTACTCTATCTGCCGCATTTCGTGACACTGCAGAAACACGGTTCAGAAAAGCTGAACTTCTAATTGTGGCGAGAAAGAAGTTAGCTTAATTATGCTCCGGGAGCAGAAAAGATGGGTTTTGTTTCCCTCCCTAAGTCCTTCCTTCCTAATCACAATTTAGCACCCTCTCCCCAGCATTGCCATGCATGAACTTCATGCTGCTAGACAAATAAATTCTTTGGAAAAACGCACATTTTTATTTGGAAATAATGCCATCTCTTTGTTAGATTTGCAGCAATCCTATTTTGCCTCTACTGTTTTTAAGTCGAAAATGAAAAATTATATAGAAGATGTTTGTGCGTCATATTGTGCTGAATGGTATGTAGGTCAGCATGCTGCAGCACCGCAGATAAGG
This sequence comes from Bubalus bubalis, assembly GCF_019923935.1. Lineage (NCBI taxonomy): Eukaryota > Metazoa > Chordata > Mammalia > Artiodactyla > Bovidae > Bubalus > Bubalus bubalis. Next base: position 199,685,259 of record NC_059157.1, read on the forward strand.
GGCCGGGAACAAGTGTTCTATGTACTTACAAGCAAATATCAGTCATAATAGAGGAAGACAGATCTACAAGAGCGTTTTGGCTTCGGAAATGTTTCTTGTCATTAGCATTTAAAAAAAGCTATGAGATTCAGGCCTATCAGTGCCGATTCACAGCAAACCCTGGCTCTTCCAGGTTGTTATCTGTCCCGCACAGAGGTACAGCTGGTTAGCAAATGGATTTGCAGATTTTTTTTTTTTTTTTGCAGGGATGAGTAAAAAGGCAAAGAATCAGGTACTTACAACCCATTCAGAATGTAACAATTTTGTTTGTGTTATAAACCAAACCTTCTGTTTTTTGCAAACTGCATTATTTTTAGAAACAGAACCAAGAAAAAAAAAACCTAGCTGATTTAAAAAAAAAATCTTTATTCATATTCCAATATCCCTAAGGGTTCTAATATCCATGAAGCAATACCAGCAAAGAGAGCAATAAGAACAGCAGACTCCGATGATTCGGTTTACAATGTGGCTTTATTGTGTTAGCAGTCACGTCGAAAGGCAATATCTAATATTTTTTAATTTTTTATTTCTTTCTCTCTACCCTGGATGTAAAGGGGGAGAAGACGCTGGGTAAAGGTGTGTGTGTGTGAAGGAGAGAGAGAGAGAGAGATACAGAGAGAGAGGGTGACTATTAATATTATTGAGTCCTCATTTGGAAGGATAAGGATAACGCATTTTAACGTTTATGTAAACTGATATCAATGATCAGAAAGGACATCATAATGCAAAAAATAACAGTACTTTTTTCTGAAAAGATGTTTTATGGAAGATATAGTTGATGTATATCTGTCTCCTCGGTCTGGTGATATTCAATTCCTTGGCTTTTATTAAATGAGTGCTTGGGGAGTTTCTCACTGAAGATTTGGTTCAAGGACCACATTTCATGGCATGTATGCATCTAGATGTCTGCTGAATATTTTCTGTAAAGTTGCTGAGTTGTGATGGGTGTTGGATTTGGCATGCCAAAAAGCATCACGCCCAGATCAAGCCCAGTGGGTGAATGGCCACGAAAGATGAGGTGTGCAATCCAGAAATCTATGAGGCTACTGATGTCTGAGGTACGGCTCAGGCAGAGACTGCTTCCATTAGATCCCTTTGGTGCTTGCTCCTATAATAGGGAGTGCTGGAATCCTGAGCAGTGAGTCAGGATAAGCCAAATCCTTTGTCATCATCTGAGACTTAGATCAAAGACTGGAATAAAGCAGGGGTGGGTGGCAGAGATGATGAACAAGTAAACAGAAATTAAGAAATGGATTGGATGTTCTGGAAACATTTGACAAATGAAGCGCTGTTGAAGTACAACACGAAGTACTTTTGATTACAGTGCTTTATTAGGAAATAGACAATCAGCCACTTCACTTTTAAATCAAGTTTTCTTGAGTTGGTTTATTCCTCTGTCGGGCAAGGCAAATATTCAATATGTTTGTCTTCAGTTAAGTCACTGTACCCTCTCTGGTTGGTTCCCTTTGGTGGAGTAGGACTGGTCTGCTTTCCCCATTTTATTTTATTATCCTGGGTGCTCCTTTCAGGGAGGTCCAGGCATAGAAATGTGTTTCTGTGTAATTCATTTCTTTGCAACCATGTATATTTTTATTTTATGCATTTTAAACACATTATCTGAGAAGAGGTCCATGGGCTTTCTTAGGAGTCTGTGGCCCAAGACAGGTTAAAGAAACAGACTTGAAACAGAGTTCCGTTCCGTCCATTCAGTCACTCAGTCGTGTCCAACTCTTTGTGACCCCATGAATCACAGCATGCCAGGCTTCCCTGTCCATTACCAACTCCCTGAGATCACCCAAACTCACGTGCATTGATTCCGTGATGCCATCCAGCCATCTCATCCTATGTGGTCCCCTTCTCCTCCTGCCCCCAATCCCTCCCAGCATCAGGGTTTTTTCCAATGAGTCAACTCTTCGCATGAAGTGGCCAAGGTATTGGAGTTTTCAGCCTCAGCATCAGTCCTTCCAGTGAACACCCAGAACTGGTCTCCTTTAAGATGGACTGGTTGGATCTCCTTGCAGTCCAAGGGACTCTCAAGAGTCTTCTCCAACATCACAGTTCAAAAGCATCAATTCTTCTGCACTCAGCTTTCTTCACAGTCCAACTCTCACATCCATACATGACCACTGGAAAAACCATAGCCTTGACTAGACAGACCTTTGTTGGCAAGGTAATGTCTCTGCTTTTGAATATGCTATCTAGGTTGGTCATAACTTTCCTTCCAAGGAGTAAGCGTCTTTCAATTTCATGGCTGCAATCACCATCTGCAGTGATTTTGGAGCCCCCCCCCCAAAATAAAGTCTGACACTGTTTCCACTGTTTCCCCATCTATTTGCCATGAAGTGATGGGACCGGATGCCATGATCTAAGTTTTCTGAATGTTGAGCTTTAAGCCAACTTTTTCAGTCTCCTCTTTCACTTTCATCAACAGGCTTTTGAAACAGAGTAGACCACTGAAAAAAAACACCCAAATCCGAAACATGTGACAGGTACTCATACAGAGTAAGTACCTGAATCAAGTGTCAGGTGCTAATTTCTTGGTGCTTTTGTTGCGTCCTCTGAAGATCAGGAAGGTCTCAAAAGCTGAGGGACTGCATGGAGGCAAGTGTATCAGCAGGGATGTACTTTGGGAATAAAGAAGCGAAATGCTTACCCTTCACTTCCATGCATCACCTTTCAGAAAGCCTTCCTTCTCTCCCTCTCTTCCTCTCCTCTTTTCTTCCCTTCCTCTGTTCTTTCCTTTGAAAGATCCTGACTTCCACTAAAATTCCCGTAGACTTCAAGAGAATGAAGACTGCTTTGTGGTCTTCACAGAATGTGACACTGGGTAGGAGGGAAATACACATTTGGTGGATGAAAGAGTGAATGAATGAACCTATTTGTATGAAAGGAAATGATCCTTTTTGCTGGAGATGTCCTGGGTGGCCAGGCAAAGGCTTAAAAGAGACAATGAGGTGTCAATCAAAGCTGGAGATGAAATGTTAGAGAAAAACATTCAGCCTACAAGATAACACAGATATGAGAGCTTTCTATCAGAGACTGATGTGATGCATGAACAGCATCCCTACGTAGAAGGCTCAGGCAGGAAGAACAGTCTCCCTGGACATTCCCCAGGCCCACGATCTGGGTCATAATGGGGACTCTCTGTGGTGGGTCAGTCATTACCCTTATAGCCACTAATCTCCTCTTTAAAAACATTAAAAAATATTCCATGCAGAAAAAAAATAATGGTAAGATAAACATCCACTGCCAGGAGTGGGGCATTGTAAATGCCGCTTCACCTGTTCTAAATCCACACTTCGCCTTCCCCATCGGAGGCAATGCACTCACTGTTCTGATTTTGGTTTATCATTTCTTTGCCTTCTTGCAATAGCTCTGCTACAATGATGTTTATCAAGGATATAGTCTTTAGATTTTTTTAAGAAAAGGTCTCATGCTATCTGTTTTATGTATTTTTTATGTGATTTGATTTTTCTACTAAACTATGTACTGAAATTCACCCATGTTGATACGTGGAACAGTAGTTTACCACATTTTCAGTGTGGTATAGTAATCTATTCTGTGAGTTACCTCAGTTTATTTGTATAGTTGCCTGTTGATAGCACCTTGATATGTTTCTGTCTCTTGGTATCACAATTCACGGTGCCATAAGCACTCTTGGGGCCAAACATTAGGAAAATAAAGAAATACATTTGATTTATTAAGATACTATATATATATATGATAGATATATATATATATATCTATATATATAAGTTTGAGATTCTTTTTTTAAAAAAAATTATTTATTTTTGCTTAATCTTTTATTATAGAAAATTTCAAACACTCACAAGAGTAGAAAAGGATGGACAAAGCACTATAATGAGCCTCTACATATCACGCAACACCAACAGCTATTCTTCACAGGCCTGCTCTGTGCTCCTTCTCTCTTAATCTGTTTTTAAATCAAGCTATGTAGGTAGGTAGGTATCAAGCTCTGTAGATGGATAGATAACCATATACTGAGATATGCTATTGGCCCTTCCACAGCTTTCGCCATATGGCCACTAGGCATGATTGTAACTCGGGGACACCTTGATGAATACTTAAAATGACCTCCAGAAAAAAATTGCTTTTATACGTCTTACAAATTCTTGTTGAGAAAGTAACCCATACCTTATCACTCCACCCCTCCCCAGAGCTCAATACTAGGACAATCTGCACTTTTTTTAAACTACTTCTTTGGGATTATTTTATCAATACTAAAAAAGCACAATTATTTTATCAATACTATGAACAATACTAAGTTCTTTGGTGGATACTGTAAATATTGGTTGCAATTGTAAGTGATGCTTCCTTTTTATTATTTTAAAATTCACTTCAATTTATTTATTTTTTAACTGAAGGATAATTGCTTTACAGAACTTTGTTGTTTTCTGTCAAACCTCAACATGAATCAGCCATAGGTATACATGTGTCCCCTCCCTCTTGAACCTCCTCCCATCTCCCTCCCCACCCACTCCTCTAGCTTGATACAGAGCCCCTGTTTGAGTTTCCTGAGACCTACAGCAAATTCCCATTGGCTATCTACTTTACATATGGTAATGTAAGTTTCCATGTTACTCTTTTCATACATATCACCCTCTCCTCCCCTCTCTCCATGTCTGTAAGTCTATTCTCTATGTCTATTTCTCAAATTGTTGCCCTGTAAATAAATTCTTCAGTACTATTTTTCTAGATTCCATTCATCTGCAGTAGAATATGGTATTTATCTTTCTCTTTCTGACTTACTTCACTATAGGTTCACATAGGTTCTAGGTTCATCTACTTCATTAGAACTGATTCAAATGTGTTCTTTTTATGGCTGAGTAATATGTACCACAACTTCCCTATCCATTCATCTATCAATGGGCATCTAGGTTGCTTTCATGTTCTAGCTACTATAAATAGTGCTGCAATGAACAGTGGGATACGTGTGTCATTTTCAATTTTGGTTTCCTCAGGGCATATGCCTAGGAGTGGGATTGCTGGGTGATATGGTGGTTTTATTCCGAGTTTTTTTAGCATGAGCGTGGCGGCTGCAATGGCGCACGCGCGCGGCCGAGAGGAGCTGCCCCTCGTCCAAGGTAAAGAGCGGTGGCTGCGCTGTGCTTGAGGGGCCGTGAAGAGATGCCCGACGTCCACGGTAAGAGAAGCCCAAGCAAGACGGCAGGCACTGAGAGAGGGGATGAGAGGGCAGACACACTGAAACCACAATCACAGACGCTAGCCAGTCTGATCACATGGACCACAGTCTTGTCTAAGTCAATGAAGCTAAGCCATGCCGTGTGGGGCCACCCAAGACGGACGGGTCATGGTGGAGAGGTCTGACAGAATGTGGTCCACAGGAGAAGGGAATGGCAAACCACTTCAGTATTCTTGCCTCGAGAACCCCATGAACAGTATGAAAAGGTGAAAGACAGGGCATTTAAAGATGAACTCCCCAGGTCAGTAGATGCCCAAAATGCTACTGGAGATCAGTGGAGAAATAACTCCAGAAAAAATGAAGGGATGGAGCCAAAGCAAAAACAACACCCAGTTGTGGATGGGACTGGTAATAGAAGCAAGATTTGATGCTGTAAAGAGCAATATTGCATAGGAACCTGGAATGTTAGGTCCATGAATCAAGGCAAATTGGAAGTTGTCAAACAGGGGATGACAAGAGTGAACATCAACATTCTAGGAATCAGCGAACTGAGATGGACTGGAATGGGTGAGTTTAACTCAGATGAACATTATATCTACTACTGTGGGCAGGAATCCCTTAGAAGAAATGGAGTAGCCATCATAGTCAACAGAAGAGTCCGAAATGCAGTACTTGGATGCAATCTCAAAAACAACAGAAAGATCTCTGTTTGTTTCCAAGGCAAACCACTCAATATCATGGTGAGTGAGTGAGTGAGCGAGTGAAGTCGCTCAGTCGTGTCTGACTCTTTGCGACCCCATGGACTGTAGCCTACCAGGCTCCTTGGTCCATGGAATTCTCCATGCAAGAATACTGAAGTGGCTTGCCATTTCCTTCTCCAGGGGATCTTCCTGACCCAGGGATCAAACCCAGGTCTCCTGCATTGTAGGGAGATGCTTTACCATCTGAGCCACCAGGGAAGCCCCAATACCACAGTAATCCAAGTCTATGCCCCAACCAGTAACGCTGAAGAAGCTGAAGTTGAACGGTTCTATGAAGACCTACAAGACCTTCTAGAACTAACACCCAAAAAAGATGTCCTTTTCATTATAGGGGACTGGAATGCAAAAGCAGGAAGTCAAGAAACACCTGGAGTAACAGGCACATTTGGCCTTGGAGTACAGAATGAAGCAGGGCAAAGGCTAACAGAGTTCTGCCAAGAGAATGCACTGGTCATAGCAAACACCCTCTTCCAATAACACAAGAAGACTCTACACATGGACATCACCAGATGGTCAACACCAAAATCAGATTGTTATATCCTTTGCAGCCAAAGATGGAGAAGCTCTATACAGTCAGCAAAAACAAGACCGGGAGCTGACTGTGGCTCAAATCATGAACTCCTTATTGCCAAATTCAGACTGAAATTGAAGAAAGTAGGGAAAACTACTAGACCATTCACGTATGACCTAAATCAAATCCCTCATGACTATACAGTGGAAGTAAGAAATAGATTTAAGGGACTAGATCTGATAGACAGAGTGCCTGATGAACTATGGACAGAGGTTTGTGACATTGTACAGGAGACAGGGAGCAAGACTATCCCCAAGAAAAGGAATCTCCATACCATCTTCCATAGTGGTTGTATCAATTTACGTTCCCATCAAGAGTGTAAGAGCGTTCCCTTTCCTCCACACCCTCTCCAGCACTTATTATTTGTAGACGTTTTGATGATGGCCATGCTAACCGGAGTAAGGTGATATCTCATTGTGGTTTTGATTTGCATTTCTCAAATAATGAGGATGTTGAGCATCTTTGTATGCGTTTGTTAGTCATCTGTATGTCTTCTTTGGAGAAATGTCTGTTTAGGTCTTTTTCCAAGTTTTTGGTTGGGTTGTTTGTTTTTCTGATATTGAGTTGTATGAGCTGCTTGTATATTTTGGAAATTAATCCTTTGTCAGTTGTTTCATTTGCTATTATTTTCTCCCATTCTGAGGGTTGCCTTTTCACCTTCCTTATAGTTTCCTTTGCTGTGCAAAAGCTTTTAAGGTTAATCAGGTCCCACTTGTTTACTTTTGTTTTTATTTCCATTACTCTAGGAGTGGATCACAGAAGATCTTGCTTTGATGTACATCATCAAGTGTTCTGCTTATGTTTTCCTCTTAGAGTTTTATAGTTTCTGGTCTTACATTTAGGTCTTTAATCCGTTTTGAGTTTATCTCTGTGTATGGTGTTAGTAAAAGGAGTACGTCAAGTCTGTATATTGCCACCCTGCTTATTTAACTTCTATGCAGAGTACATCATGAGAAACGCTGGGCTGGAAGAAGCACAAGCTGGAATCAAGATTGATGGGAGAAATATCAATAAATTCAGATATGCAGATGACACCACCCTTATGGCAGAGAGTGAAGAGGAACTAAAAAGGCTCTTGATGAAAGTGAAAGAGGAGAGTGAAAAAGTTGGCTTAAAGCTCAACATTCAGAAAACAAAGATCATGGCATCTGGTCCCATCACTTCATGGGAAATAGATGGGGAAACAGTGGAAACAGTGACAGACTTTATGTTTTGGGGCTCCAAAATCACTGCAGATGGTGACTGCAGCCATGAAATTAAAAGATGCTTACTCCTTGGAAGAAAACTTATGACCAACCTAGATAGCATATTGAAAAGCAGAGACATTAATTTGCCAACAAAGGTCTGTCTAGTCAAGGCTATAGTTTTTCCAGTGGCCATGTATGGATGTGAGAGTTGGACTGTGAAGAAAGCTGAGTGCAAAGATTTGATGCTTTTGAACTGTGTTGTTGGAGAAGACTCTTGAGAGTCCCTTGGACTGCAAGGAGATCCAACCAGTCCATTCCGAAGGAGATCAGCCCTGGGATTTCTTTGGAAGGAATGATGCTAAAGCTGAAACTCCATTACTTTGGCCACCTCATGTGAAGAGTTGACTCATTGGAAAAGACTCTGATGCTGGGAGTGATTGGGGGCAGGAGGAGAAGGAGACTCCAGAGGATGAGATGGCTGGATGGCATCACTGACTCGATGGATGTGAGTCTGAGTGAACTCCGGGTGTTGGTGATGGACAGGGAGGCCTGGCGTGCTGCAATTCACGGGGTCACAAAGAGTCGGACATGACTGAGCAACTGAACTGAACTGAACTGATGGTGTTAGGAAGTGTTCTAATTTCGTTCTTTTACATGTAGCAGTTCAGTTTTACCAGCACCATTTATTGGAAAGGCTGTCTTTTCCCCATTGTATGTTCTTGCCTCCTTTGTCAAAAATAAGGACACATGGGTCTATATTTCCTCTTTTCAGCCAGTACCATACTTTCTTGATGACTGTAGCATAATCTAAAGTCAGGAAGGTTGATTCCTCCAGCTCCATTTTTCTTTCTCAAGACTGCTTTGGCTATTCCGGGTCTTTTGTGTTTCCATATGAATGTGAAATTTTTTGTTCTAGTTCTGTGAAAGGAGAAGGAAATGGCAACATACTCCAGTATTCTTGCCTGGAAAATTCCATGGATGGAGGAGCCTGGTAGGCTACAGTCCATGGGGTCATGAAGAGTCAGACACGACTGAGTGGCTTCACTTTCACTTTTCACTTTCATGCGTTGGAGAAGGAAATGGCAACCCACTCCAGTATTCTTGCCTGGAGAATCCCAGGGACAGAGAGCCTAGTGGGCTGCCATCTATGGGGTTGCACAGAGGCGGACACACATAGAATCGGACACAGCAGCAGCAGCAGTTTTGTGAATAATGCCATTGGTAATCTGATAGGTATCGCACTGAATCTGTGGATTGCATTTGGTAGTATAGTTATTTTCACAATATTGATTCTTCCAACCCAGGAACATGGAATATCTCTTCATCTGTTTATGTCATCTTTGATTTCTTTCATCAGTGTCTTATAATTTTCTGTGTACAGGTCTTTTGTTTCCTTAGGTAAGTTTATTCCTAGATGTTTAATTCTTTTTGTTGCAATGGTGAATGGAATTGATTCCTTAATTTCACTTTCTGAGATTTCACTGTTAGTATATAGACATGCAAGTTATTTCTGTGTATTGATATTGTACCCTGTGACTTTGTTAAATTCACTGATTATCTCTAGTAATTTTCTGATACTATCTTTAGGGTTTTCTATGTACCGTATCATGTCATCTGCAAACAGTGAGAGCTTTACTTCTTCTTTTCCCATCTGGATTTCTTTTATTTCCTTTTCTTCTCTGATACCTGTAGCTAGGACTTCCAGAACTATGTTGAATAATAGTGCTGAAAGTGGAGACCCTTGTATTGTTCCTGATCTTAGGGGGATGCTTTCAGTTTTTCACCATTGAGAATAATGCTTGCTGTAGGTTTATCATATATGGCCTTTACTATGTTGAGGTAGGTTCCTTCTATGCTCATTTTTTGAAGAGTTTTAATCATAAATGGGTGCTGAATTTTGTCAAAGGATTTTTCTGCATCTACTGAGTTTATCATATGGTTTTATCTTTCAATTTGTTGATATGGTGTATGACATTGATTGATTTGTGTATATTGAAGAATCCTTGCATCCTTGGAATAAGTCAAGCTTGATCATGGTGTATGAACTTTTTTAGGTGTTGCTGAATTCTGTTTGCTAAGATTTTGTTGAGGATTTTTGCATCTATTTTCATCAGTGATATTGGCCTGAAGTTTTCTTTCTTTGTGTGTTCCTTGTCAGGTTTTGGGATTGGGTGATGGTGGCCTCATAGAATGAGTTTGGAAGTGTTCCTTCCTCTGCAATTTTATGAAAGAATTTTAGAAGGATAGGGATTAGCTCCTCTCTAAATGTTTGATAGAATTCTCTTGTGAAGCCATCTTGTCCTGGGCTTTTGTGTGTTTTTTTTTTTTTTTTTGGAGATTTTTAAAGATGGAGAAGTTCTATACAGTCAGCAAAAACAAGACCAGGAGCTGACTGTGGCTCAGATCATGAACTCTTTATTGCAAAATTCAGACTTAAATTGAAGAAAGTAATGAAAACCACTAGACCATTCATGTATGACCTAAATCAAATCCTTTACAATTATACGGTGGAAGTGAGAAATATATTTAAGGGACTAGATCTGATAGAGAGCCTGATGAACTATGGATTGAGGTTTGTGACTTTGTACAGGAGACAGAGATCAAGACCATCCCCATGGAAAAGAAATGCAAAAAGTCAAAATGGCTGTCTGAGCAGGCCTTAAAAATAGCTGTGAAAAGAAGAGAAGCAAAAAGCAAAGGAGAAAAGGAAAGATATAAGCATCTGAATGCAGAGTTCCAAAGAATAGCAAGGAGAGATAAGAAAGCCTTCCTCAGTGATCAGTGCAAAGAAATAGAGGAAAACAATAGAATGGGAAAGACTAGAGATCTTAAAAAAAAAATTAGAGATACCAAGGGAACATTTCATGCAAAGATGGACTCAATAAAGGACAGAAGTGGTATGGACCTAACAGAAGCAGAAGATAATAAGAAGAGGTGGCAAGAATACACAGAACTGTACAAAAAAGATCTTCACAACCCAGATAATCATGATGGTGTGATCACTCACCTAGAGCCAGACATCCTGGAATGTGAAGTCAAGTGGGCCTTAGGAAACATCAGTATGAACAAAGCTGGTGGAGGTGATGGAATTCCAGTTGAATATTTCAAATCCTAAAAGACGATGCTGTGACAGTGTTGGACTCCATTAGCCAGCAAATATAGAAAACTCAGCAGTGGCCACAGGACTGGAAAAGGTCAGTTGTCATTCCAATCCCAAAGAAAAGCAATGCCAAAGAATGCTCAAACTACTGCACATTTGCAATCATCTCACATGCTAGTAAAGTAATTTTCAAAATTCTCCAAGTCAGGCTTCGATAATATGCAAACTGTGAACTATCAGATGGTCAAGCTGGTTTTAGAAAAGGCAGAGGAACCAGAGATCAAATTGCCAACATCTGTTGGATCATCAAAAAAGCAAGAGAGTTCCAGAAAAAATCTATTTCTGCTTTATTGAGGAAGCCAAAGCCTTTGACCGTGTGGATCACAATAAACTGTGGAAAATTCTGAAAGAGATGGGAATACCAGACCACCTGATCTGCCTCTTGAGAAACCTATATGCAGGAAGCATATAGTTAGAACTGGACATGGAACAACAGAATGGTTACAAACTGCAAAAGGACTACATCAAGACTGTATATTGTCACCCTGCTTATTTAACTTATATGCAGAGTTCAGTTCAGTTCAATGACTCAGTCGTGTCTGACTCTTTGCGATCCCATGAATTGCAGCACACCAGGCCTCCCTGTCCATCACCAGCTCCCAGAGTCCACCCAAACCCATGTCCATTGAGTCTGTGATGCCATCCAACCATCTCATCCTCTATCGTCCCCTTCTCCTCCTGCCCTCAATCTTTCCCAGCATCAGGGTCTTTTCAAATGAGTCAGCTCTTCGCATCAGGTGGCCAAAGTATTGGGTTTCAGGTTCAGCATCAGTCCTTCCAATGAACACCCAGGACTGATCTCCTTTAGGATGGACTGGTTGGATCTCCTTGCAGAGTACATCATGAGAAATGCTGGAATGCATGAAGCACATGCTTGAATCAAGAGAAATATCAATAACCTCAGATATGCAGATGACACCACCCTTATGGCAGAAAGTGAAGAGGAACTAAAAGCCTCTTGACAAAAGTGAAAGAGGAGAGTGAAAAAGTTGACTTAAAGCTCAACATTCAGTAAACTAAGATCATGGCATCCAGTCCCATCACTTCATGGCAAATAAATGTGGAAACACTGGAAACAGTGGCTGACTTTATTTTTCTGGGCTCCAAAATCACTGCAGATGGTGATTGCAGCCATGAAAGTAAAAGATGCTTACTCCTTGGAAGAAAAGTTATGACCAACCTAGACAGCATATTAAAAAGCAGAGACATTACTTTGCCAACAAAGGTCCATCTAGTCAAAGCTATGGTTTTTCCAGTAGTCATGTATGGATGCGAGAGTTGGACTATAAAGAAAGCTGAGCATCAAAGAATTGATGCTTTTGAACTGTGGTGTGAAGAAGACTCTTGAGAGTCCCTTGTATTGAAAGCAGATCCAACCAGTCCATCCTAAAGGAGACAAGTCCTGAATGTTCATTGGAAAGACTGATATTGATGCTGAAACTCCAATATTTTGGCCACCTGATGCAAAGAGCTGACTCATTTGAAAAGACCCTGATGCTGGGAAAGATTGAAGCAGGAGTAGAGAGGGATGACAGGGGATGAGATGGTTGGATGGCATCACCACCTCAATGGACATGAGTTTGGGTAAACTCCAGGAGTTGTTGATGGACAGGGAGGCCTGGCATGGGGTCTCAAAGAGTTGGACACGACTGAATCACTGAACTGAACTGAACTGACTGATGTTCCTATTGCCATTTTCTTAATTGTTTGGGGTTGATTTTGTAAATCTTTTTCTCCTCTTTTATTTCTTGATTATATAATTCCCTTTAACATTTGTTGTAAAGCTGGTTCGGTGGTACTGAATTCTCTTAGCTTTTGTTTGTCTGAAAAGCATTTTATTTCAACCTTAATTTTTAATGAGATCCTTGTCAGGTAGAGTAATCTTGGTCATAGATTTCCCCCTTTCAATACTTTAAATATATCCTGCCATCCCTTCTGGCCTACAGAGTTTATGCTGAAAGATCAGCTGGTAAACGTATTGAGTTTCCCTTGTATGTTCTTTGTTGTTTTTCCCTTGCTGCTTTTAATACCTTTCTTTTTGTTTAGTCTTTGTTAGTTTGATTAGTATGTGTCTTGGTCTGATTCTCCTTGGATTTATCCTGTATGGGACTCTTTGTACCTCTTGGACTTGATTGATTATTTCCTTTTCCATGTTGGGGAAATTTTCAACTATAATCTCTTCAAAAATTTTCTCATAACCCTTTCTTTTTCTCTTCTTCTTCTGGGACCCCTATAACTCAAATGTTGGTGCGTTTGACATTGTCCCAGAGGTCTCTGAGACTATCTTCAGTTCTTTTCATTCTTTTTACTTTATTCTGCTCTGCAGAAGTTATTTCCACCATTTTATCTTCCAGCTCACTGATTCGTTCTTCTGCTTCAGATATTTTGCTGTTGATTCCTTCCAGAGTATTTTTAATTTCAGTAATTGTGTTGTTTGTCTCTGTATGTTTATTCTTTAATTCTTCTAAGTCTTTGTTAATTGATTCTTACATTTTCTCCATTTTGTTTTCAAGGTTTTTATCATCTTTACTATCATTATTCTGAATTCTTTTTCAGGTAGTTTGCCTATTTCTTCTTCATTTATTTGGACTTCTGTGTTTCTAGTTGGTTCCTTCATTTATGTAGTATTTCTCTGCCTTTTTTTTTTTTTTTAACTTATTGTGTTTAAGGTCTCCTTTTCCCAGGCTTCAAGGTTGAATTCTGTCTTCCTTTTGGTTTCTGCCCTCCTAAGGTTGGTGCAGTGGTTTGTATAAGCTTCGTATAGGGTGAGATTTGTGCTGAGTTTTTTGTTTGTTAGTTTGTTTGTTTGTTTTTCCTCTGATGGGCAACGCTGATTGAGGTGGTAATCCTGTCTGCTGATGATTAGGTTTGTATTTTTGTTTTGTTTGTTGTTTAGATGAGGCATCCTGCACAGGGTGCTACTGATGGTTGGGTGATGCCTGGTCTTGTATTCAAGTAGTTTCCTTTGGGTAAGTTGATACTAACTGTTGATACTCCCTAGGGTTAGTGCTCTGGTAATCTAGGTCTTGGAGTTAGTGCTCCCACTCCAAAGGCTCAGGGCTTGATATCCAGTTCAGTGGTTTTTGTAAGACATCAGAAACTTGTATTCTAGGGTACTTGTTAGATTCCTTTCCTTGAAGTTCTCTGAAGATTAAATACATTTGCAAGAAGCCTTTCTAAAAACATACGAGTGAAACCATACCTGTCTCCTTTCAGAGAGAATGGGCCTCCTTTCTGGGTGCTGGTGTCCTCTGCCAGTGTTCAGAAATTGTTTTCTGAAAGTTGCTCAACATTCAAATGATCTTTTGAGGAGTTTGTGGGGGAGAAAATGGTCTCCCTGTCCTATTCCTCCCCCATCTTCAAGTTTGAGATTCTTTTTCTAAACAATATTTATGTTTTGAGTGAGTTGGACCTTAGTTGCTGTTCTTTCACTGAGGTGCATAGACGCTCTAGTTGCGGCTCGCAGGCGCGTTAGTTGCGGTGTGCTGGGTTAGTTGCTCCATGGCACATGTGATCTCTGTTCCCTGACTAGGGAGTGAACCTGAATCTCCTGCATTGCAAGGCAAATTCTTAATCACTGGACCACCAGCAAAGTCTCAAGATATATTCTTATTGCAGAAAAATAACAATGAGAGTGATCAATAAAATACTTTCAAACATATCAGGAATTAAACAAGGAACAATGTAAAATTTCTGACTTTGAAAGAGAGTTTGTACATGTATTTTAAATGGATGATGGCAATTATTATGGTTTATCAAATTATTATGGTTTATCAAATTATTATGGTTTTTATTATGTAAATGTATCTTTGGATACATTTATAAGTGATGTAAAAATTTCAATATTTCTAATATGTCAGAAACCACATCTTCTGGGACTTTTCAAATTGATTAGAAAAGTTTATAGTAACTTAAAACTGCAAGAAAGGACTCAATCAAAAAAAAAAAATTTTGACCTTAGAAGAGCAAATACTTATAAAGACCTCTTAGAAATGGGATGGCTGGGTTGAGGTTTATGTTCATGTTCAGCTTTTCAAGGTAAAGTCCATTGTCTCCCCAGATGGTTGTTCTGATTTGCATTTCCATCGGCAAATGAAGTTTTGTTGGTTTGTTACTTCCCACTTTTGTCAGCAGCATTTGATGTACTCAGACTTTTGAATTTTTGCCTATGCGTGTGTAGGTAAAATGGTATCTGACAGGGATTCTGGCATGTGGTTCCCTTATTACATTGGAGTGTTTCATCATATGTTCCTTTGGCCAATTGTGTCTCCTCTTCTATGACATGGGCTTCCCTGGTAAAGAATATGCCTGCAATGCAGGAGACCTGGGCTTGATCCTGGAGTTTGGAAGATCCCCTGGAGAAGGAAATGGCTACCCATGCCAGTATTCTTTCCTGGGGAATTCCATGGACAGAGGAACATAGTGAGCTACAGTCCATGGATCACAAAGAGTTGAACATGACTGTGCAACCAACACACACTTTTATGACATATCTGCTTATGCCTATCCCAGAGAACTTTCTCCTTACTGTTCCTTATAGTTCCCCAATTTCCCATCCTCCTTCTTACTGCTGCTGCTGCTGCTAAGTTGCTTCAGTCATGTCTGACTCTGTGCGACCCCAGAGATGGCAGCCCACCAGGTTCCCCTGTCCCTGGGATTCTCCAGGCAAGAACACTGGAGTGGGTTGCCAGTTCCTTCTCCAATGCATGAAAGTGAAAAGTGAAAGTGAAGTTGCTCAGTCGTGTCCAACTCCTAGCAACCCCATGGACTACAGCCTACCAGGCTCCTCCATCCATGGGATTTTCCAGGCAAGAGTACTGGAGTGGGGAGCCATTGCCTTCTCCTTCTTACTAGGTGGGGTCTAATAGCAATAGTTCTGGCCAACGTGCCATGAGAGGAGCATTGAAGAGTTGGTGCATGTCTCCTGAGCTGTCCTCTCCAGAGGCAGTGATCACAGGGATGCATATGAATGAAAACCATTTGCCTGACTGACTCACTAAAAGGAGGACAGCAGTCCCGGAGAATCACTTGACCTTCAGCAGATCATCTGTGAGCAGGAAATAAACTTCTGCAGGGTTTATTCCACAGAGATTTTTTGGCTCATTTGTTGTTTCAACATATCTAACACGTTCTAACTAATATGATTTGTTTGGTTTAACATTTGTACTCTTTGGTCATTGATAAGAATCCTTTATGTGTTCTCAATACTGACTCTTTTCTATGTCATAGATAATACAACTATCCCCTTCCAGCTTGTGGGTTATATTTTTATTCTCCTTATGGTACCAATTGATGAACAGGGATCCTTCTTTTTAAAGAAGATAGAATCAAACTTACTAATTTTTTACCTTATCATTTGTGATTTTTATGTTAAAAAAATCCTACCCAACTCTAAATTCATTTAGAAGGCATATTTTTCCTCAAAAGCTTTTTGTTTTTTACTTTTAGCTTTTATTCATCTTTGAATTTTTTTTTTTGTCTAAATCAAAAGTATGGATCTTATTTTATTTCATTTTCCTTTATGGATATGTGCTCAGATGCTTCAGTCATGTCCAACTTTTTGTCACCCTATGGAATGTAGCCTGCTAGGCTTCTCTGTCCATGGGATTCTCCAGGCAAGAATACTAGAGTGGGTTGCCATGCCCTCCTCCAGGGGATCTTCCCAACCTAGGGATTAAACCAACATCTTATGCGTCTCCTGACTTGCAGGCAGGCATATTCTTTACCACTGAGCCACCGAGGAAGGCCTCATTTATGAATAACCAAAATTTATTATGTGTTTCTTCTTTGATATGCAGTGCCACCTCTTCATAAATCAATGTACCATTTACACTGGGGTTTGATTAGGGCTTCTCTGGTGGCTCAGACAATAAAGTGTCTGTCTACAATGTGGGAGACCTGGGTTCGATCCTTGGGTCGGGAAGTTCCCTGGAGAAGGAAATGACAACCCACTCCAGTTCTCTTGCTTAGAAAATCCCATGGACTGAGGAGCCTGGTGTCCATGGGGTCACAGAGTCGGACACGACTGAGCAACTTCAGTTTCTTTCTTTCTTTGATTAAGGCTCTCTAACTGCTCATTTGGCTTAGTATGTCTATCTCTCTGCCTAAACTCTATTAAACTGTTGCTGTTGTTGTTCAGTCACTAAGTCATGTCTGACCCTTTGGGATCCCACAGACTGCAGTGTGCCAGGCTCCTCTGTCCTCCACTATCTCCTGGAGTTTGCTCAAATTCTTGTTCATTGAGTTGGTGATGCTATCTAACCATCTCATCCTCTGCACTCCCTTCTTTTGCCTTCAATCTTTCCCAGCATCAGGGTCTTTTCTAATGAGTTGGCTCTTTGCACCATGTGGCCAAAGTATTGGAGCTTCAGCTTCAGCATCAGTCCTTCTAATGAATATTCAGGGTTGATTTTCTTTAGGATGGACTGGTTGATCTCCTTGCAGTCCAAGGGACTCTCAGCACCACAAGACAAGAGCATCAATTCTTCTGCACTCAGCCTTCTTTATGGTCCAACTCTCACTTCCATACATGGCTAGTGGAAAAACCATAGTTTTGACTAGACAGACCTTTGTCAGAAAAGTGATGCCTCTGCTTTTCAGTATGCTGTCCAGGTTTGCCATATCTTTCCTTCCAAGCAGAAGCATCTTTTAATTTCGTGACTGCAGTCATGGTCTGCAGTAATTTTGTAACCCAAGAGAATAAAATCTGTCACTGCTTCTACTTTTCCCCCTTCTTTTTTGTGTGAAGTGATGGGACCAGATGCCAAGATCTTCATTTTTTGAATGTTAAGTTTCAAGCCAGCTTTTTCACTCTTCTCTTTCACCCTCTTCAAGAGGCTCTTCCGTTCCTCTTCACTTCCTGCTGTGAGGGTGGTGAGATTGTTGAAATCTCTCATGGCATCTTGATTCCAGCTTATAATTTATCCAGCCTGGCATGTAGCATGATGCCCTCTGCATATAAGTTAAATTAAGCAGGTGACAATATAAAGCCTTGTTGTACTCCTTTCCCAATTTTGAACCAATCATTGTTCCATGTCTGGTTCTAACTGTTGCTTCTTGTCCCACATACAGATTTCTCAGGAGGCAGGTAAGGTGGCCTGGTATGCCCATCTCTTGAAGAATTTTCCAGTTTCTTGTGATCCACACAGTCAAAGGCTTTAGCATAGTCACTGAAGCAGGAGTAGATATTTTTCCAGAATTCACTTGCTTTCTCTATGATCCAATGAATGCTGGCAATTTGATCTCAGGTTCCTCTTCCTTTTCTCATTACTTCATTTTTTTTTTTTTTAAACTAATGTGTATTACAAGGGTAGAAGATGGACCCCCTGAAGAAAGCTGTGGCCAAAGGGAAAAGCAAGCACTGTCAGACAGGAAGCCTGAGCTGCAGTGGGAGGAATGACCCTCGTCTCTCTCCCTGCTCCCCATCCCTCTGCGGGCGCTATTCATGGAGAAGCAGTTCCTTGCAGTCATACCTGGGTGACAGGGCAGCATAGTGAAGGACAGAGAATTGGGGATGGACAGAAATTAACCAGCCCAGTGCTCTTGATGATTATTACCTCATTCTATTATTTCACTAAGTAGTGCAAGAATGGTTATTATCTGATTCTCTCCTTCCTTCTGTATTCATTACCCGAAATTTTTCTGTAAAGTATGCTTTCTTTTATGTATTTTTTTTGTTTGATTACTCTGGAAATATGTGTATGAAAATGCAGAATAAATGTTTGACTCTTTCAGTGGATTTATTGATGTTCAGAGTAATTAGTCAATGTCTTACCAACTTTCAATGGTGATATGAAATTTTATCAATATCAATATTATCTATAGAGTTTTATATGTTTGATATGTTTTAGCAATGTTTGTGTTATTATTCTTTATAATGCTCCAATTGTCGTATCTTAGCCCAGTGGGGATTCTTTTAAGTTGGTTCCTGTGTCCTTTTGAGATGACTCTTTTATTCTTTTACAACTTTCTTCCTTTTTGGCACAAAAACTATTCTAAGCTTATCTTGTACATATCCTACCCCAGAGCTATCAGAAGTAATTTCTCCAAAAAGCCTTTATTCCTTCTTTAGCAAATAAGGCCTTTTTAAAAGCCTTAATTTTGAGGACTATGTTGGGTCACCATCGCTTCCAAGGGCTTTAAAGTGGACAGAACTAGGAAACGTGAAATTTTTCAAGAGAAAGAATATTATGAGGATTTTCCAACTCAAACTTCAGTTTATAAAGTTTCAACTTAACTTTGATTGTTTACTTTTTCTTTTACTCCCCAAATTTTGGTTCATAAGGGCACAACTATTTGCATTATCTTATAATATTAATGCTTTCAAAATAATCATACTAATTCTTCCAGTGCAAGAACTTGGGATATCTTTTCATTTCTTTTTATTATTTTCCAATTCTTTCACTGATATTCTATAGTTTTATGAGTAACAAATATTGGGTTGGTCAAAAGGTTAATATGGATTTTTCTGTAAGATGACTCAGCCCTCAGTTGTCTTTAATTTCATTCAAAATAATTTTATTAGATGGTAGTGTGACAACTCTTATATCAGCATGCATTTTTAAAAGCTTAACAGATTGGTGGATTTTTGTATAGCCACTTTAATATTGAACATGGAAGAAAAAAGCATTATTGGGATATTATGCTCTTTATTACTTTAAGAAAGGTAAAAATGCAACTAAAACACAAAAAAAGATTTGTACAGCACGTGGAGAAGGTGCCGTGACTGACCAAACGTGTCAAAGTGGCTGCCAAGTTTCCTGCTGCAGACTTCTTGCTGGACAGTGCTCCCCAGTCAGGTAGGCCAGTTGAAGTTGATAGCAACTCAACTGAGACGTTAATTGAGAACAATCAACATTATATCATGTGGGAGACAGCTCAAATACTCAAAATATCCAAATCAAATGTTGAAAATCAATTGTATCAGCTGGTTATGTTAATCACTTTTATGTTTGGGGTCCACATAAAGGGAAAATACCTTCTTGACTGTATTTTTACACATGATTCTCTACTTAAACATAAGGAAAGTATTCATTTTAAAAACAAATTGTGACAAGTGATGAAAAGTGGATACCATACAATAATGTGGAATGGAAGACATTGCGGGGAAGTGAAATGAACCACCACCAACCAGGCCAAAGGCCAGTCTCATTCAAAGAAGGGGATGTTGTGTTTGCGGTAGGATTGGAAGGGAGTCCTCTATTACAAGTTCCTTCTGGAAAATCAAATGATTAATTCCAAAAGTACTGCTCCCAGTTAGACCAACTGAAAGCAGTACTTGATGAAAAGTGTCTGAAATTAGTCAACAGAAAATACTTAATCTTCTATCAGGATAAAGCAAGACTGCACATTTCTTTGATAACCAGGCAAAAACTGTTATTGGTTAGCTGAGAAGTTCTCATTAACCCACCATATTCACCAGACATTGTACCTTCAGAGTTCCATTTATTTTGGTCTTCACAAAATTCTCTTAGTGGAAAACAAAAACAAAAACAAAAACCTCTCAGTTCCCTGGAAGACTGTAAAAGGCACCTGAAACAGATCTTTGCTCAAAAAAGATAAAATGTTTTGGGAAGATGGAATTATGAAGCTGCCTGAAAAATGGCAGAAGGTAGTGGAACAAAAAGGCGAATACGTTGTTCAGTAAAGTTCTTGGTGAAAAGTAAAAATATGTCTTTTATTTTTGCTTAACAAACTGAAGGAAATTTTTGGCGAACCCAATAGTGTCAAGTCCTCAAAATAATGACAGTTTCACTTCTTTTCTCCCAATTTGGCTGACTTTTATTTCTTTTTCTTATCTGATTTCTGTGACTAGGATGTCCAAGACTGTATAAAATAGAAATAGTGAGAGTGGGTATCCTTCTCCTGTTTCTGATTTTAAAAGAAAAGACTTCATCTTTTTACCATTGAGTATGATGTTACCTGTGGGTTTGTTGTAAAGGGTCTTTATTATGTTGAGATATGTTCCCTTTATACCAACTTTGATGAGAGCTTTTATCATGAATGCATGTTGACTTTTGTCAAATGCTTTTTCTGCATCTGTTGAGATGACCATGTGATTTTTATCCTTTCCTTTAATAAATTTTTTATTTCTTGTATTTGGGCTGTGCTGGACCTTCATCGTGGTGTGTGGGTTTTCTCTCCCTGTAGTGAGCAGAGGCTGGTCTCTGGAGCGGGGCACCGGCTCCTCACTGTGGGGTCCTCTCTCGTTGTGGCCTGTGGGCTCTGGGTGCACGGGCTTCAGTAGCTGTGGCCCACGGGGCTTACTGCCCCCTGGCTTGTGGAATCTTCCTGGGCCAGGGATGGAACCTGTGTCCCCTGCATTGGCAGGAAGATTCTTGACCACTGGAACACTAGGGGAGTCCCTATCCTTTCTTTTGTTAATGTGGCTTATCATATTGGTTGATTTGTGAATAGTGAACTATTTTTGCATTCCTGAGATAAATCTCACTTGATCACGGTGTATGATCCTTTTTATATATCATTTGATTCGGTTTGTGTGTGTGTGTGTGTGTCTTTATCATCAGAGATACTGGCCTGTAATTTTCTTTTTTGAGGGGTCCTTGGCTTTGGTGTCATAGAATGGTGGCCTCATAGAATAAAATTGGGAGTGTTTCAGCTTCTTCAGCTTTTTGGACTGGTTTGATGATAGGTATTAGCTCTTCTTTGTATATTTGGTGTAATTCTCCTGTGAAGCTGTGTGGTCTTGAAAATTTGCTTGCTGGGAGGTTTTTTTTTTTTTTTTTTTTTTTTTACTAAAAACTCAATTTCACTGCTAGTGTCCATCCCACCCAAAGCAATCTATAGCTTTAATGCAATCGCTAGTAAAATAACCATGACATTTTTCACTGAACTAGAACAAATAATCCTAAAATTTATCAGGCAGCACAAAAGACCCTGAATTGCCAAAGCAATCTTGAGAGGAAAAGAATAAAGCTGATTCCCTGACTTCAGACAATACTGCAAAGCTATAGGATGTGAGAGTTGGACTGTGAAGAAAGTTGAGCACCAAAGAATTGATGCTTTTGAACTGTGGTGTTGGAGAAGATTCTTGAGAGTCCCTTGGACTGCAAGGAGATCCAACCAGTCCATTCTAAAGAAGATCAGTCCTGGGTGTTCTTTGGAAGGAATGATGCTAAAGCTGAAACTCCAATACTTTGACCACCTCATGCAAAGAGTTGACTCATTGGAAAAGACTCTGAAGCTGGCAGGGATGGGGGCAGGAGGAGAAGGGGATGACAGAGGATGAGATGGCTGGATGGCATCACTGATTCGATGGACATGAGTTTGAGTGAACTCTGGGAGTTGGTGATGGACAGGAAGGCCTGGCGTGCTGTGATTCATTGGGTTGCAAAGAGTTGGACACGACTGAACTGAACTGATAGTAATCAAAAATAGCTTGGTGCTGGCATAAAAACAGACTCACAAATCAACAGAACATAAAAGAGAACCCAGAAATAAATGAACACACCTATGATCAATTAATCTATGACAAAGGAGGCGAGAATATCAATGGAGAAAAAGCAATCTTTTTAATAAGTTGTTCTGGGGAAACGGAATACCTACATGTAAAAGAATGAGATTAGGGCATTTTCTCACATTTCCTTATTTTTAAACAAAATATTTTTGTTTAAATTCATTCCCTCCTTATTTTTAAATAAAAATAAGCCTAACATGGATTAAAGACACAAATGTAAGCCCTAAAGCCATAAAACTCCTAAAAGAGAACCTCAGTTTCAGTTCCCCCACACCCTCACCCACATTTGTTATTTGTAGCATCTTGGTGATGGGCATTCTGGCAAGTGATGTCTTATTAGACACCGTTGGTGGGAGTGTAAATTGGTGCAACCACTATGGAAAACAGCAAGAAGTTTCCTCAAAAAATCTGAAAAGAGAACTACCATGTAATCCAGCAATTTTACTCCTGTGTATATATTTGGAATAAGTAAAAACATTAATTCTAGGAGGAGGAGCTAAGATGGCAGAGGAATAGGACGGAGAGAACACTTTCTCCCCCACAAATTCACCAAAAGAACATTTAAACGCTGAGTAAATTCTACAAAACAACTTCTGAATGCCGGCAGAGGACATCAGGCACCCAGAAAAGCAACCCATTGTCTTCGAAAGGAGATAGGAAAAAATATAAAAGACAAAAAAAGAGACAAAAGAGGGAGAACGGAGCTCTGTCCTGGAAAGGGAGTCTTTTTTTTTTTTTTGCCTTTTTAAAAAAATTTTATTTTATTTTAAACTTTACATAATTGTATTAGTTTTGCCAAATATCAAAATGAATCCGCCACAGGTATACATGTGTTCTTAAAAAGAGAGAAGTTTCCAAAAACCAGGAAACATTCTCACTGCCGAGTATGTGCCGAGCCTTGGAAGCACAGAGGGCAACATAACAGGGAGGAAAAATAAATAAACAATTAAAACCCACAGATTACGAGCCCTATGGTAACTCCCCCAGCGGAGAAGTAGCATAGATGCCTGCATCCGCCATTAGCAAGCGGGGGCTGGGCAGGGAGGCGTGGCACGGGCTGAATCGCTTAGAGTAAGGATCTGGCCTGAATACCCCAAGCGCTACCTGAGTGAAATAATTTGGGCTAGCAAACCAGACTGTGGGATATCTACATGCAAAAAGCCAGCCCTAACCTAAGACACTACCAGGCCCATACACAGAACAAAGGACTGTACAGAGATAGCCGGCTGCAGACCGTCCCCCTCTGGTGACAGGCAGCCAGAGCCGGAAGGGGGCAATCGCAGCCCCAGAGAGACATTATCTACAAAACTGTAAGCAGGCTTCTATGCTAACTAAAACTTCTTGGGGTTCTGGACAGTCAACATCCGCCTAAGAAGGTGCGCCGGTTGTACACCCAGATAACCGAGCGGCGGGGAGGTGATAAGTCGCAACAACTGCGCTCGCCAAACACCTCATCATTGAAAGACAAGTATATGTTTTGTCTTTCTTGTCTGAGCTGCTCGGACCTGGGAAGGGCACAAAACGCAGGCCCAACCAAGTCTGTGCCTCTGAGGACTACCCGAGTGCCTGAACCTGAGCGGCTTAGACCTGGGAGGTGCAGGCAGCCCAGGGCCGGCCACGGATGGTTCCTGGTGGAGCAATCTAGAGCCTGAGCAGTGTGGGCAGGGAGGCTACATGCACTGTGAGTGGGGGCAGGCCCAGTGTGGCTGAGGCACTGTGAGCACACGCCAGTCTTATTTATTTGCAGCGTCCCTCCCTCCCCACAGCACAACTGAACAAGTGAGCCTTAAAAAAAAAAAAAAAAAAAAGGCGTCCACCACCACCCCTTTTGTATCAGGGCGGAAATCAGGCACTGAAGAGACCAGCAAACAGAAGAAGCTATAACAGAGGGAACTGCCTTGGAAGCGACAGGCAATAGATTAAAACCCCGTGGTTAGTACCGACTACATAGGAAGGGGCCTATCGATCTTGAGAAATATAAGCCGGAACAAGGAACTAGCCAAAAATGAACTGAACCCACAATACCCACAACAACATCAGAGAAAGTCCTATATGTATTTTTACTATTTTTATGATCATTCTTTCTTTTTTTTAAATTTTTAAAAAATTTTAAGTCCTCTATTATTTCTTTAATTTTCACTTTTATAACCTACTATTACTTTGCAAAAAAAAAGACCCTTTTTTTTAAAAAAAAGCAAACTTCATATATATATATTTTATAACTTTTGTGACCTTGTTTTTTTTCTTCTTTTCTTTAACATTGTATTTTTGAAATTCCAAACTCTGCTCTAGATTTTTAATTTTAGCTTTTTGGTATTTGTTATCAATTGTGTACCTATATTTTTTTTTATAACTTTTGTGATTTTTTTTTTCTCTCTTTCTTTCTCTTCATCTTTTCTTTAACATTGAATTCCTGAAATTCCAAACTCTACTCTAGATTTTTAATTTATGCTTTTTGGTATTTGTTATCAATTTTGTACCTATATCTTCTTTATAATTTTTGTGACTTTGTTTTTGTTTTTTTCTCTTTCTTTTTCTTCTTCTTTTCTTTAACATTGTATTTTTGAAATTCCAAACTCTACTGTAGATTTTTTAACTTTTGCTTTTTGGTATTTGTTATCAACTTTGTACCTATATTTTCTTTATAATTTTTGTGACTATGTTTTTTTTTTTTTCTCTTTCTTTTCCTTCTTCTTTTCTTTAACATTGTATTTTTGAAATTCCAAACTCTACTCTAGATTTTTAATTTTTGCTTTTAGGTATTTGTTACCAATTTTGTACCTTTAAGAACCCAATCTTCAGTACCCATTTTTTATTAGGGAGCGAGATTACTGGCTTGACTGCTCTCTCCTTCTTTGGACTCTCCTTTTTTTCCACCAGGTCGCCTGTGACTCCTCCCTAACCCTTCTCTACTCTACCCAACTCTGTGAATTTCTGTGTTCCAGATGGTGGAGAACACTTAGGGAACTGATTACTGGCTGGATCTATCTCTCTCCTTTTCATTCCGTCCTTTTATCCTCCTGGCCACCTCTGTCTCCTTCCTCCCTCTTCTCTTCTCTGTATAACTCCGTGAACATCTCTGAGTGGTCCAGTTGTGGAGTGCACATAAGGAAGTGATTACTGGTTAGCCCATTCTCTCCTCCAGTGATTCCACCTCATCTCATTCGGGTCACCTCTAACACCCTCCTCCCTCTTCTCTTCTCCATGTAATGCTGTGAACCTCTCTGGGTGACCCTCACGGTGGAGAAACTTTTCATCTTTAACCTAGATGTTTTATCAATGGTGCTGTATAGAAGGAGAAGTTTTGAGACTACTGTAAAAATAAGACTGATAACTGGAAGCAGGAGGCTTAAGTCCAAACCCTGACTCCAGGGAACATTAATTGACAGGAGCTCATCAAATGCTTCCATACCTACACTGAAACCAAGCACCACACAAGGGCCAACAAGTTCCAGGGCAAGACATACCAAGCAAATTCTCCAGCAACACAGGAACACAGCCCTGAGCTCCAATATACAGGCTGCCCAAAGTCACCTCCAAACCATAGACATCTCATAACTCATTACTGGACACTTCATTGCACTCCAGAGAGAAGAAATCCAGCTCCACCCACCAGAACACTGACACAAGCTTCCCTAACCAAGAAACCTTGACAAGTCACCTGTACAAACCCACACACAGTGAGGAAACGCCACAATAAAGAGAACTCCACAAACTGCCAGAATACAGAAAGGACACCCCAAACTCAGCAATTTAAACAAAATGAAGAGACAGAGGAATACCCAGCAGGTAAAGGAACAGGATAAATGCCCACCAAACCAAACAAAAGAGGAAGAGAGAGGGAATCTACCTGACAAAGAATTCCAAATAATGATAGTGAAATTGATCCAAAATCTTGAAATCAAAATGGAATCACAGATAAATAGCCTGGAGACAAGGATTGAGAAGATGCAAGAAAGGTTTAACAAGGACCTAGAAGAAATAAAAAAGAGTCAATATATAATGAATAATGCAATAAATGAGATCAAAAACACTCTGGAGGCAACAAATAGTAGAATAACAGAGGCAGAAGATAGGATTAGTGAATTAGAAGATAGAATGGTAGAAATAAATGAATCAGAGAGGAAAAAAGAAAAACGAATTAAAAGAAATGAGGACAATCTCAGAGACCTCCAGGACAATATTAAATGCTACAACATTCGAATCATAGGGGTCCCAGAAGAAGAAGATAAAAAGAAAGACCATGAGAAAGTACTTGAGGAGATAATAGTTGAAAACTTCCCTAAAATGGGAAAGGAAATAATCACTCAAGTCCAAGAAACCCAGAGAGTCCCAAACAGGATAAACCCAAGGCGAAACACCCCAAGACACATATTAATCAAATTAACAAAGATCAAACACAAAGAACAAATATTAAAAGCAGCAAGAGAAAAACAACAAATAACACACAAGGGAATTCCCATAAGGATAACAGCTGATCTTTCAATAGAAACTCTCCAAGCCAGGAGGGAATGGCAAGACATACTTAAAGCAATGAAAGAAAATAACCTACAGCCCAGATTATTGTACCCAGCAAGGATCTCATTCAAATATGAAGGAGAAATCAAAAGCTTTACAGACAAGCAAAAGCTGAGAGAATTCAGCACCACCAAACCAGCTCTCCAACAAATACTAAAGGATATTCTCTAGACAGGAAACACAAAAAGGGTGTATAAATTCGAACCCAAAACAATAAAGTAAATGGCAACGGGATCATACTTATCAGTAATTACCTTAAATGTAAATGGGTTGAATGCCCCAACCAAAAGACAAAGACTGGCTGAATGGATACAAAAACAAGACCCCTGCATATGTTGTCTACAAGAGACCCACCTCAAAACAGGGGACACATACAGACTGAAAGTGAAGGGCCGGAAAAAGATTTTCCATGCAAATAGGGACCAAAAGAAAGCAGGAGTAGCAATACTCATATCAGATAAAATAGACTTTAAAACAAAGGCTGTGAAAAGAGACAAAGAAGGTCACTACATAATGGTTAAAGGATCAATCCAAGAAGAAGATATAACAATTATAAATATATATGCACCCAACATAGGAGTACCTCAATATGTAAGACAAATACTAACAAGTATGAAAGGAGAAATTAACAATAACACAATAATAGTGGGAGACTTTAATACCCCACTCACACCTATAGATAGATCAACAAAACAGAAAATTAACAAGGAAACACAAACTTTAAACAATACAATAGACCAGTTAGACCTAATTGATATCTATAGGACATTTCATCCCAAAACAATGAATTTCACCTTTTTCTCAAGTGCACACAGAACCTTCTCCAGGACAGATCACATCCTGGGCCATAAATTTAGCCTTGGTAAATTCAGAAAAATTGAAATCATTCCAAGCATCTTTTCTGACCACAATGCAGTAAGATTAGATCTCAATTACAGGAGAAAAACTATTAAAAATTCCAACATATGGAGGCCGAACAACATGCTGCTGAATAACCAACAAATCACAGAAGAAATCAAAAAAGAAATCAAAATTTGCATAGAAACGAATGAAAATGAAAACACAACAACCCAAAACCTGTGGGACACTGTAAAAGCAGTCCTAAGGGGAAAGTTCATAGCAATACAGGCACACCTCAAGAAACAAGAAAAAAGTCAAGTAAATAATCTAACTCTACGCCTAAAGCAACTAGAAAAGGAAGAAATGAAGAACCGCAGGGTTAGTAGAAGGAAAGAAATCTTAAAAATTAGGGCAGAAATAAATGCAAAAGAAACAAAAGGGACCATAGCAAAAATCAACAAAGCCAAAAGCTGGTTCTTTGAAAGGATAAATAAAATTGACAAACCATTAGCCAGACTCATCAAGAAACAAAGGGAGAAAAATCAAATCAATAAAATTAGAAATGAAAATGGAGAGATCACAACAGACAGCACAGAAATACAAAGGATCATAAGAGACTACTATCAGCAATTATATGGCAATAAAATGGACAACGTGGAAGAAATGGACAATTTCTTAGAAAAGTACAACTTTCCAAAACTGGACCAGGAAGAAATAGAAAATCTTAACAGACCCATCACAAGCACGGAAATTGAAACTGTAATCAGAAATCTTCCAGCAAACAAAAGCCCAGGTCCAGACGGCTTCACAGCTGAATTCTACCAAAAATTTAGAGAAGAGCTAACACCTATCCTACTCAAACTCTTCCAGAAAATTGCAGAGGAAGGTAAACTTCCAAACTCATTCTATGAGGCCACCATCACCCTCATACCAAAACCTGACAAAGATGCCACAAAAAAAGAAAACTACAGGCCAATATCACTGATGAACATAGATGCAAAAATCCTTAACAAAATTCTAGCAATCAGAATCCAACAACACATTAAAAAGATCATACACCATGACCAAGTGGGCTTTATCCCAGGGATGCAAGGATTCTTCAATATCTGCAAATCAATCAATGTAATACACCACATTAACAAATTGAAAAATAAAAACCATATGATTATTTCAATAGATGCAGAGAATTAGCCTTTGACAAAATTCAATATCCATTTATGATAAAAACTCTCCAGAAAGCAGGAATAGAAGGAACATACCTCAACATAATAAAAGCTATATATGACAAACCCACAGCAAACATTATCCTCAATGGTGAAAAATTGAAAGCATTTCCTCTAAAGTCAGGAACAAGACAAGGGTGCCCACTTTCACCATTACTATTCAACATAGTTTTGGAAGTTTTGGCCACAGCAATCAGAGCAGAAAAAGAAATAAAAGGAATCCAAATTGGAAAAGAAGAAGTAAAGCTCTCACTGTTTGCAGATGACATGATCCTCTACATAGAAAACCCTAAAGACTCCACCAGAAAATTACTAGAACTAATCAATGAATATAGTAAAGTTGCAGGATATAAAATCAACACACAGAAATCCCTTGCATTCCTATACACTAATAATGAAAAAATAGAAAGAGAAATTAAGGAAACAATTACATTCACCATTGCAACGAAAAGAATAAAATACTCAGGAATATATCTACCTAAAGAAACTAAATACCTATATATAGAAAACTATAAAACACTGGAAATTAAAATGAAATTAAAAGACGCTTACTCCTTGGAAGGAAAGTTATGACCAACCTAGATAGCATATTCAAAAGCAGAGACATTACCTTGCCAACAAAGGTTCATCTAGTCAAGGCTATGGTTTTTCCTGTGGTCACGTATGGATGTGAGAGTTGGACTGTGAAGAAGGCTGAGCGCCGAAGAATTGATGCTTTTAAACTGTGGTGTTGGAGAAGACTCTTGAGAGTCCCTTGAACTGCAAGGAGATCCAACCAGTCCTTACTGAAGGAGATCAGCCCTGGGGTTTCTTTGGAAGGAATGATGCTAAAGCTGAAACTCCAGTACTTTGGCCACCTCATGCGAAGAGTTGACTCATTGGAAAAGACCCTGATGCTGGGAGGGATTGGGGTCAGGAGGAGAAGGGGACGACAGAGGATGAGATGGCTGGATGGCATCACTGACTCGATGAACATGATTTTGAGTGAACTCCAGGAGTTGGTGATGGACAGGGAGGCCTGGCGTGCTGCGATTCATGGGGTCGCAAAGAGTCGGACACGACTGAGTGACTGATCTAATCTGATAAAACACTGGTGAAAGAAATCAAAGAGGACACTAATAGATGGAGAAATACACCATGTTCATGGATTGGAAGAATCAATATAGTGAAAATGAGTATACTACCCAAAGCAATTTATAGATTCAATGCAATCCCTATCAAGCTACCAACGGTATTCTTCACAGAGCTAGAACAAATAATTTCACAATTTGTATGGAAATACAAAAAACCTCGAATAGCCAAAGCTATCTTGAGAAAGAAGAATTGAACTGGAGGAATCAACCTGCTTGATTTCAGGCTCTACTACAAAGCCACAGTCATCAAGACAGTATGGTACTGGCACAAAGACAGAAATATAGATCAATGGAACAAAATAGAAAGCCCAGAGATAAATCCATGCACATATGGACACCTTATCTTTGACAAAGGAGGCAAGAATATACAATGGATTAAAGATAACCTCTTTAACAAGTGGTGCTGGGAAAACTGGTCAACCACTTGTAAAAGAATGAAACTAGAACACTTTCTAACACCATACACAAAAATAAACTCAAAATGGATTAAAGATCTAAATGTAAGACCAGAAACTATAAAACTCCTAGAGGAGAACATAGGCAAAACACTCTCTGACATAAATCACAGCAGGATCCTCAATGACCCACCTCCCAGAAAATTGGAAATAAAAGCAAAAATAAACAAATGGGACCTAATTAAACTTAAAAGCTTCTGCACAACAAAGGAAACTATAAGCAAGGTGAAAAGACAGCCTTCAGAATGGGAGAAAATAATAGCAAATGAAGCAACTGACAAAGAACTAATCTCAAAAATATACAAGCAATTCCTACAGCTCAATTCCAGAAAAATAAATGACCCAATCAAAAAATGGGCCAAAGAACTAAATAGACATTTCCCAAAGAAGACATACAGATGGCTAACAAACACATGAAAAGATGCTCAACATCACTCATTATCAGAGAAATGCAAATCAAAACCACTATGAGGTACCATTTCATGCCAGTCAGAATGGCTGCAATCCAAAAGTCTACAAGCAATAAATGCTGGAGAGGGTGTGGAGAAAAGGGAACCCTCTTACACTGTTGGTGGGAATGCAAACTAGTACAGCCACTATGGAGAACAGTGTGGAGATTCCTTAAAAAACTGGAAATAGACCTGCCTTATGATCCAGCAATCCCACTGCTGGGCATACACACTGAGGAAACCAGAAGGGAAAGAGACACATGTACCCCAATGTTCATCACAGCACTGTTTATAATAGCCAGGACATGGAAGCAACCTAGATGTCCGTCAGCAGATGAATGGATAAGAAAGCTGTGGTACATATACACAATGGAGTATTACTCAGCCATTAAAAAGAATACATTTGAATCAGTTCTAATGAGATGGATGAAACTGGAGCCTATTATACAGAGTGAAGTAAGCCAGAAAGAAAACACCAATACAGTATACTAACGCATATATATGGAATTTAGAAAGATGGTAACAATAACCCTGTATGAGACAGCAAAAGAGACACTGATGTATAGAACAGTCTTATGGACTCTGTGGGAGAGGGAGAGGGTGGGATGATTTGGGATAATGGCATTGAAATATGTATAATATTATATATGAAACAAGTCGCCAGTCCAGGTTCGATGCATGATACTGGATGCTTGGGGCTGGTGCCCTGGGACGACCCAGAGGGATGGTATGGGGAGGGAGGAGGGAGGAGGGTTCAGGATGGGGAACACATGTATACCTGTGGCAGATTCATTTTGATATATGCAAAACCAATACAATATTATAAAGTTAAATAAAATAAAATTAAAAAAATTAATTCTAAAAGATACATACATCCCCTGTTTACAATAGCTAGGACATGGAAGCAACCTAGATGTCCATCAGCAGATGAATGGATAAAGAAGTCGTGGTACATATACACAATGGAATATTACTCAGCTATAAAAAGGAATTCATTTGAGTCAGTTCAATGAGGTGGATGAAACTGGAGCCTATTACACAGAGTGAAGTAAGTCAGAAAGAGAAAAACCAATACAGTATATTAACTTATATATATGAAATTTATAAAGATGATAATGATGAGCCTATATGCAAGACAGCAAGAGACCCAGAGGTAAAGAACAGACTTTTGTACTATGTGGGAGAAGGCGAGGGTGGGATGATTTGAGAGACTAGCTTTGAAACATGTATATTGCCATATGTAAAGTAGAGGACCAGTGCAAATTTGATGCATGAAGCAGGGCACCCAAAGCTGGTGCTCTGGGACCACTCAGAGGGATGGGGTGGGGAGGGAGGTGGGAGGGGGTTTCAGGATGGGGGACACATGTGCACCCATGGCTGATTCATGTCCATGTATGGCAAGAGCCACCACAATATTATAAAGTAATTAGCCTCCAATTAAAATAAATAATAATAAAAAGATACATACATGCCAATGCTCACAGCAGCATTATTTACATTAGCCAAGACATGGGAGCAACCCAGCTGCCCATCAACTGACGAATGGATAGCGAAGACGCAGTGTATATTAATACACACAGTGGAATACTACTTAGCTGTGAAAAGAATGAAGTTCTACCATTTGCAATAATGCAGATGGTCCTAGAGAGTATTATGCTTGTGAAGTAGGTCAGAGAAAGACAAATACTTTTTGTCTTATTGTATGGAATCACTTTTATGTGAAATCTAAAAAAATCAAGCTAACATATATAACAAAACAGGAACAGACTCACACATACAGAGAACAAACGCGTGGCTTCCAGTGGGGAGAGGGAAAAGACGGGGGGCAAGACAGGGGTCGGGGATCGAGAGACACAAACTGCTCTGCGTGTAGTGAGTCAACAGCAGAGGTTATCGCACAGCTCGGGGAAACACACAGCCAGTATTGTGTAACATGTAAACGGCATAATCTATGAAGAATTGGATCACTGTGCTGTACACTTGGCAATGACATAGTATTGTAAGTCAATTGTGTTTCAGTAAAAATAGCAATACTAGCATTTTGATTAGCGAGAAGAATACTGAAGGAAAACTGATTTCTTTTGACTCTTTTTGTTTTTAGAATGTATCTGCTAGGGAGGTATACACTTGAGATGGAATGTTTTAGAGTCAATTGAAGTAGTTTTCTGTAAGTTATTATGCCGCCAATTGGGTATCTGCTTGCGTGTGAGCTTGGTCATGTCTGACTCTTTGTGACCCTGTGGACTGTAGCCTGCAGGCTCCTTGTCCATGGGATTTCCCAGGCAAGAACACTGGAGTGGGTTGCTATTTCCTTCTCCAGGGGATCTTCCCAACCCAGGGATCAAAGCTGCATCTCCTGCGTCTCCTGCATTGCAGGCAGATTCTTTACCTCTCAACCACCGGGGAAATCTTAGATTCATTTCTTTCCGTCTATTTTCAGTTTTGAAGCACTAATGATTCCATTTTGATTTAATTTTATTTAAAAATTTTTATAGTTCCAAAATCAAAGCTATATTAACAAGATATGTCCGCTGAGGTCTGACCTCTACCACATCCCTTCCTCCATCCTCTTCCCTATATCCCTCAGAGGTAACCTTTTAAAAAAAGTTTCCAATTTGCTTTTTTATTGTTTCTTTTCAAAGATAAAAATAGCTACATAAAATTTTTATTTCCCCCCCTTCTGTACAGTAATGTGTTTATAGTTAGCATACAGTGACAATAAAAGTTTAAAAGGACTATAATAAACAATAAATTATTTTTTGCATGTTGCTTTTCTTGTTTACCAATATATATCTGGAGATAATTCTACATCAACATTCAGAGTTTTGCTTTTTAACAACTTATTCATTGCTATAAATGCATTATTTCACATTGTGTGGATGTACCATAGTTTATACAAGCAGTCCCCAATAATGGACTTTTGGGTTATTTCCAGTCTTTGGTATTGAAAATAACACCCCAATGAATAGCTTGTGTTTAGTTGCTCAGTCGTGTCTGACTCTTTGCAACCCCATGGACTGTAGCCAGTCTGTCCATGGGATTCTCCAGGCAAGAATACTGGAGTGGGTTGCCATGCCTTCCTCCAGGGGGTCTTCCCAACCCAGGATCGATCCCAGGTCTCTTGCATTGCAGGCGGATTCTTTACCATCTGAGCCATCAAGGAAGCCCAGGAATACTGCAATGGTTAGCCTAACCCTTCTCCAGGGGAACTTCCTGACCCAGGAATCAAACGGGGTCTTCTGCATTGCAGGCAGATTCTTTACCAGCTGAGATACCAGGGAAGCCCAGTGAATAGGTTATTACCTACATTATTTTATTTGTATTTTGCCACGCATCTTTAAAACAGAGTCTTAGAAGTAGCATTGCTGGATCAAGTATTCTTATGAAATTTTGCTAAATAATGATAAATTTGTGTCCATGGGTGATATTATTTTTACATCCCATGACGAGTATAGGAGACTGCTTGTTTTCCCATAGACTTCAGATTGTGCTATTATGATCTGGACTTTTTTCTGATCTGATAGGTAGTTCTGATCTGGTGGACCTTCAGTGTAGTTTTAATTTTTTACTTTTTTTATGAGCAAGGTGGAACATAATTAAACTAGATTTGCATTCCTGGGGTAAATTAATTTGGATTCAGATGCATTTCATTCAAAAAATTATAAAACTGAATTTAATTTGTTAATATTTTTTTCATAATTTTGCACCCATATGAATGAGATTGACTTACATTTTCCTAGCATAAATTAAATTTAAATATTATGCAAGTTTCATAAAATGAGTTAGTAGTTGTTTCCTCTTTGTATTCTCTATATAAATTAAAAATATTTTGTTCCCTGAAAGATTAAGATCGTTCACCTATAAAGCTATCTCAGCCTGGCAGTATTTTCATGGAATATTTTTATAGATACAGATACAATGTTTGAAAAGATTTATAGTCCTATAGGTGTTCTCTATCTCTTCTTGAATCAGTTTTATTAAGTTATATACTTTTAGTGGAATTTTTCCATTTCATTTAAGTTTTAAATTATTAACCTAATGTTCATGGTATGCTGATTATGTTTTTATTTTCTGTGTCTAAATTTCTGTAACTCCATTTTTATTTACAACTTTGCTTATTTGTGTTCTTCTTTCTTAACTAATATATTTGTCTGGCATTGTTGTTTGTTATTATGTCCATTTAATATTAATGAATTATTAATGAGTATAGCATTTAATAATTTTTCTTCCTTCTGTTTTATTGATATTGATTCTCTTTACTTTTCTAACTTTTACTTTGGACATTTTGTTCACTAAATGTCATCCTTTCTGTAACAAACTTAAAAAATACTATGTATCCCATTTATTTTGGCTTGTAGTATTTAAAAATTTTCTTTTATTGCTGAGTAATTTATTTAGATGAATACTTTAAACGTCAAGACAGATTTTTAAAAGTTAGCCATTTGTTATTTTTTGAACTAAATTGCATTGTGGTGGGGGAATATGAAATGTAGGATAATATCTTTTGAAATTAATTAATACTTTGTACCCTGATACTGGGAGAAGGCAGTGGCACCCCACTCCAGTACTCTTGCCTGGAGAATCCCATAGACTTAGGAGCCTGGTGGGCTGCAGTCCATGGGGTCGCGAAGAGTCAGACATGCACGGCTGAGCGACTTCACTTTCACTTTTCACTTTCATGCATTGGAGAAGGAAATGGCAACCCACTCCAGTGTTCTTGCCTGGAGAATCCCAGGGACGGTGGAGCCTGGTGGGCTGCCGTCTCTGGGGTCACACAGAGTCGGACACGACTTAAGTGACTTAGCAGCAGCAGCAGCACCCTGATACTGGATCATTTTTTGTAAATTCTCTGTATGTGTTTGAGACAATGTTACTCTCTGGTTGTTTGGAGCAGGGATCTTTATAGGTCCATTAAAACAAAGGTCCGTCTAGACAAGGCTATGATTTTTCCAGTGGTCATGTATGGATGTGAGAGTTGGACTGTGAAGAAAGCTGAGCACCAAAGAATTGAGGCTTTTGAACTGTGGTGTTGGAGAAGACTCTTGTGAGTCCCTTGGACTGCAAGGAGATCCAACCAGTCCATCCTAAAGGAGACCAGTCCTGGGAGTTCATTTGAAGGACTTATGCTGAAGCTGAAACTCCAATACTTTGGCCATCTCATGCAAAAAGTTGACTCATTGGAAAAGACCCTGATGCTGGGAGGGGTTGGGGGTAGGAGGAGAAGGGGATGACAGAGGATGAGGTGGCTGGATGGCATCACCAACTTGATGCACATGAGTTTGAGTGAACTCCAGGGGTTGGTGATGGACAGGGAGGCCTGGTGTGCTGCAATTCATGTGGTTGCAAAGAGTCAGACAAGACTGAGTGGCTGAACTGAACTGAAGACAAGATTGCTGATTTTGCTGTCCAAATCTATATCCTTACTGATTTTGAGCTTTTAATTACTAAGATAAATTTTTTCACTTTCCCACTAGAATAGTTAATTTATTAACTTCCTTGTAATTTTATGTAATTCAGACTGTTTTATTTGATGCAATAAACTTTAGAATTGTTTTCCCTCTCTTAGATACATCTACGCTGCTGCTGCTGCTAAGTCCTTCAGTTGTGTTTGACTCTGTGCGACCCCATAGATGGCAGCCCACCTGTATCCTCTGTCCCTGGGATTCTCCAGGCAGGAATACTGGAGTGGGTTGCCATTTCCTTCTCCAATGCATGCATGCATGCTAAATCGCTTCAGTCGTGTCCGACTCTGTGTGACCCCATGGACAGCAGTCCACCAGGCTCCTCTGTCCATGGAATTCTCTAGGCAAGAATACTGGAGTGGGTTGCCATTTCCTTTTCCTAGATACATCTATATCTGTGACTATATCTATATTTGTATCCATATATTTGCATCTATGTTTGTATATCTATCATCTCAGTTTTGCAGCTGATATATAGGCTCATTTGAAGGCAGGGTTTTAACAAGTTTTAGAGAGACTATTATTTCTATTGCAATTATTCTAATATCCTGACTCAAGAATGGACCAGTTTTTCTGATGACTCCTTTTGTGACAGGCAGGTGAGTCTTTTTTTCTTGCTCATTCTCTCTTGAGAATGTGGCCTCTCTGAGAGCACCATCACTGTGCAGGGATCTGACTTCCTGCCCTCTGCAGTCTGTATTTCAAGGCCCATCTTCCGTTTGGTGACTGGCTGTTACTTCTCACATCTCTAGGTTCGTGTGTGGACTTGTACCTTCAAGAAACTTGACTCCCAAGTTTCCTTAGCATTTTGGTTTTTATTAGCTGTTAAAATATTTTTTACCCTAGTGGTTTTTCCTTATTTTCTTGTGAGCTCAACAGTGTATTCAAAAGCATGTTTGCTATAAACTATCCAGCAGAAGTTGTTTTGTAGTGGACTGTTCCCCCCCCAGTTTATCTATTTACCGATTGCCAGAAGAATAAACCTCCCACCTTTATCATTCTTCTTAACCCTTCTTCTTCCTCAATCCGTTCTCCACTAAGTAACCAGAATAAAATTTTTATAATGTTAAACAGATTAAGTTATACATAGACTAAAATTCAAATGCTTTACCATGGCATACAACACCTACGTAGCCTGGCCTCTGATCGCTTTTCAGATTTGTCTTCTACCTCCCCATCTTATAGACTTTGATCAGCTATATTGCCTTTCTTTTCATTACTTGATAGGCTAATATTGTCCTTGTCTTAGATCTTTTCTTGATGTGTCCCTTTGGCCAAAAATGCTTTCTGCAAAAGTCTTTGTGGTTTGGTCCCTTCTTTTTATTCAAATTTCAACCTAAATGGCATTTCTTCAGAGAAGACTTCTTTGATCTTCCCATTTAAAGATGCCTCTCCATAACTCTCATTTTACCCTGGTTGTTTTTCATGTCTTTATTGTCATTTAAAATTATCTTGTTTACTTGTTAATTTTCTCCTTCCCTTCACTAGAATATAAGTTCCATGAAGACAGGGACGTTATTCATTGATATTTGCCCAATGCCTAGAGAAGTTTGTGTGTGTGCTAAGTCACTTCAGGAATGTCCAACTCTTTATGGCCCCATGGACTGTAGCCCACCAAGCTCCTCTGTCCATGGGATTCCAAGCAAGAATACTGGAGTCTGTTGCCATGCCCTTCTTCAAGGGACCTCCTGACGCGGGGATTGAGCCGCGTATCTTACATCTCCTGCATTGGCAGGTGGGTTTTTCATCAGTAGCGCCACCTGGGAAGCCCCTAGCTAAGTTTGGGTACCCAATAAATTCAACACATTCAATAAACATTTATCGAATAAAATTCATTTAAAATATTTGTTCAATACCTGCTATGAGTCAGACACTGTTTTAGGTGCTTAGGATACAAAAATGAAATGAAAATATGAAGATTCCTGCCTTGGAACGCTTATATTCTAAAGAGGTAGATTGACATTAAACAATAAACAAGTCACGTAAGTTAATTATAGAAGCTATTAGAAAGCCATGTCTGCAATGGGAAAAAAAGAAGTAAAGCAAAATAGCGGGAGACGTAGTTTGCAATTTCAAATAAGACAGGTTAGGCCTTAATGAGAGACCTAACGGTGGAATTCCAGGGGAAAGGCATTCCTGGCAGCAGGAGCAGCAGGTGCAGCAGGTGCTAGGATCTGAAGGAGAACGCGTGGGAGTGGGCTGAGACGGCGGGAGAGACGCGTCTGGGGAGGTAACCGGAAGCCGGATTCCTCGTGGGCCTCGTGGGTTTCGGTTTCTCCTCTGCATGAAATGGGAGCCACTGGAGGGTTCTGAGCTGAGGAATGACACGACCTGACCTGCGCTCCAGAAGGATCGCTCCTGCTGCTGTGGTGAGAACAGATGCGGGACAAGGCGAGAAGCAGAGAGACCCCGGAAGAGATGGTTAGAGTCGTCCAGGCGGAGGGGGCGAAGAGCGGTTTCATCCTAGAGCATCTTCTAAAGGTTCAGCCGACAGGATTTGCCTGCCGTGTACTTGGGTTGGGAGAGAAAGAGAGGCATCGAGGATGGCGCCGACAATCAGACATAGCCAGTGGCCACCAGTGACAGGAAGGCCCTGGCGACGCAAGTGTTGGGAGGGAAGAACACGAGCTTTGGGGGTGTTGACTGTCGGCTACTAGGGATGATACTGAGTAGGCATTTAAAGCTCGGAACAGAGGTCTTGGGAAGATGATAAACTGGGGAATAAATAGCAGGGAGGTGGTATTTAGAAGCCAGAGAGCGCGTGTAGGTAGAAAAGAGGAGGACCCGGACGCTGAGGATCAGACAGAAGGGGAGGACCCAGCAGGGAGATGGGGAGGAAGCCTCCACCAGTGAACCCGAAGGGGAGCAGGAGGAAGAGGCCAGAATGCGGACGTCACACGACTCCTGTAAATGCGCACTTACAGAAATCTCCATAAATGTAGATTAAAAAGGTGATGATCGAATTTGTTTCCTAGTATATACATTTTGTGATAATAAAAAGTCTGTTTGGAGGAGAGCTCTCTGACAATTTCCCACCCCAGATAATTTGTAAACGGAGATGTGACAGGAGTTAATGTGAATCTTGAAGCCCGGTTTCTGAGTCAGCCTCCCTTTGCGTTCTCGCTCTCCCAGGGGGAGCATCAGTTGTCTCTCTATTTTGCCTTTGCTGGGTCTCTCCTTACCATGGCACTGGCTGTGACTTCAGGCTTTCCTATCCCCCATCTGAGATCTTTTTGTTATCTTTGTTGCCATAAAAAGATTTCCTAGAGAAAGAACATGTAAGAAGTTGATGAAACGGCTCTATTCTCATCGGCAACTCAGCTTGGGTTTGGACTTTATTAGATTTCAGGATAGGTTCTAGCTACCCTGTATCCACTCTGATGGCTTGGTGGCAAAGAATCCAACTGCAATAGAGAAGCTGCAGGAGACGTGGGTTCAATCCCTGGGTCAGAAAGATCCCCTGGAGGAGGAAATGGCAACCCACCCTAGCATTCTTGCCTGGGAAATCCCATGGACAGAGAAGCCTGGCAGGCCGCAGTCCCTAGGGTCACAAAGAGCTGGACACAACTGAGCCCACACACGCTCTGTAGTTCCTTTTGTGTGTCTGGATCTGGGCTGGGTGGCATCTTTCTAGGTTCTCTATGGAATTTAATCAAACAGACCTCATCATTTTTGCAACTCCCTGGCATTCTCCCACTCTCCCTCCCCTACAAAACCCCCCAAACCTGGCACGTCGTGGGTATTCAGTAAATATTTGTTCAGTTGCGTTGGAAGATTCAGCCTCTAATATGGCAGACACAGTGCTTTCAAAACAACAGAAGATTTTATTTTAAAAATTATCCATTTTTGGAAGCGGGTTGTGGCTTTAAAATTACACATACATATACATATAAACATTATGGTAAAGCTTACCTAAATTACCACCTCAAAAAATTTGAAGTAGTTTATCCCTGTTGGTTTTTCTTCCCACTCAAGTCATCATCTGTTCACAGAGCACCATTAGCAGCTGAAAAGACATGGCAGGGAATTGAACAAATTGAACATTCATAGCAGACAGATTTTCTCCTTCTGTGTGTGTGGATTGGACATGACTGTGAACAGTTGGAGGTCAGACCATCACTAATATGAATAAAACTTTTGATGTTAATTTACCATTAAAAAATATATTAATTTTTGGCAGAGGTGCGAATATCGTTGTCTTGCCTAAAGCTTTATTTCCTGCGATACACAGAAAGCTAAAAGCCACACTGGGCCAATTTAAAAAGCAAGTAAACTTTTTCTTTATTAAAGCCCCGTTTTTGTTTCTTAGTGAAAGTACCTAGATGAATTTCATTTTCACTCTCTACAAAGGCCCTTGCAAAAGACTGGAATGATCCGTTGAAGAAAAGAGGGATCCTATGAATAAGATACAAGTGTCCTGGTTCTGTTGCACTCAATGGGTAGAAACCCTGCCCTGGTTCCTTCAGGGGTCATTTTGCTTGTGTCCACTCAGCATGGATCAAAAGTCTTGTCAAGGAGCGCGAGCATGCATGAAATTACAAGTGGCAATGCTTTGTATGTTAGTAGACCACACTTCTAAAAAGAATCATCTTTCCTTCAACTGTTGTAAAACAGACGTCTCTATTATCAAGTGGTAAGTTACAGCTAATGTCAGGGTTAGAGTTAAGGTTCGGAGGCTGTTGGAATATGGAAAGAAGAGAAAAATACTCAGCTAATAGTCTCTTCACAGCCTAGCAACTGGCTACTGAATAGTCTTAACATCTTTTCTATCACCAGGTACCCATACTACACTCAGAGACTATGTTTTGTTCCTAAGTGGAAAGACATATTAATTAATATTTTGGAAGTGATTGCTTTTTGTGGTATATGCATTTATGAAGAAAGAAAATAAAAGAAGGAATTTTATTTTATTATTGCAACAAAACACAATTATTTTGACATGTTGACATCTGACATGAAATGACATTGATATTTCAGCTCTGAATAAACCTCCTTTCTGCTGGCATTGCTGGGAGTGTTTAAACCAACTGCCCTGGTTCCTCTTCTGTTCTTTGTTTCAGTTGATAGCCAGTAATTTTGCAGACTGGTGTTGGCTTTTCATATGATGTTACTATTAAAATAAAATAAAATAAGGTAAAATAAACCTCTTTAGACATTTGAGAGACGGTCCTGAGATAAGTATTAAATTAAATTAGCATTTACTGTTGATTTTCTTGATTTTTTTTTTTTTCTTCTTGATAGTAGAGTAACAGTTTCAGATGAATTAGGGCTCTGGAAACTCCTCAAGAAAAACATCTTGAAGCACCTTTCCTCAAGGATGCTGTTGAAGTGAATTTAGGTATCATTAAACAATTTCTAAAAATGCTATAAAAGGACTGTGCAGTAATATTTGGCAGGACTCCTGAGGTTGTGGTCATTGGGCCCCAGTGAGATGCTTGTGTCTTTTTTCTGCAGTAAGTACACAGGACCAAACCTCTAGTGTTTGTTCTTGTACCCATGGGTGTTAAACATAAGCTCCTTTGAGCTCAGGTTCCTCTTCTTTGAACCCCAGCCTTCTGTTTACATAGTCAGCACCCCATAAATGATATTGTCACTATTCAAATATTAATTTTTGACAGATCTATAACGCTTGTCTTGTCCAAAGCTTTATATTTCATGATCCACATGGACATAAATTCCTTATAGTGATAAATTTCAATTTGAAAAGCAAGTAATCTTTTCTGAAATATTGTCATCAAGGGCCCAGCCCTGGGCCAGATGTTGTGGAAAGTAAAAGAAAACTGGAAGCCATGACCTCTTCCCTCCAAGGAGACCACCATTGCATGACTCGTACTTAAGTGAGAACTGCTAAGAGATGAGGCAATGTGATCAGATACTGAGCTCCGAGGTAGTGCCTGGAAATGGAGGAAGATCTGCAGAAAAAGAAAGGTCTCTGAAAAAGGCTTGTAACTTCCTTAGACTGAGCTTTGAAAAGAATGTCTGAGGAGGAAGTCAGTGAGGAAGAGGAAAAAGACAAGCAAAAGCACATCATGGGAAGGGAACAGTAAAATGAGGGTCTTGAGTGGTGTGTGCTGTGTAGCTCACAGTTGGGAGCAGGGGAAATACCATGGTTACCTGGGGAAGCTTTTTTTTTTTTTTCCTCAAGAATTGTGTAAGAATGGCATTTCAGGATGTTGAGGGGTCTGTCCCTCTGTTTCACTGATCAATCATTCAGATGTTCCACCAAAGAAACATTGAGCTGTAAGAGGTCATATAAGCAGAGTTAAGAAGATTTTAACATGTGACCTTAGTATAGTGTCTACTAATCAAGACTTTGAAAAGGAAGATGAGAGCCCATCTGTAAATAAAATGTCTTTGATTTTCACATCGAAAGTCTTGCATAAGATAATCTCAGATTCACTCATCTTCTCTGAGACCTGGAATGAAGTGACAAAATCAAGATATTCCCCAGGATGACAAGAGATTTTGCGTTTTCTTACCAAAAGTATGCCATGTTTGAGCTCTTCTGGTTGGCAAGTCTGAGCATTCCTTTGAGTGAGACAAAGAAGGTTCTGTCTCCATGCCCCCCACTGTATTTTTGTTGGTCCATTCTCTTCCTTTATGTAATGTGAATGGACAAAGGGCTCCTACCCACCCTTCCCACCTGTTTTTATTTTTTCCTGATTTGTGGTATTATAAGAAATCATAGAGTGTAGTTTATTTCACTTCTTCTGGCCTTTTAATGTTCCAGTTTCCTTACAGTTTTCCAGGTT
Source organism: Bubalus bubalis (assembly GCF_019923935.1). Classification (NCBI taxonomy): domain Eukaryota; kingdom Metazoa; phylum Chordata; class Mammalia; order Artiodactyla; family Bovidae; genus Bubalus; species Bubalus bubalis. The sequence continues at coordinate 199,728,449 of NC_059157.1, forward strand.
GAATAATCGCAGAAAAACCGTCTTACAAATAGAGTACTGGATCCTTGAAAGCCTCCTACTAAAATCCAGGGTCTGAAGGGCTTGCTCAACTAGTAACCAAGATGGCGCCTCAAGCAGTCCCCACCCCCCAGGTTCTGCCTCCTCCCTGCCGCTGGGTGCACACTATTGGTAATTTCTTCTGGAAACCGAATAAAGGCAAATAATAATACAGAGGTCAACAATGCAAGCTTAGTCACGTGTGTGAAACCGGGTGTCAGCTCAGCTTTGACGTGAGGCTACAGGCTACAGGAGCAGAGCAGAAGCAGGGCTGGCCACATGAGCCTCGTAAAAAAAGAAATGGACTCTAGGTAGGAATGTCTTTTTGTTTTGTAAAAGGAGAATGGGAGAAATGGTTCTGAGTGTTGGATCTGGCCTCTCCTTTTTGCAGGAATTCTGTTGTCCCTTCAGAAAATATAAAAGCTGTGTTCCAAGGCACACTGGCACCCGCTTGGCATTGCAGCCCCCTCTTGGCATCGCCTTGCCCTGTTGCTGGCAGGACGGAGCCTGGACCTCTGCAGCCTCGTCCTCTGCTGTTTTCTGCACGGGAGCCAAGCACTGTGGCCACTCGTGAGGCAGGGTTGGCAGTGGAAGGGCCCAGATGCCAAGCTCTGGACTGGGCTTCTGCTGGGCTTGAGGCTGGCCCCTTCCCCGGCGTCTGCCCTGGCTTTGTGGCAGCCTGCGTCCCCGTCTGCAGCGCTGGGCTGGGGATTAGGCTTCTGTTGGCTCCCGCAGATGTGCGGTCACTGTTTCCCTTTTGAATTATCCTTGATTATGAGGAATGTGTCTTTAGGACACATTCCTCCCCAGGCGCCTGCCTCAGCCCATGTGCCTCCACCACTAAAAAGGGGTTTTCTCTCAGATTACGGGCCATTGTCAGCCAGAAAGCTCATAGAATGGGAATGTTCTTCTTTGGGTAGGAAGATGTAAAACAAAATACAAAGGCTTGTATTTCAGACACAAACCCTGGTTGTCCTCTAAGTGATAAGACAGGGGCTGAATGAAGCTGAACAAAGAGAAAACAAAAACAAAACAAAATAACCGTCCTCCCCAGGAAGATGAGGAACTGCAGAAAGCGTCTTTCATTTTCAGCTTCTTTGACGTTTTGTCCTCACACAAAGCCACGGAGTTTGACTAAGGACGGCTTCAGTTCCTTATCCAGAGACTTCTTAGCTGACCAAGGGGAGACTGGGTTCTCCAGCTTAGAGGAGGTCGTGGATTTCTGGAATGTTTCAGCAAATGCATGTTGGGTTGAATTCCCAGTGGGTGAGGAATATTGGATTCCATTCTGCTGGTGAAGGGGCAGGGGAAGAGGAGGTCAGGCAATAAGTCTGACTGTCCTTGACAGAACAAGGAATGAAAAGCAACTTAAGAAGTTCACCAACTACAAATTTCTGTGGTGGTCCAGGGGCCAAGAATCCATGCTCCCAGTGCAGGGGGCCTGGGTTTGATCCCTGGTCAGAGAACTACATCCCACCAGTTGCAACTGAAGAGCCTGTGTGCTGCTGCTAAGGCCTGGTGCAGCCAAATACATCAATACTAAAAAAAAGTTCACCAGCCAGAAGAGATGCTAAACAGACACAGACACAGCTCAGAAGCACTCCCCTCTGGGATAACTTTGTTCATTGAGATTTGTTCATATTCTCGAATCTTTAGATATTTGCTCTCCCTGTTCATCAGAATTACAGCTACAGTTCAAACGGAGGGTGAATTCTAGCTAAACGGAAGGTGCTTCGCTTTCCACAGCACAGTGTCTACAGGACCTTTTTCCTAAAAGCAACTTTGAGCAACTCTGGACCCAAGTCCCAAGGCTGTAATCCCAGCCAGCCGGAATGGTTGTCCACCGTTCAATTTCTGCAGCTGGAAAAGTGCTGTGTCCCGGTGGCGATCTGTCCAGCTTCACAACTCTGCAGTCAGACAGACCTGAATTCTAGTCTTTTCTGCTTCATGACTTGAGTAAATTCCTGAAGCTCTATAAACCAGCCTCAGTTTACTCCTCTGTAAAATGGGAGGATCACAGTGCCTATATCCTGGGGTTCCTGTGAGTGTGAGATAGCAAATTCCTGGTACTGGTACAACGTAGGGCCAGGGGAAACCCTATGTAGATGCTGGTGAGTGTTCAGATTTCCTGTTGGTTTTGGTGGAAGGACATCACCTGTCCATCTACTTTCAGTGCTGCTGGCTTCTCTATGTCCTTGGGACCCCCAGGGCTCCATGTAACGTGGAGCCAGACGGGGCATGCGCTAACTAAACGTCTGCTCTGTGAAGCAGAGGGCAAGACAGCCTGCGGGTTCATCCTCCAAATGTATTATTTTAGAAAGTCAGTTATAAATTACTGTTAACAGGATATAGACAGTTCATAAATGACTGTTAAAATAGACATTTCCCAACATGGCTAACAAAGGAAATTTCAAGCCTTAGAGTCTAGATACTGAGGAAATATTTTACTAAAGGAATACTTGCCAAATTTGGAACTGTGGCCAATCCCACCCCCAAGAAAATAGATCGTTGCTGACTTTAACAGGTGATCTTAGTAGATGTAGAGCGCATTGGGAAGGGGCAGTAGTGATGGAGTGAGATTTTACTGTCATTTGTGGGCCCTAGACCTGGGAGCCCATCTCTAAATCTAGAGAATGAGGGTTTGGCTCACTTTTTCTGTAAAGGGCCAGAGAGTAAACATTTAGACTTTGCAAGTCTTTCAGAGTTGTACTGTGAAGCAGCCACAGAACATGTAAGCAAATGAATGGGCTGTGTTCCAATAAAACTTTATTTACAAAACCAGATGGTGGCAGGATTTGTTCTATCCATGGGCAATAGTTTGCTGATCTCTGGTATAAGAGGCTGAAAATGTGATAAGTCAATATTCAGAACTTAATTTTGTAATCAACTTTTAGGTAGGTCACATACTCCCTAAATAAGGCATCTCTCATTTCTTCTTTCTTTCTGGTTAACAGTTCATCCAACTAAGATGCATTAGACTCTAAAGGGACATGAAGAACAGGATCAGAGACGGTGAGTCTGGGGACCAAACTCAAGGGCCACACATATGTGAGGAGTGGGCAGTGATAAGATAATGAGTGATAATGAGCCTGGGATGCATGGGTTTGGAGCTAAAAAAAGACCACATGCCATGTTCCAGCTGACTATTGCTGTAGAGAGTTTGGATCAAGTGATCCAGATATTCCAATTTTTCAAAAGAAGCCAGAAGCCTGAGAAAATACCAGATTTTTAAATTTACATTGGCTTACTAGTTTTAAAAGCACTGTGACACCTTACCAAAACACGCGTGTGGCTGGACGTAGTGTGCAGAATGGCGGTCTGTGAGCTCAGCTTTCAGCCCACAGATCACCTCTGGAATATTGTTAGTTGTTTTAAAATGAGGCTGGAAGATTTCTGAATTGTGTAAAAACTGATCAGATTTATGTCCTTTTCCTTAAAGTCCCCCCTCTATTTCAAAACCGTCTACACCAAAGTAGTACCACAAAGCTCTGCCTGACCGTGTGTACAAGGTATGCCAAATATATCCAGTGAAATTCTAACTATAGAATGTCATTAGGATTTGAACAGCCTAAAGGAAAGGGCAAAACTTGGCAGCTTGTTCATTACACTGAAGATTTATGGACAACTAACCTAGAAAATTCAGAGAGAAATCAGGCCACTTTGGGTCTGAAATTGTCTAGCTCTGTTTGAATATGCTAAATCCTCTCTTATCTTGTCTCTGCTATGTTGGCAGATTTAGTTCTATGATTCAGTAGAAACTGTTCTCTTCTGATATTAAAATCTCATTTTGCTCTAAACTCTAATAATTTGAGATCTTTTTTTTTTCTGAGTTGGATATCAACAGAAATTACCTTTTCATCACTTGCAAGTTTAATTCTTTAGATTTAATCAACTCCTTAAAAATAAATTGAACAAATTAGATAAAACTTCTATTGTTTTGATCTGACAATCTAGAACTGCATTACTGTGGAAATATTTGGGGTGCTAGTTGTAATTTTAATGTCCTTGTGCTAATCCTGTGGGCATTAATCTACTTGGGATTCATCTGTCCTCAGGTATCTGAAAATTCTTTTGTGGAATAAAACGTGCTGGAAGTCTTTGGAGGCTTTTAAACCCAACCTCCCCCACCCCTTTTCTCTTTTTTAGCAGCCCTTCTCCCAAAAACAGTCTATTGCACCTGAACTTGAAAAGATTCCACTCCTATTTGTAACTCAGTGACCCTGAGGCCCAAATTGGTATTGAACTTTCTGAAAAAGCACTCTTGATTCTTTAATAAGGACTTATTGGTAATTAGCACCCTAGCCTGGGCCTACATTTTGGATTGTCAAAATAAAAATAAAAATCAAGTGGCATCTGTTGATCTGGAAAAAACAAGACTGGCTGTGCACATTTAGCTTTACATTTTAGAAATTCTTCCGTGAATCCTGGTTTAGCATTGAGGTGCAACGGAATGAAATGATCCCATGAAATCTTTGTGTTCCATAAGGTGTCTTGAAGTTTGATTGGATATTAACTAAAAGATCATTTTGTTTCTCTTTTATAGCAGGAGATGCAATGTGTTCATTTTATAACATCTCCGCTGTTTGGAATAAATCACCAAGGACAGATGCTCATCACATTTCAGTTCAATAAAATTCTTTGCAGAGTCTGAACAGATACATGGCTAGTTGCTTTAGGTCTCTGTCCAGGCCGTTATTTATTTGGAAAATCAAATTCACTGAACAAAATAGAGTTACACTATGAACACAGAAATTAATATTTTGTTTGCTGTCTTATGGATTTGTTGTAATTTTTGCTCAGGGATGCACCTATAGGACTTTACCTGCAATTTCATAAATTTCACCTTCATAAATACCATTGACTACCTCCTCATCTTTTCTTCTAAAATAGCACAGTTAGTCTGACTTCCTGCTGTTAGATCTGCTAGTAATACTATTTTAAAGGTTCTCAGCAGGAAAAATTTGCCAGTGCTCTTGAAGAAGTGCTAAAATTCCATCTTCAGTCTTTTCTGTGGTGGCAAATGGGTTTTAAATAAGAAAAACGGAAGCGTTGATTTTATTTATTTATTTTTTTTTTTTTTATAGCTTATAACTGAAGCGTTGATTTTAAATGAATATGTGTGTGCTGTACCGCTGTTGGTGAGTTTTGGATATCTTTCATGTGCTGCTGTATGGCACGTCTCTTGAATTAAAAAAAAAATAAAAGATCAAGAATACATCATCTCTTGACTTGCCAATATTACATTTTTTATTTTTGGAAGAGAGAGTTGAGTTTCAAGAATTGTCACTGTACATTTTTTGAAGAAATTTCATATGGCTATAAGTTATTTATTCAAGAGGGATGTGATCAAGGGTTGAGGCTGTCCATGATGGCGAGTAAGGTAAAAAAATGTGCATTTAACCAAACATTCATAACTGCATGTCCCTGCATTTGACAAGGCTTCAGGAATCTCCTGAGAAAACATTGAGTGTGTGTGTGTGTGTGTGTGAAGAGTAAAGGAAATGCTTAATTGGTGAGCAAAGAGATCAGTGCACGGTTAGAACGATGTGGGGTGATCATCACTCCCAAAGGGCTGCAGAGCATGCTTGCTCACCTGTCATGGTGATTTTCCTTGAAAACGAGTGAAGGAATCCAGGGTGTATAACAACCATTTGGTAGGGCTGGTGTTCCGACACCATCTGACGAGACAGGAAGAGGGGGAAGCCAGGCGCGCGTGGGTCTCTAACCGCCGCCCGTGAATTTTGCTTGCTGTTTGTTTATTAACAGCCACGTCAGTGTTACATTTACTTCCGGGCTTCCTCTCTTTCAAGAATCTGTTTCTCACTCTAGAATTAAAACAGCATTTTTTTTTTAAGGGTGTATACTTTTGTTTTGAGGAAGGATTCAGTGGTTGTTGGACATTTTAGGGTTAGCTGTGCTTTCCCTCCCCCACCCTGAATTAGATTGCCAAACTGCACCAAATCCTGAAGTTTATAGAGAGTAGATGATAGGAAAGAAAAATGATACCCTTTCTTTTATTTAAAGATCGCCTTCATGTTGAACCAGCTTTTTTTTTTACTGCCATTAAATATTTGTTTTTCTGGGAGCATTTGTGTGTATTTTCTTAGCTCTTAACTACCATTTCTGCGCGGTTTTGTATCTGCTAGCCCCAGCATTTACAACCTACGAAAACCTCATAAATCCACTTCATTTTTCTAATAAGACATGAAAGTCCTTAATTGGCCTTAATGAAATGCACTTAAAGGGCAATAAACGTGTTTAAGCCCCTCTTTCAGGGTGAGCCTCACTACTCTCACTCTACTCTGTTTTAGCCTTTCTGGTAATTAATCATTTATTCATATGTGACGAATCAGTAACAAGATCAAGCAACTACTGCACAATTGCATGATAATAAGCTGCTCATATATGTGTCAAGATTTAGCAATCCTTTTTAAAGCCTAATTTAAAGTCATTTTACAACTAACCAGACTGCTTCTCTGAAGCATTTTCTCCCCCAGTATTTTTTTCTCCATATTTTCATTTGGATGCCATCTTTTTATTTTGTTTATAGAGCCCAGTCTGCCTTAAATCCACTTACGGCACCAGCGTGAATTTCAGCAATGCAAACATTTACCATTGTTTTCCAGTCTGCTTGGAATTCTCTCTTTGATCCAAATGGGCGGGGAGTGGGGGAGAAGCAAAAGAAAAAGAAAGACCGCATTTATAAATAGAAGACCCGAGAGCCCCTGCCATTTTTAGTATGAATTTAAATCTTAAATCTGCGGTGATTTATGGAGACGTGCTAATCATTTGCCTGCACCCCAGCACTCTGAGAATTCCAGCAATATCCATGCGACAAATATGCCATCAGACGGGAGCCTGTTCTGCAAAGGAATTCTTTCCTTCTTTTCCTAAACTGAGTTATATAATCGATACATCCCTCACCGCAAGAGGAGTTCTTGACTTTTCCACACAAACTGACAGGTCGAATATCTGAATGCCTGTGTGTGTGTCCCCACCTGGCTGTGTGTGTGCAGAGGGTGCTGTCGCCCAGAGGCCTGGCTGAAGGTCTGTGAGGAAAGATTTGAACCTGCCCAACTGTGGCAGAGTTGCTTTGCACTCAGGAAGTGTGTCTTGAATTGATCCTAATGTTATGATTGAACGGTTGGCATCAGCTGTGGTTCAGGCAAGTTTGTTCAGTCCACGGAAACCAAAGTCATTAAAGACAACAGTCAAAAGCCCTTCTCCAGCATATGTTAACATGTGTAGGTTACTTGAGATTTAATCATTCAGAAGGTTTAAATATTTGCCTATAAATAGCAGGTGACAAGACCAGATATATATTTTTACATTTATGTAGACTTACATGTGTATATTTTAAAGTACGAAGAGACCCTGACAAACTCAATAGAAATCGCTCTGTAGGTAAAAACTTGCCATTAAATTGCTTTGACATCTGAATTTTTACTTCCTTTTATTAATATTAGAATGAAGCTTTAAATATGTGAGTCCCTTCCCCAGATGCACTTAAACATTATTAATTAAAATGTGAGGTTAAAAAAAAAGGTGAATCCTAATTGGTGACAAAGCTGCATAGTGTAATTTTTTGGAAAAAAAAAAAAAAGTCATTTTATTACTTTTAAGTACAAAAAAAAGGCTACTCCAGTATCACTGAACAGCGGGAACTCTGACCAGAGTCACTTTTAAGTCTGGAAAGTGACCACGTGTGATAGCACGTTACTGGTCCCTTGGTAGTGCCCGTTCCGAAGCACTGCACAGTTGGCCTCTTGTATACCTTAGGAATCCATTCAAGTTAAGTGTAGATAGGCCCCTCTAATGTAGAGATTTTGTTTTCTTCTTGGGTAGCCAACAAAATTCAGTGGATTTAATGCATATCTGTTTACTTTGACTCAGCAACACTTTTTATCTCAGGCCCTAAAAAAGTAAATTCTGTTTGAACTTTTTCACAATAATATGTTCCTAAACAGAAGGCACAAAGTTAATGAGACCTAATCAAGGCATCATTCTACATGAATGGCTGCCCCTGGAGCTGTGCAGTGCACAATTCACGCATCCATACATGGCTGCTCTGGGTTTCTGCTTTCTCTGTATATGCTTGGACTTGATCAAGATATATCTCATATTGGTTAAAACCTTATGTAGCCTTCATTTTCAGAAGGTGTGTATTCCTTATCGTGTGTTAATTTTTCTGTCCCAAACTTGATTGCACTAATATTTTCTTCACTTGCACACATGTGCCATAACCCCTTTATCTAGCTCTAACTCACTCTATGGGTGAGATGTGAATTATATCCCATTCTATTTTGTCTTTTATGTTGTTTTGTGAGAAGATAATGTTGCTTGCCTTCAAATTATGATAAAGTTCCTTAAGCCAAATAGCTTTTACAAAAAAAAAGTCATGATGAAACTTGAATAAAATAAAAAACAATTTTTTTAAAGACCTGATTACCAAGCTCTACTAATCAGCTGATATAAATAATTTTAGGGAGAAAACGACATACTTTTAGAATATAAAAGCTGAATTTTGTACTGGGCTTGATATTTGAAGACAGAGCGCTACAACCCAAGCCCTCTGACTGACGTCTCCCCTGAATTTTGCAGAAATAATTGCAATGTATAAAAAGAATCACAGTGTATAAAAATAATTGCAATAAGGTGATAATTCAGCAGTAAAAGGAAAATTCCAGATCCAGTTTAATCAGTTAAAGTGTCTCTCTGGTTCTTCTGATTTGTTGTTCATTTATGCTGGGCAGCTGGACATTAGGATTTTGCACGGGCCACAAACAATGAAATAAAACAGCAAGATGTACTGTATTTTACTGAAACATACAATAAAGGGCAGCAGGGGACTAGTCAAAGCCCGATATTCAAAGACTGTAATTTTTTATCACTCCTTTATTTCCTAAACCAAAAATGTTTTTTGGGTATAAATATTGGATGACAACGAAACGGCATCACATTTGCTATCACAGAGGCAAGACCTAAAGCTACTTTTTATTAGAATTAAATTAATATTGTGTAAGTAGTCTTAGAGTTTCAGCATTTTATTATTATTTATGTTCTAAGTGCTCTGCATAAATAGAATTGTTCCTTGCTTCTTTTTGTTTTTACTACTAATAAAAAGTAATAGGTATCATAATTCAGGGACTGTTTGCATTGCCAGGCCTTTTCTGTTTGGTCTCGGTGGCCTGTGGAAGGAGACAGACCCTCACCCCGAGTGGAAGAAGCTTTAATAACAAACATAGAAAGCACTTCTATGGAGCAGTAAATGTTTAGGCAAGAGTGGTCAAAACAAAGAAGGGCAATTAAGAATTCAGCCTTATCGAACAGAAAGCCAGTCTAGCCAATGACCACACTGTGTGAGCAGAAATGCTTATGTTCATTCAGGTACGTCTGGTAATTGCAGCGTATACATATGTTTATTAATAAATATATTCCCTTAATTACCTGGTGATTTCTCAGGACACTTAAGAGAAGAAAATAGCTTTATTTGTGATGGACAGGAAGGCAGTTTATAACCACAACAACCATGCTTTCTTATATTTCCTAAAAAAAAGGTTTTTCAGGATTATAAGTGACCGAAAATACTTAAGTGAAAAATCAGAAAATTGAAAGCATTCCTTTGTGAGAGTCACAGGTTTGTAATGTTCTCGAGAAGATTAGGCAAGAATTCACACTTTAAAATCTGGAAAACCGGTCCAGGGGCTAAGACCACATTCCTTAAGGGGGCAGACTGATCTAGGGCTATATTGTAACAAGGCTTTTCTGCCTTAAAACCTGTGGTACTGTGGCTGTCTGAAGCCTATAGCCAGCACACGCAGCCCCTGCAATGCAGGTGACTCTCAGCCTCTCGACTCCTAAGGAAAAGGATGGAAGCTTTTTTGTTGTTCTAGAGAAATCTTTGTTTTACAGTTAAGAGTCTTATGGCTGTACAGTGGAAGCCTACACGACCGTTCAAAAGGACATTCAGGGAGGATTTTTAGTTAAGTGGAAAATATTGATTCTGTGATAAGAAGGGGAAAATACAGCCTAAAAAATTATACCCCCAGTGAGATCTCAGGGAGAGTAAACGCATTACAGGAAAACTAAATGAAATATGTTTGACATGTTGACACAAATTGCTTCTGGGTGGTGGGATTATGGGTGACTCTTGGTTTTCTGTGTATGTTTCTCTAATTTTCAAATTTTTCTATAATGTGCATATATTATCTTTACAAAATAAAGCGAATAGAACCTATAAGAAGATAAAATAATAAACTCAGACTTAAGCATGCATTTTTAATGAATTATACCGTATTTAATTTTTACATACATTGTCAGCAACCCCACGAGAGAGCTAACATCATTTTCACCCACCATCCGAGCGAGCATACCAAAACTTGGGGGAGACCAGGTCACACAGACTTCAGATCCAGATGGATCTATTGTAGTGCTCAGATCTCTGCCCAACACCTTGTGCTGCCTTTGAGAGTCACTGGTCTGCATGCACACTTCAGGGATAAACAAAATACTGGAAGGCATCACGGGCTCAGCTGTGAGGTGAGCTCCCCCAGTGCTGGAGCCCAGAAACACCTCTTTCTTTTCACGGGTGCTGTCACTCCTTGTTGATTCTCCTTGTTGCTCCAAGTCACAGGCTTTATTTTCGATCAAACCAAACCAAAGTAGCAGGACTTCCCACACTGTCATTCCAATGCCTTCAGTTGCTGGAGCTCAACTTTTGGGCGTGACCTGTTGCTTGTGGGCAGAGTTTTCCCTAAGCTCTTATGCTAACTCTTTAAGATATCTTTGCATCCTAACACATCCCACGCGACGCTACCATAAATACCAAGCCAGAACCCTTCTAATTCAGACCAGCCTTGCCATTCTTTCTGTAAAACTTGAAAAGTCTCAATCCTGATACCTGCAGGAACAGGCTTGGTTTTACTTATGTTACTTATTGTACGAACACTTTTATTCACCTTGACTTTTTCTGGAGTAGCCCCTGAAGACCAGAGATTCTAATACAACATATTGCCTGTTAAAATTTTCTGAGATTTTCATTTTGCTTCAGGAAAAATCAGTTTCTTTCTTTCTTTTTTTTGGTGTCTTAGGGTCATTTGAATGAAGCTCAGAGGGAAAATCTGCAATTGGTTCCATCTTGTTCACTGTTTTGTAGGAAGCTTTGAATGCTATACTTCTGACAAAGAAGGCCTGATTTCCCTGGTTGTTACGACGCTGAACTTGTCAGTCCTCAGTGACAATGCAAAGTGATTAATATAAGCGATGACCCAGATAGTCAAGAAGGATGGACTATTGGAGAAAAGGTTTTATTGGGCTAGATTGGTCTAGGGAAAGATGGCGCCATTGACTGTCATTTGTCCTGGGAGCTTGCATGAGCCTTAGCATTACTTTTGCTGTGCAGAATTTAGATAGCAAGTCTGGCACTTTAAAAACATGGCCACAAATATTTTGCTATTTCTCCTTGTGAGAGGGAGTCTGGGTCCCCTGCCATTAAGCCTACATAGCCTTGTGCGGGCTTCCACCAGTATTGGACTTTAAAGACTGAGTGATAATGGTCACACCTTTCGTGTGCTTCTCCCATGACATTCCCTCTCTGGATGACCCTTCTTGCAGTCCAGACCTCATGCCATAAGCCCAAGCCCATGCTCTGGACAGTGGTCTCAGTGGAGCCCAGTGTTTGAATCATCGCTGTTCAGGTGTAGACATGTGAGAGAAGCAGCTTTTAGGTGATCCCAGCCCACAGCAGTTCAAGTCCACTCAGACAAGCCCTCCGTACTGAGCACAGTCCAATCCCAACAGAATCAGCGAGCATAATAAAATAGCTGTTTTATGCCATGAGCGTTGGAGTGGTTTGTTGCACTACATGGAGAACCAGGATAGGAAGCTCTAAACATGTTTCTCCAATTCTCAGTTAGTTGTTCAAATAATGCCTTCCTTTCTCCTCTCAACTATGAACTAAGAAGCCTTAGTGCTCAGAAATATGGGAGGCAAAAGGAGAAGGGGACAACAGAGGATGAGATGGTTGGATGGCATCACCGACTCAATGGACATGGGTCTGAGGAAACTCTGGGAGATATTGGAGGACAAACCCGGCGTGCTGCAGTCCATGGGGTCGCAAAGAGTTGGACATGGACTGAACACTTAGCCCTAAACACTAAGAGCTTCCCTGGCAATTCAGGTGGGAAAGAATCTGCCTGCAATGTAGGAGACCCGGGTTTGATCCCTGGGTCTGGAAGATCCCCTGGAGAAGGAAATGGCTACCAACTCGGGTATTCTTGCCTGGAGAATTCCATGGATGGAAGATCCTGGTGGCCTACAGTTCATAGGGTCGCAAAGAATCAGACATGACTGAGCGAGTTTCACTTAGTGACTGAACAACAACAACAAAACAAAGACTTAAGTCAAGTCAGAGGCATGACCGTTAAAAAAATGAAGATAGTAAAGAGATTCCTAAGCATGGGGTTGGGGCTGAGGAAGGTGTGTGGCCTCCCTACAGATGCTGGGGCATATCTCCTGGTTTTCGTGGTGTGTGAAAATAATCACAAATATGGGGACTTTTGGAGAAGGCAATGGCAACACACTCCAGTCCTCCTGCCTGGAAAACCCCATGGATGGAGGAGCCTGGTGGGCTGCAGTCCATGGGGTTGCTAGGAGTTGGACACGACTGAGCAACTGCACTTCCACTTTTCACTTTCATGCATTGGAGAAGGAAATGGCAACCCACTCCAGTGTTCCTGCCTGGAGAATCCCAGGGACGGGGGAGCCTGGTGGGCTGCTGTCTATGGGGTCACACAGAGTCGGACACGACTGAAGTGACTTAGCAGCAGCATGGGGACTTTGCAAAGAACTTTTAAATGCATCAAATGCCATTGAATTGTTACAACAATCTTACAAAGTAAGATTTATTAATACTGTTATCATCATTATTTTGCAGATTAAGAAACTGTGGTTCCAAAGACCTTAGATTGCCCAAAGACACACAGCAACTTGAGGGCAGAAGGGACCAGAGCTCATGTCCCCTCACCACTCATCCCTGTCCTGCCTGGAGCCAGCTGCTGGACAAGAAGGGCCCTGGTGCCCCATTGTGGCAGCTGGTCTTGCTTCATACAACTCAGAACTCCAAGCTCTGTAGGAAGCTGGAGGGGCTGCCTTTGCTGAACAGGTGAACATAGCTGCCCTACAGGCCTCTCCTCACGGAGGGCGGAGGTGGTGAAGCAGAGAAATGCTGGCTGAGCTTTCGTTTCTCCAGGAAGAGCACACAAAGACTTCTGAAGATCCTGAGTGCAAACCTCATTCTTTGCTCCACTGTGTTTTATTTCTAGAAGTTTGACTTTTTAGATATCTTCTGTGTCTCTGCTTCACATGCTCAATCTTTCCTCTGGCTTTTGAAACATCTGGAATGCAGTTACACTATCTGCTTCCATGTCCTCGTCTACTAATTCTATCATCTGTGTCATTCTGAGTCAGTTTCAATTGACCCAGATGAGTTGCATTTTCTGTTTCTTCCTGTGTTTGGTAATTTTTGATTTGATGCCAGCCATTGTGAATATTGTTGCGTGCGGGATAGTTTGGTAATTTCTATATTTCTGAGTTTTTTTTCCCAGACCTGGTTAGGGTCCTTTGAGCCAGTTTCATCCTTTGAGTATGGCCCTTAAGCTTTGTTAGTGGGACAAGAGCTGTGCCTCATGTAGAATGCATTTCTGGCTGCTACTGGGCACTGTTTTCTCTAGGCTGTTGACACACATACACCAGTTAATCCTCGACTGAATACTTGTGAGGGACCCTCTGCAGGCCTGTGGAGCTTTCCCTGGGCAGAGTGCCCCTCTCTGATGGTCTGTCCTGTAAGTTCTATCAGCCCTGGCATTCCATACTCCCAGCTCTGACTCCTCCACTTGGGCTCTGCCCAGAGTTACCCTTCCTGGGCCACAGCATCCAGACTTTCTGCAGGCAGTAATGTAGGGCAACTGTAGGGCTCACCTCACTTGTTTTTTGTCTCTCAGGCTCATTCAGTTCAGTTCAGTTCAGTAGCTCAGTCCTGTCCAACTCTTGTAGACTCCATGGACCACAGCAGGCCAGGCCTCCCTGTCCATCACCAACTCCTGGAGTTTACTCAAACTCATGTCCATTGAGTCAGTGATGCCATCCAACCATCTCATCCTCTGTTGTCCCCTTCTCCTCCTGCCCTCAATCTTTCCCAGCATTAAGGTCTTTTCAAATGAGTCAGCTCTTTGCATCAGGTGGCCAAAGTATTAGAGTTTCAGCTTCAACATTAGTCCTTCCAATGAACACACAGGACTGATTTCCTTTAGGATGGATTGGTTGGATCTCCTTGCAGTCCAAGGGGCTCTCAAAAGTATTCTCTAACACCACAGTCCAAAAGCACCAATTCTTTGGCACTTAGCCTTCTTATGGTCCAACTCTCACATCCATACCTGACTACTGGAAAAACCATAGATTTGACTAGATGGACCTTGGTCAGCAAAGTAATGTCTCTGCTTTTTAACACACAGTCTAAGTTTGTCATAGCTTTCCTTCAAGGAGCAAGTGTTTTTTAATTTCATAGCTGCAGTCACTGTCTACAGTGATTTAAGAGCCCAAGAAAATAAAGTCTGTCACTGGTTTTATTTTTTCCCCTTCTATTTTCCATGAAGTGATGGGACCAGATGCCATGATCTTAATTTTTTGAATATTGAGTTTCAAGCCAACTTTTTCACTCTCATCTTTCACCCCCATCAAGAGGCTCTGTGGTTCCTCTCCAATTTCTGCCATACGAGTAGTATCATCCCCATATCTGAGGTTGTTGATATTTCTCCCGGCAATCTTGATTCCAGCTTGTGAGTCATTCAGCCTGGCATTTTGCATGATGTACTCTGCATAGAAGTTAAACAGTGTGACAATATACAGCCTTGAGATACTCCTTTCCCAGTTTGAACCAGTCAGTTGTTCCATGTCTCATTTTAACTGTTGCTTCTCGACCTGCATACAGGTTTCTCAGGAGACAGGTAAGGTGATCTGGTATTCCCTTCTCTTTAAGAATTTTCCACAGTTTGGTGTAATCCACATGGTCAAAGGCTTTAACATAGTCAATGAAGCAGAAGTAGATCTTTTTCTGGAATTCCCTTGCTTTCTCTATGTTCCATTGAATGGTTGGCAAGTTTATCTCTGATTTCTCTGCCTTTTCTAAACCCAGATGTATAATCATACATCTGGAAGTTCTTGGTTCATGTACTGCTGAAATCTGGCTTGAGGACTTTGAGCATTGTCTTACTATCATGTGAAATGAGCACAATTGTATGGTAGTTTGAACATCCTTTGGCATTGCCCTTCTTTGGGATTGGAATGAAAACTGAACCTTTCCAGTCCTGTGGCCACTGATGAGTTTTCCAAATTTGCTGGCATATTGAGTGCAGCACTTTAACAGCATCCTTTTTGAGGATTTTCAATAGCTCAACTGGAATTCCATCACCTCCACTCGCTTTGTTCATAGTAATTTTTCCCAAGGTTCACTTGACTTCGCATTCCAGGATGTTTGGCTCTAAGTGAGTGACCATACAGTTGTGGTTATCCGGATCATTAAAACTTTTTTGTATAGTTCTTCTGTGTATTCTTGCACCTGTTCTTAATCTCTTCTACTTCTATTAGGTCCTTACTATATCTGTCCTTTATTGTGCCCATCCTTGCATGAAATTTTCCCTAGATGTCACCAATTTTGGGGAAGAGATCTCTAATCTTACCCACTCGTTGTTTTCCTCTATTTCTTTGCACTGTTCACTTAAGAAAGCTTTCTTTTCTCTCCTTGCTATTCTCTGGAACTCTGCATTCAGTTGGGTATATCTTTCTGTATTATCTTTCCATTCTCTCCTCAGCTCTTTGTAAAGCCTCCTCAGAAAACCACTTTGCCTTCTTACATTTCTTTTTATTTGGGATAACTTGGTCACTGCCTCCTATACAGTGTTATGAACCTCCATCCATAGTTCTTCAGGCACTCTGTCTACCAGATCTTATTCCCTGAATCTAGTCACCATCTTCACTGTATAATCTTAAGGGATTTGAGTCATACCTGAATGACCTAGTGGTTTTCTCTACTTTCTTAATTTAAGTCTGATTTTGGCAGTAAGGAGCTCATGATCTGAGCCACAGTCAGCTCCAGGTCTTGTTTTTGCTGACTGTATAGAACTTCTCCATCTTTGGCTGCAAAGACTATAATCAGTCTGATCTCAGTGTTGACCCTGGTGATGTCCATGTGTAGAGCTGCCTGTCTCTTGTTGGGTGATGGTGTTGGCTGTTACCAGTGTGTTCTCTTTGCCCTGCTTCATTTTGTACTCCAAGGCCAAACTTGTCTGTTACTCCAGGCATCCGATGACGTCCTACTTTTGCAGTATAATCCCCTATGATGAAAAGGACATCTTTTCTTGGTGTTAGTTCTAGAAGGTCTTCTAGGTTTTCATAGAACCAGTCAGCTTCAGCTTCTGCAGCTTAGTGGTTGGGGCATAGACTTGGATTACTGTGATATTGAATGGTTTGCCTTGGAAATGAACAGAGGTCATTCTGCTGATTTTGAGATTGCAGCCAAGTACTGCATTTCAGACTCATTTGTTGATTATGATGGTTACTCCATTTCTTCTAAGGGAACTTGCCCACAACAGTAGATATAAAGGTCATCTGAGTTAAATTCACCCATTCCTATCCATTTAAACTCACTGATTCCTGAGATATCAGTGTTCACTCTTGCCATCTCCTGCTTGACCACTTCCAGTTTACATTGATTCATGGACCTAACGTTCCAGGTTCCTATGCAGTATTGCTCTTCACAGCATCAGGCTTTACTCTGACTGCCAGACACATCCACAACTGAGCATTATTTCTGCTTTGGCCCAGCCTCTCCATTCTTTCTGGAGCTATTTCTACACTCTTCCTCAGTAGCATACTGGACCTGAGGGGCTCATCTTCCAGTGTCATATCTTTTTGCCTTTTCATACTGTTCATGGCATTCTCGAGGCAAGAATACTGGAGTGGTTTGCCATTCCCTCTAAGAATACTGGGGTTATTTGCCATTCGCTCCCCCAGTGGACCACGTTTGTCAGAACTCTCCACTATGATCCGTCCGTCTTGGGTGGTCCTGTGTGGCATGGCTCATAGCTTCATGGAGTTATGCAAGCCCCTTTGCCACAAGGCTATAATCCATGAACTGTAATTCATGAACTATAACTATAATTATAAGGCTATAATCCACTCAGCTATAAAGTGGGGGAAAAACAGCCAGTTCTGGCACGTAGTAGCTACTCAGTAAACATGAACTGTTACTGGGGGCCTTGCCGGCTCACCCAGGCCCATCGGGACTGTCCTGCTTCCACCTCATTACTGTCCAGCTTCTACTCTTGCTGGTCTGTACCATGTTCTCACCATCTTTTCTATTTTAAATTCCCAAGAATAGGGATTGGATTGGTTCGACTTTGTGTGGGCTGAATGCTTTGGTACCAGCCGCTTCCTAAGCTTCTGATTGGCCTGCCTGCTCATTGGCCAACCTTCTTATTGGCAGTCTTTGGCTTTATTACCCCTCACTGGCCAATCGGCTACAACCGGAGGACAGTGATGTCAGATAGTATGAACACAGCTCTTAAAGGCTGCTTCGTTAGGAGGGACCCCGGGCAGGCTCAGTGCCGGTGTTTAGTCTGTGTGTCCCGTAAGGGGCCTGGTCACATTTTAAGAGGGCTTGGCTGTGTGTGCAGTTATTTCTTCTAATGGATTGTGAGTTCTTTGAAGATAGGCACCTGTTTCATGGACTCCTGACAGAATGTTAAAACAGCAGGCACTTAACAATATTATAGGGGTTAATTTAACAGTATTATGGAGGTGCCATGGAGGCTGACATGTTCTGAGGAAGGTTTGGAGGAGAAGGCAGGCAGGCAGAGAAAGGATTCAAATGACTATGGGAATTTCAAAAGATGGAGAGAAGCAGAATGCTTCACAGAGAGGGGCACTTGCATAAGCAAAATTTGGATGGACGAAAAGACCAACATTTTAGGGAAAGAGGCAAATAAGGTCTTGCCTGTGCAAAGGCTAACCTGAAGTTGAGCTACATTTTCCCCTGATACAGTTATGAATTGGCATTTTATTTAGTCTTCCTATGTAAATCCTGGGTCCCTTAATTCTTTACACACACACAACATAATAAAAATAAAACATTCCAGGAAAACATATTCTGCTCATGCATTTACTTTGCTAGCTGCTGAGATGTAGAAGTAATAAAACATACAAAGAGTAATAAAAACATACTCAGAGGCAGCTTGCACAGAAGATGGTTTTCTGCAAGCGCTCACAGATCTTATTTTAAGGTTGAAGCCCCCAGGTGTCTTTCCTCGTTTTTCAACCGACGGTTGTGGTTGAGCAAGAGGCGCGGCTGGGCCGGGGAACTGCCCCGGGGCTCACACAAACAGCCACTCGCGGCCGCGGACTTCCTCTTGGCTCTGTCTGGAGGCAGCGGTTAGTGATGGGGAGTTTGGGGGCTGCAGGCTGGGGTCAGACTTGGAATGGTGCTAATTCTGACTCCAGTCTCCTCGTTTTCATGTCTGTTTGACAATTTTAGCTTCTCACTGGGAGATGAATACTGTCCTGAAAGAATTCTGGAGGGGGCAGCCCTTCCAAATGGGACATTCCCGGACTTTTCAAGGAATAAGACTCCTGACTGGTGGGAACGCTGCTGTTTCAGTCCTTGGGATATGGTGATTTCCTTCTTCACTGTGCTGTGCTCAGCCGCTCAGTCATGTCGACTCTTTGCGACCCCATTGACTGTAGCCCATCAGGCTCCTCTGTCCGTGGGATTCTCCAGGCAAGAATGCTGGAGTGGGTTGCCATGCCCTCCTCCAGGGAATCTTCCCAACCCAGGGATTGAACCCAGGTCTCCTGCATTGCGGGTGGATTCTTTACCATCTGAGACACCAGGGACGCCCTGGTGGAGGTTTCCTTCTCCCCTCAGTTCCGTTCAGTTCAGTCGCTCAGTCATGTCTGACCCTCTGTGACCCCATGGAAAGAATCTCCGTCCTGCTAATCTTTCACCCTAAAATCCTTACTGCATACAACAGCCAGATTGATCCCAACACTTCCAGCTTGTCCTTACCCAGCTCTGTATGGTTCTTTTTACCTCTAGGATCAAATTCTTTCCCCTTTGCTTAAATTTAATTTTGCCTACCCCAATCTGGTCCTACCCTCTTTCCACCTTTGTACATTATTTTCTGGATACAAAAGCTAAAATCCAGCCAGATGGATGAACTCGCTGTTCCGATGTCCTACAGTCCCTCTCTCTAGGTCTTTGCCTACAGAGTTCCGTCGTCGGGCATGAATTCTCATTTCCTCTCTTGAAATTCACCAGTTCATTCTCCACCATCTAGCCCCACCTCTGGCATCCTCCAAAATGACCATGCTTCCAGAGCATCTTCCTGGACCCTTCACCAGTGAATGTTAATCTTGTCTCTATTATTGATCATCTTTTGATGTGCCTATGCTTGTTTCCTCAACTAAAACAATACACTCCTAGAGGGCAGGGTAGTTCACTTCCAACACAAAGCTCTGGAGTTTAATGAATTGCTAGCAACTTGGATACTGTTATTTACAAATCAATTTCATTGCAAGCAGACCTTGAAGATCTAGCGGTTGAACATTCTGATAATATCAGCGCCTCATGTACTTGAAATGAACAAGCCAGCTTACCAGGAGACATTTCTCCTTGGCAGAGTTTTCCTGTGAAGTCAGCATAGTGTAGGGGGAAGGCCTCTCATGAGTGAGCTGCTTCCCAGGGACTCAGTTTCGTTAAGATGTGCATTTTGGAGGATAGTATAATCCCAAGGCTGAGATGGGGGGCACATTTCTGAGACGGTGGTCCAGGTTTGCTCATCTGCCCCTGTTCTCCTCTATCTCTCTTCTCTTGTCAGGGCAGCCTCCCGCCTTCCTCTCTCTCTTGTTTTTTCCCCTTTCAGTGTTAGTAAATCTGATAACGATCTCACTTTCCTTTTATTCCTTCCTTTGTTCTAACCACACTTTGGCATGTTCTCCTTAGATAAACATTTCTCATGCCGTGAGTGCTGAGTGCTGTACACACAAGCTCTGGCTTACTCTGCTCTCAGAATATTTTGGTGGGGAAAAAAAAAAAGAAAAAAGAAATGAACTCTCAGCCCTGATACATTTTTCTTGTAATTGAGCATTGCATTTTCACTCAAGAGTTCCAAGTCTTCAAGAAGTATGACCTTGTTCCCTCATGCGCTCCCGGGACTCCTGGAGGTGGGACACAGCGGCACCGCCCTTGTGCAGCCCCGTTTTACAGAGAGAGAAATCAAGACCCAGAGCCCAAGCGGTTTGCCTGAGGGGGTCAACGAGTCCCTGGCCAGCAGGAGAGCACAACGTGGGGTTCCTGATTTCCAGCCACTTCTCTAGCCGTGGGCAGGGGGACAAGTTTGAACAGAATCTTTCGGAGGCAAATTGATTGCAAAGCAGCCAAGAAAGGGTGCTGCCGTGGGGTTTCGGGAGGTGATGAGTGAGAGCAAGGACTCTGACTGCAGACAGATGAAGGGAAAGGAATTCACCCAGAAACTGCTAGACAGAAAAGAGAGAGCTCCACTGAGGCAAGACCGGGGGGAGAGGAAACCTTGAACTGTATCTATTGGTGTTTAGTCCTAAACACCAAGTTGTATTTCCTGCCCTTTCAGATCTCTGCCCTGAAACCGTGAAGTGAGGACAGCTCAAGGGCCTTGCACTCGCGGTCCAAGAGCCTGGGAGGGTCCAAGTGACACTTTCACGTGACTGTGTATTTTGGCAAAATTTGCAAAAGTAAGATTGTCTCTTTTTGTAATGAGTCCCCCAGATTGTACAAGCTCTAGGACTCACAAAATCTGAACATGCTGCTAGGCCCGACCCCCCACTGACAAAATATCCATAGCTTTGTGCCCCAAGAAACCACTCCTTCCTAAATGGATTTTAGGCTACGGTTGTGCCTGCCTTGTGATTACTGGGCAGTTGGAATTCTTGGCCTTAGGGAAGGAAGCTAGCCTTTTTGAGCACTTCTTATGTGAACAGTGTTGTCAAAAACCCCATCAAAGTCCAGGCTCACGACATCTCACTTTTTCAAGATAGGGGAACAGGTTTGTGGAGGTCTGGTAACTTGGTGAAAATTGCTTGGCTCCAGCATGGCACAGTCCCACCTGGAACTCATCATTTTGCATAAGCAGGGGAATTGGGAAGGAAGAAAGAGGATTCTGGGGCAAAGGGAAAGTCCTTTCCTTTTTGCATGAGTCACTTTTCTTTGTTTTCCTTTCCCTATCCTTTTCTCTCTTTCTGTGAAGGTGATCAACGCATTTTTGTGAGGTCTGTGGTCTCTACAAGGCCTTGGGATAGGCACCCAAAGTGCAAAAGGCAGTTCCTTGCAATTTAAAAGAGGGAGCAACAATGTTAGGTGGCAGCCTTGATGGGAGGGGGTTTGGGGAAGAACGAATACATGTAGCCCGCCAGGCTCATTTGTCCATGGAATTCTCCAGGCAAGAACACTGGAGTTGGTTGCCTTACCCTTCTCCAGAGGATCTTCCTGACCCCGGGACTCAACCCTGGCCTCCTGCTTTGCAGGCAGATTCTTCACCATTTGAGCTAAGGGAAGTCCTCTTAACTGGCTCTACCCGAATACAAACTAAAAAGCTTATGTTCCAGCACAAAATTAAAAATGTGATAAAAAAAATAAAGGAAGAAGCAAAATAGCTATGCAAATTGAACCCTGGACAGTAGAGAGATACACAAGGGTGATGGGGGTGGGGCACAGCTGGAGGTGAGATAAAACAGGTAAGAAAAGCCTCAGGTGAGATTTCAGTAGGATGCAGGCAGCTGGGAAAGATGTACATGGAACCTGTGGCAAGAGCCCACAGCAGAGTCAGAAGGAAACACACAAGCAGCATTGTCCTTGCACTGGGCCAGGCTGATGTGGTACCCGCCCCAAGCCCTGTGCATTTTCAGAGCTGTGTGTCTGGACTCAGGCACGAGTTAGAAGCAAGGAGGCTGGTTCCAGCTCAGGGTCCTGGGCTCCACCCTGAATTCCTGACTCAGTAGTCTGTGATGCGCCTCAGAGTCTGCGTGTTCCCAATGCCCACCCCCTCACGATGCCAGAGCTCCTGGTCCAGGACCAAACTTTGAGTAGCACTGCTTCAGTGCTTCAACACTCTGGGCTGCCTTGGGTCATGCCCCTCCTTACAGGGTCAAGGAAGTATTGCCCACAGGCAACTCCACTCAATATTCTGTAATAACCAATGTGGGGAGAGAATCTGAAAAATAATAGGTATATGTGTATATGTATATGTATGTGTATGTGTATGCATATGTGTATGTATATGTATATGTATGGGGCTTCCTCCATGGTTCAGTGATAAAGAATCTGCCTGCAATGAAGGAGACACAGGTTCCATCCCTGGGTTGGGAAGGTCCCCTGGAGAAGGGCATGGCAACTCACTCCAGTATTCCTGCCTGGAGAATTCCATGGACAGGGGTGCCTGGCGGGCCACAGTCTGTAGGATTGCAATGAGTCGGACTAAAGCGACTGAGCACACACACACGTATGTGTAAAAGTGAGTCACTTTGCTGTGCACCTGAAACTAACATAGCATTATAAGTCACCTATGCTCCAATATAAAAGAAAAATTTAAAAAAGGAGATTCTGGTCACGCATACTTTCTAGACCACCTTTGGATGTTCAGATTTGGGAGTCCTGGCTTTTCCTGCCTGTTTCCAGGACTCAGTGGGCTTATTTTCCCAAAGATGGACTGCCTCAGTGATGGATGCACCCTCAGTCTTGGGGGGTGGCCAGGAATGGCTGTTTGCAGTGTGGACAGAACTCAGGCCTACAGATTCCTGTGTCCACATCTGTACATGTGGGCCTCTCGGGGCTGAGATGAATCTGGAGTGGGGTCAGGTGAGAACAAGCCATGAGTCACAATTCAAGGCCAGTTTCCCTCCACCTCCAGGGTCCACACTGACCTCGGGGGTCCTGGGGATGCAATCCAAGAGCTGCCTTGTTCAGTTCAGTTCAGTCGCTCAGTCGTGTCTGACTCTTTGTGACCCCATGAATGGCAGAATGCCAGGCCTCCCTGTCCATCACCAACTCCTGGAATTTACTCAAACTCATGTCCATCGAGTCGGTGATGCCATCCAGCCATCTCATCCTCTGTCATCCCCTTCTCCTCCTGCCCCCAATCCCTCCCAGCATCAGAGTCTTTTCCAGTGAGTCAACTCTTCGCATGAGATGGCCAAAGTACTGGAGTTTCAGCTTTTTTTTTTTTAATTTATTATTATTTTTTTTAACTTTACACTATTGTATTGGTTTTGCCATACATCAACATGGAGTTTCAGCTTTAGCATCATTCCTTCCAAAGAAATCCCAGGGCTGATCTCCTTCAGAATGGACTGGTTGGATCTCCTTGCAGTCCAAGGAACTCTCAAGAGTCTTCTCCAACACCACAGTTCAAAAGCATCAATTCTTCGGTGCTCAGCCTTCTTCACAGTCCAACTCTCACATCCATACATGACCACTGAAAAAACCATAGCCTTGACTAGACAGACCTTTGTTGGCAAAGGAATGTCTCTGCTTTTGAATATGCTATCTAGGTTGGTCATAACTTTCCTCCCAAGGAGTAAGCGTCTTTTAATTTCATGGCTGCAGTCACCATCTGCAGTGATTTTGGAGCCCAGAAAAATAAAGTCTGACACTGTTTCCACTGTTTCCCCATCTATTTCCCATGAAGTGATGGGACCAGATAAAAATGCATTTGTCCAGGCAAGAAAATAAACATACTTGATGTAATGGTTTGTTCTTTGATTCATGACTTTTAAATATTTGGACATTTGGTCCCTGGGGCTCTATTTGTACTCCTGTTCCAGGTGCTTCAAATGTTAGATGTGGGCCTGCAGATAAGAATAAGTCACACCACATTGCTTTTCTAAAAGAAAGGGACTTCTTTCCCGCACCCTCTCTGCCTTGTTATAAGCACAGGAAGTTTCTCCTGGAGCGGGTGGCTCCCTGAGAGGCAGGGCCGCCTCTGCTCCCGCCAGCCTGCCTGGGGAGCCTGGCTGCGCGCCTACCGGTGGGGAGCCGCCTCCGCCTGGTTTTCGTCTGTGTCTCTCCCCTCCCGGTTGCAGAGCCTGACTCTGCACGAACTGCTGACACCAGCTAAGCGCAGCTATGGCTCCTCGCAGACGCGCTCCGAAGGGGCACTGCCTCTGAGGTCTCAAGGCATGACCTTCTGCACACTGTGGGAAGGAGGGTCAGGACAGTGTCTAGAGTCTATTTCAAATCCTGTCTCAATGGGGGCTTCCAACAGGTGGATGTAGGCTTGTCCAGTGAAGAGGTCTCAGACGGAAGGATTTTTATTTTTTATTATCTTTTTATTGAAGTATAGTTGATTCACAATGTAATTAATTACTGTATAGCAAAGTGGTGTGTGTGTGTGTATGTGTGTGTGTGTATATATATATATATATATATATAGTAGTGGTTGGGAAGATCCCCTGGAGAAGGAAATGGCAACCCACTCCAGTACTCTTGCCTAGAAACTTCCGCGGGTAGAGGAGCCTGGCGGGCTCTACAGTGCATGGGGTCACAAAGAGTCGGACAGGACTGAGCGACTTCACGACACGCGTGGTGCTTTAGTCACTCAGGCGTGTCCCGCTCTTTGTGACTCCGTGGACTGCAGCCCGCCAGGCTCCTCTGTCCATGGGATTCTCCAGGCAAGGATACTGGAGTGGGTTGCCATTTCCTTCTCCACGGGATCTTACCAACCCAGGAACTGAACCCAGGTCTCCCGCATCACAGGCAGATTGTTTACTCTCTGAGCTACAGGGAAGCCATACTTAGGGGGAGTTTGTTGCTTTCAGTCACAGAGCACCTTTCTCCGAAGAGGACAGAGGTGTCTCTTGGAAGCACCAGAGCCCCCTGTGGTTACCAGTGTGAGCTCCAGACCCTGACCGTTTTCAAATCCCAGTTCCACTATTTCCTAACTGTGCAATGTTGGATAAATTATCTAGGCCTCGTTTTCTCATCTGTCACCTGGGGATGCTATGTTCTCACAAGGCTGTTCTGAGCATCACGTAATTAGCAGCGCCTGGCACCATTTACTATTATTAGTGCTCTCTGCCGGTATTATTCCTCAAATAGGAGGAAGTTTGGCAGCAGTGGGGTTTTTGCAGGAATACTGATTATAGTGGACTTCTGAAGAAAATGGTGCTGGAGGGGTGAGTAAACATACAAGGTAGGAAGCTGCTGGGTACACGAAAGTAATTAGTGGCGCCGGGCACTTCACTCCTCCAGCTGATGTGGGTAAACACGGAGCAAATCCCGCTCAGCCCCTGAAAGGGTCCTTCCCAGACCAGGGTTACCTACACTAATTACCCAAACACAATGCTTCCCATCTGTTCCAGGCCGTGAGGTCTTGTTAATGCGATAGAGGGAATCTTCCAGAAAGCGCCACATTCAACTTCAGCACACCTGCTTCATACACCCTGGGCTCCAAATGGAGAAAAGAAGCACACACACACAAAAAATTGATTTAAATTATGCAGGTGGAGGGTAATTAAATATTGATATAATAATTATTAAATTATGCAGGTGT
Organism: Bubalus bubalis; assembly: GCF_019923935.1. Classification (NCBI taxonomy): domain Eukaryota; kingdom Metazoa; phylum Chordata; class Mammalia; order Artiodactyla; family Bovidae; genus Bubalus; species Bubalus bubalis. The sequence continues at coordinate 199,754,116 of NC_059157.1, forward strand.
CAGGGAGGTTTATGGGAAACTTCTGGAATCACCGCAGGAGAGGTGTAGACAATGAAAAACTCTGCATGGGGCCTGAAGCTGGAAGACAATGCTGGGAAGTTACGGTTGAACTGGGCAGCTGGTGAGGTTCACGTTCATCGGGAGGTCTCTCTGGATGAGCTCATCCAAACCAAGAGCAAGGCTTCCCTCCAAAGGCGTGAGTACACAGAAGAGGGGCCACTTTCCTCAGGCAGGAATTACTTTTTAATTCCCAAGGATGAAAAGAAAGTAGTTGAAATGGAAAACGTGGGGAATCTCCCTAAGAATCACCTTTTCATTTAAAACTACGGTATTCAGCAACAACAACGTTTTCATCTCTGAAGTCACATTGGTGATTTCAGAGCCAGAAAGAAATAGCCCTGAAATAAACAAATGATTCAGAGAGGAGTGTGGGGCAAGGTCTGAGGGATCGTGATGGGGGCCCTCCCAGATATGGACCAGAAATGTGTTTGTGAACTGTGGTGGCTAGGATAGGCAGACTCACCATAGCTAGTTTGTTGGAGGAAAATTCTAGTTCCAAGGCAGTGAATTTTTATGTTTGACCATTTTGTCACGTGTGTCACTAAAAAAGAATGGTCCAGATGGTGGTCTCTAGTATGTTTTTCACGGTGTGGCGTCTGCAGAGGGGTTTACCCTTGTTGGCTATTAACAAGCAGTGTGCACAGCTTAAATGGGAGTCCAATGTGGAAAGGCAAGAAAGCCAAATGCTGCAATGTCCTTTAATTTGAAATCTCAGATGAACTTAAATGTTCAGCTTTAAAAGCTGCAGTTGACAGTCAGAGCCAATGGAGAAGATGACAACTTCAAGTATCAGTTCAAATAAGCCACTTTGTCCTCTTTCTTTCTGCAAAATGCAAAAATAAAAAATTATGGTTAAACCCCAGAGTTCTGATGTGTTGGCATTCAATGTTTTGACTTTGGTTTTGACTTTTATTTCACGGATGTATAGTTGATGTACAATGTTATATTAGTTTCGGGTTTATAACACAGTGACTGGACATTTAAGTACAGTGCAAAATGCTCACTCTGATAATTCTGGTAACCATCTGTCACCATATGAAATCGTTCTGATTTTTTAAGGTTAGATAGTTGAGGTTCTTAAACTTGAAAAAACTTCAGAACCACCTGGGGGCTTGTTAAAGCACAGATTTGTGGGCCCCACCCCCAGGATTTCTGATTTAGTACAAATTTGCATTTCTAACAGGTTCCTGCGGTGGAAGTTCCCAACTTCCCAGCAAGTTCTTTGCTGTGGGTGTGGGGACCACACACAGTCTGAAGATCACTGTTCTAATAATTCCTCCAGTTCGGTTGGGCTCTTGATTAATCTTTAAGTCCTAAATTCTTTTGAGAATCTGATGAAAGCCATAGACCTTTTCCTCAGAAAAAGCACCCAGCTAAGCATAGACACTTACAATTTTAGAGAATTTATTTCTAGGGGATTCCAAGAGTCTTTGCATAAAAACTCTTGTCCCGTCTAGAGCAGAGGTCAACAAACTTTTTCTGTAAATGTCCAGATAGTAAATAGTTTAGGTTTTATGAGCCATACAGACCCTGTGGCAACTACTCATGTCTGCCCTTGTAGTGGGAAGACAGCCATAGACGATACATAAATGAATGGGCCTGGCTGTGTTCCAAGAAACCGCTTTCTATGGAAACAGGTGATCTGCGGTGTTAGGCACTAAGGCTGTAGTTTGCCAACCCTTAGTCTAGAATATGGATTTTAGAATCAGATATACCTGGGTCATTAACTGTGCAACCTTTGGGTCAAGTCTTAACCTGTGACAGCTTTGTTTTCCTCATCTGTAAAATGGTATGTAGTGACTCTAGCTATAAGGTATTGCATTGAGAATTAACTGAGATAATCCAATCAAAGTTCCAAGCATT